>NC_085048.1:41266564-41587457 GCF_963662255.1 Cinclus cinclus | reverse complement strand
AAAATAAACAGCACAGAGAAAAAACTGAGAAAACTGACAAAAAAAAGACAGTAGCATAGCATAGCATAACATAACACTAAATAACTAACTAAATAAATACATACACACATACCAGCCACCATTTTCCTCTGTGTCGCTCCTCTTGGCCTCCTCCTGCATAATGTCAGAGGCCGTATCTCTTAATAGATCTTTTAACTTTTGTTTTGTAAAGAGTCTGAATTTTTTTGTTGTTGTTGTTTTTTTTTTGTTCTCAAGAACTATTACTAGAAGTTTCTCCTCTTTAAATAGCAGGCCAGGAGTTTAACTGACGAATTTCTACGTGTAAGATTTTATACTGTTTTTGTTTTTTAGGTAATAGAATGAAAATAACATTTTCTGTATATTTTTATTTCCTTTCAAACTAAAAATATTCATAGATATAATAGAATACCATGAAAGAAAAATTAATTGAAATAAAATAGTGCTCAAGACTATCAGGCATCCTCTCCACTAGCACAACAGATCACTACTCTCAGAGATGCAGAGTCATTTGTAAAGTTGCCAACACAATTGACAGTGAAACCTGAGAGAGCAGAAGCCACTGAGAGAGAATTAATTTCTATAGCTTTCATTTTTGGCACTAAGAATCTAATGCAGGAATAAAAGAGAGAGAGACGTGGTATGGCATAATCAGCAGAAGACCATTATCAAGACCATTGCAAAAAATTGTGACTAGCCTCTGCTTAACCTAGGCTCTTTTCAAAAATTATGTTAAATCACAGATTCATAAAGAAGCCTGGGTTGGAAAGGACCGTAAAGGACCATAGAGTTCCAGCCTGCTTATATATATATATACACACATATATATATATACACACATACATCAGTATTGTGGCTGCAATAGTACTTCAAGCTGAGCAGAGCATTCCAATTAGGAACTAATATATTAATTTAGTGAACACATTGCAAAACCATCTCTCTACAGCTGAACTAACCTGTTGCTCTGGAAATGCAAAGATGAAAAAAATGTAACTTTCTCTAAAATACACATTTTGCATTTTTTTCTTTGTAAAACCATTATTAATCTTAGTCAAATGGCAATGAAATTCTTGCAGAGAGGCTACACTGCTTAATTTAGATTCAGAATCATTGATTTTAAGATCTATTACATGCCCTGAAAAGCAATAAGCTTAATGATAAACTATGGATATTGAAGAGTATGATTGCACTTATAATTTAGACTGAGTATACCTAAAGTTTGGGAAAGTTTTCACTTAGTGATAAAGCATTTGACACAGTACTCTTCTTAGCTTTCTGAACTAAATCTGATCACTGTTGGTATGTGAAAAATAATTCAAAAATGGTAACAGAAAATAAAAAGGAAAAAAGTGTTGGAAAAAAACCCTAAAATATTTTAAAAGGGAATGAGAATGATTATGTGAGTATATAAAAGAAAGACAGAGCAATGAAATGCTGTATGATTGTGCTTCTCCTAATTGGCAGGTTGGCTTATCTCTGAAGATAGTCAGGGTTTTGCTACTTAGTGAATGCTAAGATTTCTCTATAAGCTTCTAAAAGCAATTCAGAATAAAATCACTATATACCCCTTTTATTGGTAAATCAGTTGAACGCTTGGCTTACACCCCATGATTAAATACAATTGTTTATAATCACAAATGTGATGCTTCAACCAAAAATAATAAATTAATTGAGAAACAGACAATTGATGTGCTCAGAGCTTTATTAGTTCAGTAATCTTTATCTCCAAAACATAAATCACATGAAGAGAAGTTAGAATGAAAGCCAATCTATCAAGCTGCTAAAAGAAATAAGGAAAGGAAACCTTAGACATAACTCATTATTCTGTTATTCTACTTTTATACTAATGGAATCCACAGACTTTTTTCCTTGTGGACATTTTAAAACTAGCTTAATTTATTAGCTATTCCAGTAGACAAAGCATCATAAACTGCAATCACCAACAGCTTCCCAGAATACCCATTCCCTGAATACTTAAGAATCAAATGTGGTAAAAGGTTTTAATAGCAACTTTCTGAACTTCTGTGTTTAAGAGGAAATACAGTCACAAATTCCAACACAAAGTTGCAAATTTGTTGCCTGTGCGTTATTTTTTATAAATTTTAAACCAAGCATGAGATGGAAATTTGACTTAATTATCTTTTATATTCTTTATCTTCATTGGTTGGAAAATTTCAGTCTTCACAAAAAATTTGGGTTACATTAGAATTACTGTTGGGGCATTACTCATATAAGAAAGGATCAAGCCATCGTGTCTTCCAAAATGCTTTGAATCCAATCCTAGATTTGTTGTTTTGCTCACATGCGGTACCAACAGCTATCTTCAGCAATACTCCTTCTGGTTTACTTCAGTTTAGCCAAAAGAAAATGATTCTGCTTTCCTGCAAAACATAAACTTCAGTACTTAATTCCTGGAAATCTAAGTAGTGAAACTGTGTGATTTACAAAGAGTATATTAAGAGTTTTGATGTGTTCTTTCTCACCTGTCATCAGCATCAGCTGTCAGCCAGGTAGAATGTAAGTATCTCTGAATGAAACCATGTAAATCTCTCCTTGATCTGCTAGAAGACGCACAGCTATTTGGCGTTCTTTAAGTTAAAGAAATTTTATGCAGTCTTTGCCGCTACTTTTCATCAAGAAGTGAATTCAAGTTATTGCTATAAAAAGTTAACCAGTGGGTAAATTCATTGTCAATTAAGCAAAAGATTGTATTAATTTTGTCAAAAGTATTAATTAGGTATATTATAGTTTGGTTTGAAGATACAAAACATTTCAGTCTTATTGGAGCTGCAAAACTGATTCCACATGGAAACACCAATTAAAGTCACATATCAAGTTTATTCTAATACTTCTCATACTGCATTTTATGGCTACAAGAACCTCACTGTTCGGAGGGTGCAATGAGCAATAACAGAGATGGTTTATTCACCCCCTTTTATTTATTTTTTAATCATCTTACTTTGGAGGTGTCATATCATAGATAAATTCCAGGACAAAGAAGATAAGGTGATGTGTATCCACCTGTCCAACCCCAGCCCACCCCATCCTATCCCTACTTCCTTCTCTTCCTAAGGCTTCTATATGATTTTGGCATTCCTGTTACCCTTGAGATTTGTACAATGAGTTGGCTGGCATGGTAACGCAGGAACAGCACTAACAGCATCAGGGCAGCACTGACTGCATTTCTATGGTGAAGAGCAAGAGCTGGAATGATCAGTCATTGTATGACAGTGTTGGAACATTCCATACCTGAGCCATAGCCCAAGACTCATGGTATTATTGTTGCTTAAGATTTTGAAAGTAACTTCACTAGATACTAGAAATAATTTCTATTTGTTTTGGAAGTCAGGTCTATAACTACTGACCAGAAGCTGGAAAATTCATAAATGGTTAAAGCAATCATCTGGAGATAATATAATCAGCAGTCCTAAGTGAAACATTTTGAGTTCTTTTGGACCATAGTGGGCTGCACCAGTAGTTCCCTCTGAGAACTCCAAATAGTTGCCTCTCAGAACTTTTCGGAGAGTTTGTGATACTCAGAAAACTGTTGACTGATGACAGCCCGGTGTGATATCCTTACTTCTCAAGGCTCAGCCCTTCACGCATTGAGAAGATTCAAAGCATTACATGTGAGCATTTGACTCTTGAAGTTTTTCACAATACCTTTGTACATACTCCTTAATGTCTGTGTATATGTGAATGGATAAAATATAGGAAGATAGTGAGTATTACTATTTTGCAACTATACTAGACCACAGTACAATTGCAATAAAACTTGATTTATCCCTTTATAAATTAGTCGGTGGTTAAATGCCATTCTTAAGGACACATATAGTGGCACTAAATGACCTTCAACACCTGTGGTTTTTGACTTAAATTTTACTCATTTTTGTAGCATATTTCTGCAATATTAAAACTGACACACACCTCCCACTTACCACCCTGACTTTTCACAGTACAACAAATTTCACATCAAGGAGGGGAAAAAAAACCAACACTAGAGATATGCAAGAAGTTATTTTAGTCATTAAGGCAAACCTTCCTGGGAGAAGCACTTCATTCAAGTTCAAACTTTAGCACCCCTTTTGGAAAAGTACGAATAAGAACAAATCTGTCATTGGGAGCCAGAATATCAGCTGTACAACATCCTCTTACAAACCTTTGCTTCTGAGAAATACTTTTATAGTTCCATCATACCTCAAACTGCTGTGAGGTAGTTTGACAAGTGATCTCCAAACTGTCAAGACTTTTAACAGGACTACTGTAGGAACAGATGCAGTCATAATACTTTGCAGGATATTTAAGTATTTTAAGAAAGTGAATATCTGCAGGCAGGTGTTTTACAAGGATTCCATGTAGTTTAAGTAAACGATGAGAGTGCCAAAATTCTACAGTTTAGACATCAAATGAGAACTTCAATTTCAGAAGTCAAAGGATTTTCTTTAAACTTTACAAAAGATTTTACTTTATTTGCTTTATTTTGATTTAGGTAATCTGACCATTAATGTCTAGTGACTTTCTGCTTTACTTGTCCTATTTAGATAACTCAAAAATCCCCTTGTCTTTATTTGAGGTATAAAAAAGATTAAAATCAAAATGGAACTTCAATTTTGGACATAGATTGAGAATGAACTTGGAGGACAATTTGAACTTGAAATGACATGAGGAAATGTAACTATTCATAGAGAAAGGTAATGGTTGAATTGTTGGAGTAAAGAGATACATTTAAAGGAAGGAATAAGAGACAAACTAAAGCAAATAAGTTTTGCTTTGGAAAGAGTTTTACTGTCCTGCCCCACTTTCTTATCCCCTGATCATAACTTCTGAAAAGTCCTGTACCCAAACTTAAAAAAAAAATAACAAACAAAAAAAAAAAAAAAATCCCAAAGAAAACCCACCTCACCAAAACCCAAAGAAACCTCCTCCCCTGATCATCAAGAAGGCATATTATCCCCACATTTTTTTCCTCTGTTTAACCATACTTGCATGAGCTTCCTCCCTTTAAAACAAAGTGAAGCTTTAGCATTTTAGCAGTATACAGATCCTTTTGTCTTTTGGAAGCAGACTTCAAAACAGAAGTCATGATGGTTAAGACATGAAACAGTCTTTTGAACTGTGTTTTCGTGCTAATCCAGCTCCTTGTGTACATACATAACCAACAGTGCCAGATGAGGAAGGAGGGAAAGCATCATGAAAAGATATAATTTTCACCTCCACTTGCAATTTTTCAAAAAATATCACTTAGCATCTTCTTAAAGAAGAAGTGTTAGACAAGGAAATTAAAGAGATCCGAAATAAGCAATTGGTAAGGGCATTTTAATATAGTTTTTATGAAGTAGGAGATATCTGATTTGAGATTTTATGGACCTCAGAACCAGAACTAAATAATGGTTTGGGTTGGAAGAGTCATTGTAGACCGCCTAGTTCCAACCCCCAGAATGGGCAGGGACACCTTTCACTAGACCAGGTTGCTCAGAGCTCCATCCAACCCAGCCTTGAACATCACCAGGGATGGAACATGCACAGCTTCTCCTGTGCCTCACCACCCTCACAGTAAACAATTTCTTCGAAATATTTAAATCCACCTTCTTTCAATTTGAAGCCATTTCTCCTTGCCCTATCACTAGACAGGGCAATTTTTTTTGTAATAAGTCCCTCTTTAGCTTTTTTTGTAGGCATCTTTGAAGTATTATAGTATTACTTACTAACATACCTTTATGGTAGGGAGACCACTGAATGTTACACGATCTGCTTCAAAACTTCTTGTTCAGAAGCAGATTGAGATATCCAAGGAAAGTCTGTTCTAGTTGGTTTTTGAGATCAGAAATAAGCACTGTGGGAAGACAAAAGACTACAGTAATAATCTGTGTTGTTGGAAAACAAAAATGAAAAAGGTGTGGAAACTGGGGTGTATATAATAAGTGTACAAAAACAAGGAAAAATGCAAATCTACCACTGCCAATTCTACTCAAATACAACAGAAGAAAATCACAAATAAAATTGTGCTCACTTTCCAAGGACATCAACAGTGTGAAAAAGCACATACCTTCCTCTTAAAATAAGGAGAAATCCCTGAGGTTATGAGGATTTGAAAACCCACTGACAATACTTTTTTTTAAGCCGCTGAGATTTTTATACATATTAAGGTAACTTCTGGGCAAAGATAAGTTTGAAATAGATACTTAAACACAGTTGAACCACCACAAACATAAAAGAAATAACAATAACTACCCAAATTCCAGTGGATACAATAAGGAAAATGCAGCCACACAGTATGTGGTACATAAATTAGGACTCAGGCCATTGTTTGGGGCAGCAGCATTACAGGAAAATGAATGCCTGGAAGTGAGCAGTGTTGGGGTTCAAATGTTAACATATTCTGATTGCAATCTTTTTATGACTCTGCATTATTGTGATCTAATTACACAAATGTCGCAGAAGACCACTTGTTAGGAGTAGAAATGAGCCAAGACATAACCTCATTTAACAACATGGAAAGGGTCCCAGTTAATTCTTCTTTACAACTTAGCCATCCTGACATCTCCTCAGACATCCTGCAACAACAAGCTCCTACAATAGGGTCCAACTGCAGACCATGACTGACAGCTGTGCCCTGCTGGACTATGACTGCAAGTATTGGTTTGCAGACTTTGAACACAGGCTTCACCTAGCTCAGCCATGTCTGCAGGCTCTGACTCCATCAGACCCAGACCAACCTCACAGCAGATCGTGTACAGCAGCAACTTTCTTCCCTGTTTGCTCTTTTGTGTATCCCTCTGAACCCTTCCTTCTTCCTCAGGGCTCCTCTAACTCCTTAAGATCCTCTTTCTCCACATCCTCTGCCTCCACGATCCCCTAACTAGCCGACCCAACCCTTTTATCACACTTACTTTTATTAGTCACAGATGCAACCCATTAAGGACCAGGCTATTCTTTGGTAATTAGCACAACTGTGACTTATCAAGGGCGAGGTTGCCTGTCATCTCTTCTTCTACACCTACATATGAGGATTAACCTATTCAGGAAAATCTGGAACAAATAATTTGCTAATGAATTTCTGAGTGCTACATGTGTTAAGATAGTGATGAATAGCTATATTATAATGGTTGTCTATGTGTTAAACTAGTGACAACTACAAAAATAAAGATTTGCTGTAATGAATGTTCCAAGCAGAAACCACAGGAGTAACACACAAACTAAAAAAATACTCTCAAACCGTCATACGCTTCTTAGGTATGTCATTCATTAAAATGTTGAAAGAAATTAGAACTTTCTTCAGCAATGTAGGTTGTTTAGAGAACTATTGAAGTTAATGTGTCAACATTGCCTTTATTTCAAAAGGCAGCAGTCAGTAAATAATAGAACCAGTTAATATTGTTGATACTATTACAAAGATCAAGGAAAACTGAGAAGAGAATTTTTGAAAGGCTCCTAAATACAATTCTATTGGGTAAAGGTATTTTGGGTTCTTTCACTGAGGAAAACAGGTTGCTGGAAAGAATTTAAGTATTTCATGTGAGGGACCCCTCCCTTCTGTCACTATGTCACAGAAATTGCTTCTTTGTGGCATTGCACTTCTGTATCCAGTTCATGTTCAAATAAAAAATAAAAGTATTTTAAATAAGAGGAAGATCTCAGGTTAGTATTCCAAGAAGCTGAAATACAGAACTCTGTGCAAAAGAATGGAGAAGCACTTGGAGATCTGAATATAAATACCTGAACTGTACATCACCTCATTTACATTGCTTTCCCTTAGCTATGCACTACATGAAAGGCACAGGCAAGTAGATGCCCTCTCCTGCAAGGCAGACTTCCAGCAAGAAAACAGAAAGGTTGAACAAAAATATGGGATCTACCTTCTGATAGAATATTAAAAGCAAAGAGACACGTAAGTAAGTCTTGATAAAATTATTTATCTCTCATTAGAAGGCAGTGGCTCAAGAGAGCATCTAAACACACTGTGCAAACTAAATTTTAGAAGTGCCTGTGCCCACCTCTCTGATAGGAGCTTAAAGAGAGATATGTTTGAATGGCATGAAATGTTTAACCCTGAGATGGGGTAAGAACACAAGACAGAATGAACAACAGAGAAAAAAGTAATGCCAGTATAATCACTATGTGAACAAAGTCATTGAAGATAAACGCTAATTCCAAGATACCTGACAACAGATGTTATCTCGGAAATATCTTGGAAATATCCTGGAGCTGAAGCATATGCCAGGAAAGAAAGTGTTTCTTTAAGTAAAATCTCAAATATTGATGACCTAGTTAGAATTTGCTCTCCAAATTTTACCACTTTTATCGAAGTAAAAAGAATAGCCCCCTACATACACATCAATATTCATTTTAATAGTTTATAAGTCTGTTTTTCCTGTGAAAATTGTCTTGTAGTTTGGGGAGTGGGGGTTGAGAGGGTGTCAGCTTTCCTGAATTTGCAATTGCCAATACATCTTTGCCTTTTGATTTCCTTTTGCTGTAGTGAGTTTATGATAAGGATCAATATTTATTTCTGGCAAGCTATTAAACTTGATGACAGGTGGCCTTAGTATTCCTGGATCTATTTCCTGAATTCTGTGAAGCTGAGGTGTCATTTTTTCTTACTTGGGAGAGTGAAGGGAAGCAACACTTTTAGTATGTGATTCTGCATTTTAACTGAAATTCATATCCACAAAAGGTGAAAAACAAAAGTTTGTACTAAAGCTGTTTTAACGGGAGATAAACAATAATTTACCAGGAACAGCCTAAACATAACTGATCCTGATCCTGTAGCAATGGGGTGTTATCTGAAGGTCTCTTCCAATCTTTATTTCTGTGATTCTGTAAAGATTTCCAGAATAAATAGATTAGCTGCTTCATTATAAAATATCTGAGGAAGAAATTTAGGCTCTATCACAACTTGAAAAACTGGTCACTCAACAAGAAAAGTTATTTTTCAGAGGTCACTTATGCACTAATATTGTGAGAAGCAGCAAAATTCAAGTTGAGTTTGAAAATCTCATATAATGCCCTGTATCTGTAATCAGAGAACCATAAATCATAAAATCCTAGAAAATCCTGAGTCAGAGGAGACTCTCAAAGGTCACTGAAGTCCAACTCATGGCCCTCTACAGGACAAATCCAAGAGCCACACTACATGCCTGAGAGCATTGTTCAAAGGCTTCTTGAACCTGTAAAATGTGAGGAACTGAGACTAATTTTTCCCACTCCATTATTGCATTTTACCCCATTTTATCCCAAACTTGGATTTTAATGTTTGAATGTGCTCAAAAATGTAAATTATCAGATATCTTGAAAGGATCGCAATAAAAGCTATTTGTATTAGAATCACTGAATACATGTTTGGTTTAACACTTTGAAAATTTGAGGGCTGGAGGAAGTTATATTATGTTTCAGGAGATAACTAAACAGTTTATTACAAATATTTTATAAACACAGGAATAAAGGCATCAATTTCTTAGCAGAAATGGTCATCCACTGCTTTAAAAGAATAATTTTGAAACCATTTCTAATTTCCTGTATACACTTGTGTGATAAAATCTCCTCTAACATTTGTCATCTTCCGTTTCTGTGCCCACATCAGATATTTTTTTTTTTTTAATTTTAAGTGTATATACTGATAAATGCTCAGTAATAGTTTGAAATTAATTATAGACATAGACTGGTAATTTGGGTGTAAAATAATATATGAATTAAGCATTCAAACTTCAAAGTATTTTCAAGATCACCCTAAATAAATAGTCTGAATCTATTATGTGAACATGTTAAAGACATCAACTGAGGTGCAGATGAAAGAGGAGATGACATTATCTTCCACTTCTGAGCTTGTTTAAAGCCCTTGAAGAAGTGAAACATTTCCATGAGGTAAGAAAAGTATGTCAGGGAGAGGAAGAGAGATAAAATGCAAATAAATATCTCCCTAATCTAGTAAGGAGTGGAAATTTGGTTGATTCTCTTTTATCCAGCAAATTACCACATACACAATTCCTTTTGTGAATATAAGAGTTTCTGACTTTCCTAGTGCTTGTAATCAGTTATAAACTCTGGGTCAGTGACACAATGGCACCTTTCCATAACCCTACTTCTATTTTACATTTCAACTGTTTCATTTACCATATATTTAATTGTCATGAAATAAAATATTCACCTGAAAACAGGTACAAGTCTTGCCACCCTTTAAGTGAGCTTCATAACTCCTGTGCTGGTGCTAACCATAAAAATTAATATTTTTCTTACCCTCTCTCTCTGGATTGGATGAGGCTGTCATGTATTTCATACAAAGCAGAATAAGAAAAAAAGAGTAAGAAAAAGTCTCTGAACTACTCATAACCTCACAATTACAGGAATTACTGGAACAGGTGCATTTGACTCCCCTCAGGCTATACTGTCTCACACTGTATGTCTATTAGTTAACAGTCAAAAGAAATTTCTCTTTCTAAAGCAAAGAAAGGATAAACTGAATATCTCCATCACCAATGTGTTCTTTTTTTTTTTTTCCCAAACATATCAACCTGCCTCCATCTGCTTCAAAAGGGAATTCCGCCTGTGTGTGTTTGCCATGTGAGATTCTTTGCCAGAGGTCAACAGAATCCGAATGACAGACTTCAAATGAATTTTAAGACTAAATTTTGATTATTTTACATAAAAAATAGAAATTACAGCTGTCAAAGAAACAAAATAACTTGCCTCTCTTATTTCAGTTACATTTGCTTCTCTATTGCCCTTCCTAGCTTTGTGTAGTACCCATCTCATTGTAAAAGTGAATATTTCTTGGCATTGGGTTTCTGGTCTGATCAAGATAAATCAAAATATATAATTTCAAAAATCAGTTGACACTTGTGTCCCAATATCTCATAGTTTGGTTGAGGAATTTTATGGACAACATAGTGAAATTTGAGAAATACTTCTGAGATTTGTGCAAGAATTTATGAAGCAAAGGTAGAGTGTCTGATACAAATGAATGTTCTGCTGAATCTTACAAAATTCAAGGATGCATTTAACTCAGGTATTTCAAATGCATATTCAAGAAGTCCTCATAAAGCATGTAATTAATGCTGAGAAGCTTCAATTCCTGAGTAAATCTCATCCTCATTTCTGTTTACTTAATCCTCATTTCCAAAATTCTGGCATCTAAATATGCAGAAAAAACTCTTAATATCTCTTAATAAATCATAACATAGTTCTAGATCAGTGAAATTGCATAAAAATAAGCAATAAATACTCATCTATAGTCTTAGTGCTTGAGCAAATGTCATTTTGTAATGATAAAAACAGTCTGAAATAAATGGTTGATTCATTTGAAGTTATTTTGGGTATTCTTTTTGGCTTCCCAGTTACACGCTGAAAAGAAAAAAAATGAGAATTTAAATACATAAAAATGATGTGTGGGAAGTTCTGGTGACTGTTGCCTTCCAAAACTGAGATAATACTACCAGAGAGTATTTGCTTGCTTAATTGAGAGAGAGACACACACCTCTTTCAGGTTTCAATAATTTTCAGCATCAGCTGCATTAATCTCTTCATTTTCTCAGCATAATTTCAATAACACCCTTTTCTTATGAAATAAGATTATTGCCCTCTCCTTACAGATATGAATTCTGTTTCTATCAAAGGAATAGAATTGTTGGGTTGATTTGTTTTCTGTTTTTTGCTCTTCTCTGGTAGGTATACCACCTTTGCTCTCATGACAGAAAAGTCACAGAAATATTTTTGAAAACAGGCTTTCCTTTTTTTACACTCTTCATCTGACATTTTGAGATGTCACATTAGTTTCTTTTATGTTTGATAGACATTGAATTTTTATTTCAAATTATTTTAAACACCCTGAAATGTTTTGGCATATTTCAGACTTGAAAAAAAATAGTTACTTTAAATGTTTATGTCTCAGTAGACCTTAAAAAAAATAAAACTGTCTTTCTGACTGTGTCTGACAAGTTGCTTAAATCCTACAGGGCATATAACCATTCCTATGCACATTGTCAATGACAGCAGCCTGTAATTAAACTATTTGTTTGCAATAATTGCAAAACTTCACATGAGTTTATAATTCCCTGATGAAAGGAATGGTTTTCTACAGACAAGATAATTAACTTCCACATATCAGACAACTTTTCACATACACCTTTGGCCTTTACTTCAGCTGAATACATTACAGGAGGCTCCAAATGTGCTCAAACCCCCATAAGTTAAGTGAAAGCTTTGTTCCTTTTTCTCAGTCCTCAATAGATAGTTTTGGTACAGTAGGTTTTTTTTGTGCATGTGTTAGCTGCAGGAGTGCTTTCTTTCAAAAGTGACAATTTTACTGTAGAATGCCTTTAGGTGAAGGACCCAACCACTTCATTTACATCTCAATTGCATTTTTATCACCATTCCCTTCCTGGCTGGTACATTTGCTCTTTTACACGGTTTCTGGTGTGTATCTTATGCAACCCAATAAATGTCATGGTCTTTTTGAAGAAATTTAGTGAAAGAGATTAAATTTTTTTGATGTGGTGATACATACAGCTATCTGACACCTACAGTAGAGACACTGAATTGTCATTCTGCAGAAATTCATTCTTTTTGCCAATATAGTATATTTTTTCCTCAGAATCTCACATAAATATATTTCAAAAAACTTTATTTGGATGATCAAAGTTAATTATTTCTACTTGAATTGCATGAAATCACTTCCAAATGAGCAATTTATACACCCAAGACAGCAAATAATCATTGCTGGTGATGTCAGCTGGAATATGAAATCTGAGTAGCATATTATTTCTGTTTTCTTGAGATAGATAAATAAATACTAAGACTGAAATTTTCACCAGTTCCTGGGTAATCGTCCAGGAAGACTGGGAGAGCAAACTTATTGCTGACAAGGATTTCCTGTAAATTACTAGAATTTAAATGATAGTGATGGTGCTCTTCAGAAGCCTAAAGCTAGAATCCAAGAGAGAAAAATGAGAATTTGCCACTCATCCAAAAATATAGATAGGTACATCCTTTTATTTAAGTAAGAAAAGGAGGATAATATAAACTGAATTTAAAGCAGGATTCTAAATAAAGTTATTGCAAGAAAAATTAATAATGAAAAATGCATAATCATTAATTCCTCGTCTTTAAGAAGTAGGGTTAAATATAAGTATACTCACTGTCATATTTGTATAATAAATTTAATTATTACTTTCTGATTATTTTTGTTACATTTAAAAATACTACCCATAAGACTATATTTTAGTCTTTACTGATAAAATAAAATTGTGTGTAAATTACTGATACAATTATAGAAAATAATTTAAAAATCCAGAAAATAACTGCACTTCTTTGAAACAATAAGAGAGATTAGAACAATTTCAGTTCGAAAGTAGCTACAATGACCATCTTATCCATTTGCCTCACCAATTCAGGGCTGAACAAGTTAAAGTGAGTTATTAAGGGCATTGTCCAAATGCCTCTTAAACACCTACAGGCTCAGAGCACCAATCACCTCTCTAGGAATCACGTTTCAGTGATGGTAAAGAAATGCTTCCTAAAGTCCAGTCTAAACCTCCCCATTGGAGCTTTGAGCCATTTCCGTGCCTGCTGCACCTAGGCTTTGTCGTGATTCAGATTTGGTGGTGTGATTCTGCATGTCAAAGAGGCCAGATCATTCAATCATAGTGTGCAGCTAAAGCAGAAGCCTTTTTCACCCATTAAAAGCGTACTAAGCAAGGCATAATTAATATTTCCTTATCTTTATCCTAGACAGGCTTATTAAAGTAAAATAATTAGCAAGATGAATGGAACATTTTGTAACACTGTACTTAATTTGGTTGGATTTGAGCTATTTTCCTTCATAGGAATTTGTATGGGGTTATGCTTTGGACTTGTGATGAAAACAATGTTGATAACACAGGGGTGCTTTTTTTATTGCTGAGCAGTACTTGCACAGCCTTCAGCCTTCTCTGTTCCTCACCCCACCTCACCCTAGCAGCTATAGGCTGGAGTTGTGCAAAAATGGTGCACAACAAGCGGCACAGCAGGGGCAGGTCACCCCAAATAAACCAGAGATATTCCATATTATGTGGCATCAGGCTTGGCAATAAAAGCTGAGAGGAAGAAAGCAAAAGGAGGGGACAATTGGGGTGCTGGCATTTGTCTGTCCAAGTGGCCATTATACTTGATGGAGCCCTGCTCTCCTGGGGATGGCTGAACTCCTGCCCGCCAATGGGAAGTGGTGAATTAACTTCATGTTGTACTTTCTTGCATGCACAATCTTTATTTTCCCTATTGCACTGTTTTTATTTCAAACCAGTGTCATGCTTCTATTTCTCTCTTCCAGCCCACTGTGGTGAGGATTGAGCAAGAAGCTGTGTGGTACTTAGCTCTTTATATGGGTTAAACCACAAAAAAAAAACAATTTTAACATCATAACAGCAACAATGTGTTTTTGTTTGTTTTTTTTTTTAACACAACATAAATAGAGCATAAGTATTTCATTAATCTGTAACTTCAAAGGGATAAATTTGGGATAGTTGCACAAACGATGTACAGGTCAACTTGCTAGTAATATCTTCAAAGCAATACATAAAGCATTAAGAATAGGTAGGAAAGTTGTCTGTGGAAATCAGGTTTTTCCTGCAGATAAATCAGGAAAGATGTCTGGTGGAACCAGAACCAGTTCTGTTCCTAAAACTAGGATGAACTGTATAAGAGCAGAAAAAAAAACATTTTTATATTCTGGGGAGTAGGGCAACACAGAGGAGGAACACAGAGCACAGAGGATGAGGAAGACCCCACTTTTAGTACTGCATCCAGCTCTGAAGGCCCCAGCATAAGGCCTTGGACATATTTAAGCAAGTACATATTTAAGCAAATACATATTTAAGCAAGTACAGAGGAGGGCCACAGAGGTGATCCCAGTCCTCCAGCAAAAGCGCTCATCATCAGGGAAAGGAAAAAAAAAATCAGTAGGTATTGTTCAATGTATGAGTTTGTCTTTCAGTCTTCCCAGCATCTTAGATTAACTGCTGTACCAAAGAGAAAAAAAAAAAAAAAAAAAAAAAAAAAAAAAAGATGAGAGAGAGCAGAAGATTGGATGAAAAGTGTTTTGTATAGAAGCATTTCTCATGGTTTTGTGAAGCAAATATAATGTATAAAAAGTCTATCTGGATTGATGTTACATGTTAAAGTGGCAGGGTTAGTTGCCTGAATAGAGGAAAGTAAGATTTTTTGTACCATAAATAAATCTCAAAGCATAAATTCTGTTTTGTCCCGCCCTGATTTTTGCTATGAAAGCATCCTGCTTTTCACTCAGAGAGAGAGAAATAATCCACCAACACCTGTGTTCTATCAATAAGAAAATAGGATTCCAGCTATACTGTGTAAAGTTTTGTTAATAATATACCTCAAGTTGTTTGTCTGAGACATGAATTGTATTTCACTATTCCATATGGATTACTCAGCACAGCGACTTGAAAACAATCCTACGTTTCCCTTCTCTTGCCCTAGTGAGCAATTAGCAATGCAGTGGGCTGTAATGGAAATAACAACGGATGAGGATGGCCTTGGTTACCTGGCGGGACATGAAACATGAGTAAAGACAAAATATTTTGTACAGGGGTTTTTCACATCATTCAATTAAAATGCAGGTTTTTTTAGTCTTCTATTTCCAGTTGTCTCAGTTGTCTTAGGGGAGAGGCATTTCTCAGTTGTCTTGAAGGAGAAAGTGGGTAAAGGCTTCTGTCTGTAAACTCAGCTCTTATTTTACAAAACTGTATTAATTTATCATTGCTGCATTTCTTTGTCATCCTTTATCCTTTTGCTTCCCTTTGTTCTTCTCCACATACACATTTTCCCTTTCTGTCAAGAAAATGGAATGCCTACCTTTTGGGAAATAAGTTTTATATTAGAAAAACTTACCTAAAGTATGTCTTTCATAGAAGCATTCAATTAAGAATTAATAATGGAGCTTCTATCTTAATTAAATGTTGAATGCTTTTAAAAATACTTAATGAGGATTCAGAGATAAATTAAAATCTTTTTCTGATTTCTCTGAAGCTGCAAAAACTATAAATTATGCTGTAGTAAATGTTAATTATAAGAAAATATTAATTATCTTTTCAGTTAATGTTGCATTCAGAGAAAACTGAGCTTAAACCACAAAGGCCTTACTTAGTTAAAGAATTTCATCAGTACAAGCAAAACTTCAAGTTGTCTTGTACAAAAAAAATCCATAAAATCTGCATTTGCTAATGTCTTTGGATCATCTGTCAGAGGATCAGGTGTGATGTTGAACTAAGCATCAGAGATTTTATACCTCTAGAAGACTGAAAATCATCTCACAATTTTCAAATTATGCGGTTCCCTTTGTAAGTGTTCTATATAAGATGACAGATGTATTATCTACAGAAATTTGAGTAACGTTGAAAACCTTGTACTCACTTTGAGGACATGCATTTGGGATCCCTTTTATTTCAAGAAACACATCCACTTTCCTATATTAAATTGGGTTTAAATATAAAATTTTAGTTTCTTTGTGTATAGATATTTTTATATTGGCTTTATATTACATGATCAGTGCAAATGATAATCTCAACATAGTGATACATCCCATTGTGTATGCACTCCAATTTATTTCTTATTTAACACAGTTGACACTGCTTTTGTGACTATAATACAAACTGCAAAAAGGTACCACAAAGAAGCCAAGAGGTAAATATTTGTGCTGTTCTTGGAGCTAAATTTAAAATAATTGCTAGTTATTAAATTGTCTCCTGAAAGGTTAGAAAATATAAAAGTACTGCTTTACCAGATAAGAATCATCAGTATTGCCATATGTTGGGAGCAAGTTCTTCTGGGTAAAAAGTAGTGATTTTGTTTCATAAAAGATTGCATATATATTGACAAGAAAGAAAACATTATCAAGAGAAGACATTAATGATCATTTATATCTGTAATATAGATATAAACATAATCCCATATAATTATTTAGATTAAATTTTAAGTATTCTATTTGGCAGGTAAAGATTATTAAGTAAGCAAACTGAAAATTTGTTGTCTCCTGTCCTGATTTACACCAAGTTAATGTATGCACAAGAGTCACATTAGATTTTAATAACAAATACTCCTTTTTAATAGCGATCAATCTCTAAGAGGCATAAATGGCTACTTATACTGTGGAATAAGATTTCAAGATTGCATCATTTTCTAGGAAATAAGAAAAGTGGTATGTCATTAATTGAGAAAACCACAACTAAATGCATTTAGAAGAATGACAAACAAGAAAAATTTAATCACAGTAATTAGTATCACAGAACAAAGTTGATACTCAAGCTGCAAATCAAACACATGGTTTTTATTTTGGCTTGAACCTACATTTAATATAAAAATATGCCACTAAGTTCTCAGTCTCTCAGTAGAAAAGGTAGAAAAATCTTGTATTGACATTGTAGGCCATTCAGCATGGAACAAAATGGGTAGAAACAAGATGCAACAACCCTAGAAATAATTTCAAAACTTTCCAATTTTCTGCTCTACTTGATCTGTTCTGAGTAGTCCTTGTAGGAATGAAATGATTGAAGGGAAAGCTCAGCTGTCATTATTCAAGTATATATTTAGTTTAAAATTAATATTTGGGTTATACTAGAATCAAATCAAGAGTTAGAAACTGACTCAGGATGTTAAAAGTTAAAAGCATCTTAAATCCCTACAGAAGTAATTTGGGAATTAATATATTTTCCTATTTAAAGAGTGTACATTAGTCAGCATCATCTATATTATAAGTTAGAGTTATAACAGTATAATGGAGACTTCCACATTTTTTCAATAGCCTGGATTTTCCTTGAAAGTGTTGTATTTGTTTTTGCTTTTGGCCTCTACATGTCACCAAATTTAATGCTTTGCTGTTGGTGAGACTGTGGGAATTAACACCGTTCGGCAAACGTGTCTCTTAAACTTAACTGATGACATTTAAATTATGCTAACGAATAAATCATTTCACTTTTCAATCTCGCTAGAGACTATGCTTTATTCACACATTTTGTAATATAAATCTTTTATCACTCTGACATCAATTGAGATGCAGCCCCTACTGAATGGTTAAACAGAAACTTTGAGTATATAATGAAACTCTTTTATGTCTTCCAAGTTGCAGATCTCTTACCCTGAATTTATAAGTGTAAAGTATCATCTTAACCTTCTAAAATCCCACGGAGATATAGTTATATTCCATTTGCTAATTTTTTAAGTGACTGTGTTTAAAACATGGAGGATTTTTTGAGTAGGGTTCAGTGACACAATTTAGTGTAATTTCTAAAATAGGCATATATATAATTCTATAACACAGCTTTTTTGATATACTACTTTTGAATTGTCTCCACCTTACGACAATTTGACAAACTCCATCATGTCCATCTAGATTTCCATTGAGTAAACAAAATCCTATGCCACATGTCTATGAAAAACCTGGAAGAGGCCTTTGTCTAAATTTAAATTTCAAGTGACTGTCAGTACCGCTAATTGGAGATAAGAATTCCTACACAGAATTTCAGGCTGCAGGGGAACATGCGTTCTTTCAGAATTGTTCTCTAACATAATTATCCTGAAGTGAGCAATTAAATCTAGCAATCTGGAAAACCATTCTACAAGAACAGGTGGGTGAGCTGTGAGATCAAAGTAAGAAACCATTGAATACAGAGAAGTGTCTATTCCCATGAACCGATCCACAGAGTTTTGAGAGGTAATTTTATTTTCTGTCACTCAATGGTCTCAAAATAAAATTTACAAACACCAGAAGCGTTACCAAAGCCATTATTTTGGAACAGACACCTCATTTTGAAAGCTCTTAGTGATTTTGAAGGTAGACATAAAAACAGGATAAAAAGAGATTTGAGGAAAAATACACTATATATTTAAAACAGTCAAAACCTGACAGGAAACAATATTTTAAAGTTTAAGAATTAGCAGTTCATTTAATTACAAGAGTATAACAAGATGATTATGTTCAGTGACAATGGACCTGACAGATTTCCTGCTCTATCACCTTGCAACATCAAGGATGTTTTTAGCGACACTTCTTGAAACACTGCAGAAGTGGTGGTGTTGTTGTTTTAATTAAGTCTCTAATCTAACAGAGGAGCATATTAATTGCATCTATCCCCATGAGTCAGGCTCTAGTATGGGATAAGCACATGGATTTGGTTATCACATCACAAGAGAACTGGTAATGTAAGCAAGAAGGAATAATAGTGTCAACTATGGTGTGAGTTTTCCTGCAAGATCTCTCTAGGTTCAGGCTCATTAACAGTAAAACACTGCCTTCTTCCTGGCCTTCCTGTGGGTCACAGTGTTGGCAACTGCATTTGGAAGACAGACTGCAGCACCAGCCCACACATAAAATACAGAAAGACCACATCATGAGGTATATATTTTATGGTTAGGTCAGCAGGTTCATAGGTTTACAGTCAGCCAGCTTGTACAGAGCCACCTGAACCACGAATAACTGAAAACAAATTGAAAGCAAGCAGTAATGGACAGAAACACTACCTGGAGAAAAGAATTTTTTTTTTTTTTAAAAAAGTGGCTGAAAATATATTTACCAGGTAATATTTTCCTTAGAAAAATAGAGTTCATTAATATACAAATGTTCATAAAAAGCTTATGGACTTTTCTTTTTTCTTTTTTTTTTTTGGCAGAAAAATTGTTAAAAAATATCATATTATTTTTGTGTTTTATTTCAATGTTAAATAAATTTGCTTCAATAAGATAAGTAGACTTTATTTCATATCTATTTAGTCAGAATCCAGCTTTCAGATTGTATTTTAAAGTACATAATATTGTGGATACATAAGGTATTTATATTAATTATAGCATTTTAGTGTCATCAAACCAATACTTTTCTAAGATAAAAATAACTATTGAAAGCAGATGATTCAGCATTCTCAAAACTGTAGAGCAGAACATCATCAAATAATATGTTGGAATTTCCACTTTAGAAGTTTTATGTTCTAGTTTGTCTTTCTAGTTTTGAGAAGGGTAACCCAAAAATACTAAACTCAAAATTTACAGCAAAATTGTATTTTCATTTTTTATATAAAGCTGCAGAAAGCAAACAGGGAACAACATAAGTAAGAGATTTTTACATTTTCATGCTCAGAGTATCAATGTTGTCTGTATTCAGGTATACTGAACTCTCTTTTCAGTCTTGGAGAAAACTTTTAAACTTAAATGAAAAGTCAACAGGTTTTATAACAGACAGCACATTGCTGTTGGGGGCACTCTTTTCAGCTATATGGAGACTTCATAAATTCTTGAGAATCCATATGTATAAAGAATTTTTTAGGTTAAATGTGTTTGTCAGAATGAGTCTTACATCTCACTTTCTAGGCCCCTTGCTGTCAAACTTAACAATGTTTATTTCAGGATCTTCTAAAGCAAAGTTTCTAAAAAGGTAGGAGTTAAGAATATATATTTTTCAAAGTGATGTTTTTATTCTCAGAATGTGATGATGACTTGTACACCTCAAGAATTTATTGGCTTACCTTTTAAATAGAAGGTTTCATCACCAACACTCTTCAGTTTATACTTGGGAGCCAGTTAGGTGTAAGTTTGAGAAGAAAAAGGCAGAGCCAGCTTTTCTGCAAGAAAATCCAGCTTTTCAGCATTGTATGTAGGCCACATAGAATGACATTTGACTCAGGCTATACAGAGTCAAATGTCATTGTATGTGGCTTACCTGTATTTAAGACTGTTTATTCAGACATAAGCAGGATATATTCGCCTTCACTTCTGACAAGCATCTCTTTCTAAATTTTAATTTTTTGCAAGTCAAGACATAAGTATTAAGCTAGAAATTTATGAAGCATAACTCCATAGTCAGGTTATCAATAATCTAAATATTAAAGGAAAATATCTAATGTTTGGTTTATTATTCTGCTAGTAGGATAACAGAAATACAAGTAACTTGGCTCTTGTTGCATAACAAAAAAAGATTTTCATTATCTGCTAGCAGGAGTTGGATTTCCAGATCTTCTTAGCCAAGACATGTGTCTGGGCATAATGGTCAGACATACATTGTCTGTCCTCTTTCTGGAGTGTTTTGGTTGGTGAAGAAATAAAATTTAGACTTTCCTGAGAAATATTTTAAACACTACAGTTTAATGAAAAGAAATATGGCCATTGATGCATTTGCCTTAACTGAATGCTGCCAACATATGAATTAATGATAAGAATATCACAATTTTCAGTTTTTCTGTATTCCAAGATACAAGTATCACACTACTAAATCTTCTAGACACATGCAAAGTTTAGGGTACAAAAGACAGAGTAAAATCAGGGCTTCTGTCAGTGGGGTAATCTTTAATAACTGAATTGCTGACATAGACTCGATCCTATTGATGGTCATTACTGGGGAGTATCTCTATAGTTACATTCTGGGAATACCTTTTCTCAGGGTACTGCATGTACTGAAATTTGGAGACGTTAGACACAGAAGCTTTGATAGTCTCAGGTGTCAAAAGATTAAATCAAACCTTGCCTAGATGCCTCTTCTGCTGAGGATATAGTTAATAAAGAGGACTTAGATATGTCCAAGCCTTTATCTCATTATGGGATGCAGTACACTGATCAAAATGTGGACCCCGACTGTCATTTCTACATTATGTTGCTCCCCAGCACATTGCAACTCTAGCTCAGTTGTGGAAGCAGTATGGGTGGATCTTCAGCATCTATAAAATTCAGGCAACCAGTCCTTACTAGCTAGAATATTAACACAACTCAGCCGTTTGCTGAAGCAGTCTTTTCCAGGGACAACTTGGGTTACTCTCTGCAGCACTTTTCTGTAGACACATTCTACATCACTTAGATGTCCTCGAAAGGTAGCTTTTGCCTTGTAGCTTTGTGTAGGAGTGAATAATTTATGTATGAGATGTTTATGCTTGAATGTTTCAGTGGGAGCACTTCTCTTTCATAAAATAATGTTCACTAATTCAATTATAGAGCTCTACAAACAGTAGGATTGGCTTCCCTATTCACAGTTAGAATGCCAAGATGCCTGCAGGTAGATAGGTATATCTGTCAGTGATCACAGCACCCACTGTGCAGGAATGTGCTTCAGAATAAACATTTCAGATCTTGAAAGTCAACAGTTTAACAGCAAGATACAGACTATATGCTTTAGGCAACTAGTTTTGGTATTGAAACACCTGAAAATCCAGCACCTAGCTCTTTCTGGGCAGTACAGACCACCTTCTTTAATTATGTGGCCTATCTATTTAGTCAATGGCAAAATATTTGGTTCATTTAAGAGGCAATTTTAAATAGTTGAGTTCCCTGGTCTTTAAATTGACTGCACACAGAGATTGAACTCTTTGACAGGAGAGATCAACTAGGAAGCTGTCTGCTCAGGGGCATATTCTGAATCCCAAAAAACAGACCTGGAGCTAAAGAACAGGAGCCATCCTGCACAGACTCTGCTTCAGATTGCTTCATCCTTAACTAAGACCAAGGGAAAAAAAAAATCACTTTATTAAGGTGTACGCAGAACTTGAAGCAATGTTACTGTTCTGTACAAAAGCCTAGTTGACTGCACAAAATCACAAAAGAGTCAAGTTTCTCAACATTAAACCTCGCCTCCCACTTACAAGTGTTTCAGCATTGTTCAAGCAACAAGCATGATATATAAGATAGACGGAGGGGTGCATGCTCCTCCTCCATATTCTTTCTCCTCCTCCCACATCTTGAAGCTGATAGTGTGTAATGATGATTGCAAGTGACATGGAGCTAGCTAAGCAGCAAGTGAAGGTGAAAAGAAGGGTAAGACTGTTAATCTGCAATTGGAAGGCTCCATTCTGCTAAACAAAAGCAGAACATAGTTCTGCTCACAATACCGCTTGTGTATTTCCTATCAGAGTCATTGCAGAAAACCCAGAAATAATATGAAGGAGGAGAAAGTGGTTTTGAATGGGCGTTGCTGTGCTTTATAAATAAATTGATGTTGTCTGTCATTTTAGACATGCTCAAAGAACTTTTACCAGCTGGAGTCTCTCTGAGATTCAGGCTGAGGCTCAACACCTCCTGTTGTAATGCACATTTATGGTTTTGTATTGCACTGAGGATGGCTTGTTCTGTTTCCCCTTTGGGTTTGTAGCGTGGTTCTCCCCTTCCCTTAACCCCTCCTTTTTCCCCCTGGCCAGCCCTAAGTGGCTGTGAGCCGGGGTTCCTCCACCCCTGAGTTGGAATTGAAAATACCCTGCGTTTGCCATGCTCTTTCTCTCTTCTCCCTGGAACTCTTCAGGACAATAAACTTGGATCATCCCAGGAAGGAGAGCCTCCTCTAATCTTTTGCCTTTATCCATGTCGGATAAAAAAATCCCCCATCTCTCTGACCCCAGCTAGCCAAGGCAGGTCAGAGAGACTGGGGGAAATCCAACAACCTCCCTTTCACAGATATCGAGCACACAAAATCTTTGTTGTGCACAGTGCAAGTGCTTACAGGGAGAGGTAGTGAAAGGAACTGCTTTAGGAATTATTTTGAAACCCCATATTTTCCATTGCACCTAAATTCAGCTCAGGCAGTCTGATGGTTTTCAAAACTTGTATTGCTTTGTTAAAATGCAACTCCATGCATTTTCTACAATGGAAGTCTAAAGTGACTGTTAAGAAAAAAAATAAGTCACCTTGCACCCATTCCCTATATCTGCATTCTGGACACACACTGTGCATTTGTATCGAGAGGAAGGTTGCCCTTCATTCACACTTTCTTTGTAAGAGCAGAGTTAAAGTTTCTTTGTGTTCAGAAGCTCAGGGATTAATCTCTGGCTAGCTCGATGCAGACAGTCTGAGAGCCTTTGTAGTAGACTGCAACTACTTCAGGGCTGGACAGACCTTTGCTGTATGGAGCAGCAGCTTGTACAAGGGTGGCAGCACAGTAAGGGATGGTATCCTGCTCTATCACCTGCAAAAGCTCTCTGAGAACAATGTGAACTGAAGTAAAAGCTGTGTTCTTTCAACATTCCAAGAGGACCAGTAAGATTTTTTTCATGTGGAAGCCTTTATAATTTTCATTGAGACACCTTGTTTACTTCATGTTTGTATTCATTCTCTCAGTCTGGGAGGGCAAATGTTGGATTCACCACTGTGACACAGTTTGCAGATCATCCCTGACAGTTAGAGGGCTCATTGGTTCACATCATGCCCTCTTTACCACGAGAAACCTGACCAAACCCACTACTGGCACATCAATAGGTAGGCAAGAATAATTTTTTAATCCCACAGACAGCAAATTTTTTCATGCTGCAGCCTTTACTATGTATGAGAAGTCTAATACTGTCTCATAAGGAGGTGGAAAAGTAAATAGTCTGCCATGTGTCACCACACATGTCAGCAGCTGTCAGTTCTCTAAACACTTGACCTCAAACAGAATGGGTTGGAGTATACAGACAGCACACTATCCCCTTCTAAAGACTTTCCTGAGCTATTATACACAGAAATATTTTACAAGCACTTTATAGTTACTGCTCCACTACTGATTAAGTCTACATTTTATGCTGTATATGCAACGAGGCACAAAAAATCCTATGATGATACAATGAGATTTTGTTCATACTTAGCACCCACTTACATGTCAGAGATTAAATCTGTATTTAAAATCCATTTACTTGTCTATTAAGAGGGACATCTTCCCTCAGTAGTGATAATGGAAATGGATTGGAATCCCTGTTTTCCAGTTTACTAGTATTTCTGGATATTTACTGGTATTTCTGTGATCATGTGTGTGTGGCGGAGTTGCATAGCACTGTGTAGTCTGTAGTCTGCACAGTTTTTATGGTTCTAATACAACTGCTAGAGAGAAGGTTTTATTTTCTAGATGAAGAGGGACAGGATAAGCACTTTTATAGAAATAATAGTACCAAAATATATGTAGTTTTGTCTGGAAGAGCTTACAGCGTGAATGTAAAAATTGCAGAGATCCAGCTAGTGCCAACCCAGGTTGGTAAATCTATCAAGCACCATGGCATCAGTTTGGGTCCTGAAGCACTAGGTGACCCTGTGCATAATGTTGCACCAAACAAAAAAACACATCTTTCTAAAAGTACTTTGCTAGGAAAAGAAAACACAAGGATAGTCAAACATGCTTTAGTTGACTTACTGTTTTCTTAGCTTATTTCAAATGGGCTCAAATGGGCTTTTTTCATTCAAAGTGAAAAAGATATTCTCCCAAGTGAAATACTGACCTTGTTATATCCCTTCAGTCTAGTGGAAACTTCCTTTATTCTTCCTGTAGGCAAATACAAATATAGTCTGTATGCAAATGAAGGGAGAAATTAAGTATGCAAGGTCATATTCCACTACCTTTCCCCTTTTGGAGCAATGCATACATCATCAAAGTGTGATCTATCAGGAAGGTACTCTGCTATACTCTCATTTCTCTCTTTTACGAGGTTATAGAGGGAGGAAACATTAACTGTGGCAAAGACCCCAAAATTTTTGATATGGGATTGCTTCATTTGCTTTTGTGTAATTTTAAAAACAAATAATCTATATGAGTCACAGCAATAAGCAGCTATTTGCAACATTTCAGCATTTCAAAGTTCTGATTAAAAGGGTTTGTCTATAAGGGTATCTCAACTTAACTCTCTTTCCCTTTTTAGTATGCAGTAGGTCATTCACATGTTAATCAGCTCTCTGCTTTCCAAAATTTTGATTCTGCTGCAAAGCTTAATTGTTTTGATGAAGACTATAGGTCTGCAGATTTTGCACTCAGTATAGCCAAGGATTAGCTTGCTGACATTGTTTTAGAAGCCATTATCCTAAAAATAGATTTAACAAAAAAATAGAGCTCTTTCATGATACAACATCAGTTGTAAATCTGGTGGTTTATCTGTAAGACAATGGGTTATGCCAGGACACAATGTAAATTTAGTCTTTATTTTGATTGACAAGGCTCCTTATATGTGTTAATTACTTGTTCTTGGACACTCCAGTCTTTTCCAAGGACATGAAATTATTTAAAGAATATGTTCCGTTAGGACATATAAACAAAACCAGGAAGTTTTTATCTCTTTTTATAGTTTTTACTGAAAATAGATATTAAGGAACTAGAGAGCAGGCTATTGGCATGCAAAAAAGAATGAGTGCCTTGTTGTCTTCTTTAAAAAATACCAAACCCACAAACCAAACCAATCAAAACCCAAAAATGCCTAATCTATTTTTAAAGCTAGATGTTTATTTATTTATCTTTATTGTTTTTATTTACAACCATTTATTTGAATATTTTTGAAGAAAATAAATATTATGAAAGCAAAAGCTATTTTTGAATGTTTTATATGACCTGTTTTTGAAGGGAATATGCGCTTGTAGGCATTTTAGTAAAATTTTGCCACTTGGAAGTCCAGGATCTTCTACTGAATATCCTAACTAAGACTTATAGTTTCGATTTTTTGTTTTTATTTTCTAGTGGAAAAGCAAAATTATTTTCTAATATCTCACTGAGTTATGAAGTCAAAATATATCTATTTGGCTTAGGGAAAGAAAGAAAAGAAAGAAAGGAAAGAAAGGAAAGAAAGGAAAGAAAGAAAGGAAAGAAAGGAAAGAAAGGAAAGAAAGAAAGAAAGAAAGAAAGAAAGAAAGAAAGAAAGAAAGAAAGAAAGAAAGAAAGAAAGAAAGAAAGAAAGAAAAGTTATCCAGTTATATTATTCTGAGGATATATTGGCATGAATTGAAAAACATTTATACTTCAATGAAACGCACTACTTCAATAAAAAGATCTCATCCCTCTACCCCTCAAATATTTGCAATAGCTCTGATAATGTTAACAGCACTTCTATCAGTCTTCTCAGCAGTGCTGACTTCAAGGAAATCCCCTAACCCCACTCCAGTTAAGAAACATGTGTACAAACACAACATGACTTCTAAGCCAGCTGCCCAGTAGCTAAGAGAAATTCATCTTGCCTACATTTCTCAAAAAAGCTGAATATCATGGCCCAGTTTCGTGTAAGTTTACAGCACATGAAATAAAAGATTGGTGCCATCAGTCTTGCATATGTTAAGCAGAAGATATTTCTCTTTTATTGCACAAAAAAAAAAAAGCTTTTATTTTAATGGTTTATCCTTAATTTCAGATCTTGAAAAATTTCTGGAGTTTATGAAGTGTCTTAGAAAATGTAGTTTTAAAATATCTCTGTAACAGAATTTGTTAAAGAAGTTTATTGAACACAGAGGAGAAACTAGGAGGAAGGAGGGGATGAGGAACACAAGGCACTTGAAAGAATAGAAAGAAGATAAATCCAGAAGATTTTTTCCCCGTCATCTATTCCTAAAGAGATGTCCCTTTGCCAAAATAATGACTTTGTAATAGAATACAGGTTAAAGTGATTCCAACACTTAATTTTTTTTTGATTTTTAAAGTAGTATTTTAATTAAGCAACCAAATAGAATTCTAATTAATATCCAATGAGATGATACAAGGATAAAAAAGCACAAGAAGACTGAGTAGAGGATTCATATTGTTCTGTTTTCACAGAAAGCAAGATCTTACTTCAGAATTCAATAATGACTAGTGGAATTATGAATAGTTCTGTATATTTAAGATATTAATATCTCTTTCTAGAATATTTGGTTGTTTGGTTTGGGTTTTTTGTTTTGGTTTGTTTTTTGGTTTTTTTTTTGTTTGTTTGTTTGTTTTTATCTCTGATTCAAATGGTAAAAGAAGCCTACTGAGAACACAGATACTATGGGGAAATGCTAACACTGAACAGAAAGATGGAGAGAACATGAACAAAAAATTGTTTTTTAATTGTAGTTTTAAATCTTATTTTGTGTTCCTGTCACCAGCTCAAAACTACACATGCCACTTAACTGATTTTATTTAGCATGCACTTTGTAACTACATTTGGTGTTTAAATCACGTAAGTCATCTAGCATAGAAAAGCAGTGATTAGGTAGCTATTGTGATGTATCTTTGGATTCCTTATGGCAGACCATTAAAAAGGGTTATTTGTTACTAAGATATAGTCATCTAACCATTATTTGTAAATGTATGGATTAAGATGCTTCATCCCAACCAGCAGCTGGAGACACAAGCCCTCACTCTGTTGTCCTAGACACTTCTATGGTCTCTGGAAATTACCCACCTGTGGGCTTGGGTACTCATGCTCTCCAGGTAACATGGATTAACCCTGTTTCCCACTTAATCATTACTTCCTCATAAAGAGCAAATTCTAATTTTACCAGTTTCATGCAATTTTTAGGTCACATCTTCTAGAACCAGATGACTTAATAAGAAAATCATAGATTTATTTCATAAACTTAGGGTAAGGCTTATATTATAATTGAACTTCTGTAAACAGATTAAATATGTATATTTATAGATGTACATATATAAAAATTTGGTACTAATTCAAATTTAACAGGATTTCTTCCTAACATATGTGGTACTTTTCACCTGAACTTTCCTATGTATCTCAACTTCATCCTGCAGAATACTGTAGTTCCTTTCTAATACAATAGATACTTTAGAAAAATATCTGGTTCAAATCCATAGACACTTCACAAAAATAAAAGCCAAGAAAAATCAGCAATGTATAACAACATCACAATACAATGACAAAGAAACATTTGCATTCAGTCCTCTTCAAAAACCAACATCCAATGTGCTTAAGCCCTTCTTCTTTTTGACAACCTTTGCAGCTGTAACCATATATAGTTATGAAAACAGTGTCTTAGGCCTTATAGTTTTTTAGCTTGGTAAATAGTAAAAGATGGCACTAGTTTTGGACAATTTCTGTCAGCTTGTTACTGTTATGAGTCTGAGGATTCATGACCTCCATTGAAAATCCTGAATCAGAATTCTTCTGCTAACCACCACAAAGAAGTTATCCCCTCAGTTAGTGGCCACAAAATAGCAGATGAAACCCAAACACGACCCTGAGGTTAACTCCTTTGGTTATAGCATGGTGTTAATAATGCCAGGGTAGTAGGTTTGATCCCTGTACAGGCCATTCACTTAAGAGTGTGACTTAATGGTCTTTCTTGGTCCTTTCCATCTGTGAAAGACTGTTTTGCTATTTTGTGATTTAATTGCAAATACTAGATTTCAAAGCCAGTCTCAGTTCACAAGATACGATGCCAGTTTCAAACTGTACAGATGTTCCTTCTGCCTATGCAATAATGTGTGTACTCAGATTCTATCGGAAAATTATTGTTACATCCCAATTGGTTTTGTGATCCACACATCTGCCTGATCGTCCTTTGTATTAGAGAAAGATGAATTGACATCACTCTGCTGACAAATCAACAGCTATTTTGTGTTTTCCAGAAAATAACAGACTGCCTTTCCATTTGTAGAAGGAAAAGTCAAACATCAAAAACTGATATGTTGTCTCATTTCTTCCAAAGTAGAAATTAAGAAAGTATTCCGGATTTTGTTGTCCTCATAATAGTGTTTGTTCTAAAGGTTTTGTTATTCTAATAATAGCAAATCAGGTTTTGTGTTTAGACCCTAATAGGGGATAGTGTTTTGTAAAATTTTATGGACATTTTTTAACAAACTTTACAGTATGTTACCCCATTTCTTTATGCTCGAGAAATTCCATGGTTTGTGTCAAATAAACAAAAGCAGAACTTTTCCTCCTGACTTGCTCTTTCACCTTTTCAGATTTATTTGTCTTGATTATAGTTCATCAGGCATAAACTTTGGATATTTTACATTCTGTAAAGTGATTAGGATATCTTGCTTGATGGATAAAACATATTCAGAGCTTATATAATTTGATACTAAATGATGCTGCCTTTTTTTAACAAACTCCCCTCTTAAGATGTCAAAGTAATAATCAGTCTTCTTTTAAAAAGTAAAAAGAGTCCATTTATATGGACTTGTTTTCAGCCTTCAAATAAAGAAGCTACGCAACAAAACTTGAGTGAGAGCCAATATTTAAACTTAGTGAATCATAGTAGTTTTTATTTTATTTTTTTTATTTTTTATTTGTACCAGTTTTGACCAGTTCTGAACTCTTCAAGTAAATTTTTTTTGTTCAAAACTGACATTTCAGTGACAAAAATGAAAGCATTTCTACTCAAGTATGTTACAGAGTTCATGAGATTTTTGTCACTTTCTGGTCACTAGGTAGTGTTAAATATGTAGTTCTACCCTAGCTCTTGTGCTGAAAGTTGTCATACGTTAAGCAACAAAGTAATAATGGAATTCCCATGATGTTTCTTTTTGTTCAGAGCTGAGACCACAATGTTTAGTTCAATTGTATGCATCAAATTATCAACAGATGAGTATCAAGTTAATGTAAGGCTGTGAGAGGACAAAACATATGAAAAGTTTCAGCTCATGGAAACCCAAGAAAGAGAGAGCTGACAAGATGAAGATCCTGTGACTAATTTGCAATGCTTCAACAACTATATGAAGAAAAATATGCACTTCCTATCTATTTCAGTAAATAAATAAAAGTTTATCATCTATTGAAATAGGCTGTGAGGAGTTTTGAATCTATGTAAAATATTCATAATTTTGGGTTGCAAATTTTTGGTCTCTGCATGCGACATCTTCAACCAGATCAGAACAGTAAAAGGAAAAAAAGACTGAGGGAGATAAATTGTGCTCTTGGTTCAAGCAAGAAATTTCTCTAGCTACATGCAGAAATGGATATAGGGACATATATATTTATATGGGGACATATTTTTTTTATATATGTTGTATGTACAGATCCAGAAACAGGCATGGATTTGACTGTACTAGTCATGCGTACATTCATTGAACTATAACTTGAACAGGCATGGTCATCCTGATCAAGCAAAAATAACCTACGCCAAATCTATTTATTTTCTTGAAAATATACATTTCAGTAATTCTTCTCCAGGGGTACTGGCATGAATAAGGAAGTCCCCTTTTTAGAGAATTCAGGAATATCTTATGGACACCTCATTTCTTTGTACAATGAGGCAGAATTATGATGAAAACTTTTAGTGAAAGTTAGCATTAGTTTTATGAGATCTCCTTTAGTTTCTTGTCTCTCACTTACTAGAAAATAACATTTTCCAATGTATTGCTATCTTCTGTACTTGCATTTGAATACATTTTTAGAGTAGCTTTCAACACAGAAATTATTTCTGGGTGTATATTTTGAGAGGTTCATCAGTGATACTTTTCACCAATCCACTGGAAAGAATTATATTTCTACATCATAATTGGAAGGACAATTTACCTTTTGAAAGTATGAGGAGAAAAAATAGAAATTTCTGTTAACACACCATCTCTACAAGTAAGGATGAGATCAGTGCAAAATGTCAGGAACAATGAGGAGATGTAAGCAATATAATTATCGGTACTCTCATTATCCTTTTCCAGATGAATCATGGCTGGTCACCATGACTCTTCTGCCTACTGGAGAGCTACAGTATAAAAAGATAGTCTGTGAGCAAACTGGAAGAAAGATAGAGCATTGCAAAGACTATGATTGTCACCATGCAGATGATTCTGTGATTTCATGGGAATTCTTAACTTTCAGACTGTGACTTGTTTAAGACAGCAGAGTACTGGGAAGAGAGTAAACATTTCTTGCTTTGACAATCATAATTAAGTTTAGATGGAAAGAAGTATTTTTTTCAGCATAAATAAAGACTATAGTTCAAATGCAGAGAATTTTATGCTTTCATTCTATCTACTCTTAAAATAGTGGCAGTACAAAAGAGATCTGCCTTTTTTTCTAAAGGACTAATGAGCTGTGATTTCTTCAAAATTTTTCATAAATTGGGTAAAAGAATAATACTTTTACCTTTATTAATTGAGATGCTTGCCATCTCTTGGTATTGAATTCTATTTAAACTCTGCAAACTGTCAGCCCAAATGACAAATGCCCAAACAAAAAAAGGAGAACCTTCTAGAAAAATATTCTGGATTAGAGTCTGGACTTCCATTGTTACAAGTACTAATCATGTAATTTCCCTTTTTTAAATGTGTTGTGATCCTTTATTAGTTCTATAGGAATACAACTTTGAAAATCTCTTTGGTAACTGGGAATCTTACCATTTTAACCTGGTTTATTTTGGGCCACCATTGTGCAAACTGTGTTCCCTAGATGCAATATCTTGATTCCTTCCGTGGCATTCATACTCTTAACAGTTACAAAAATTACACCTCACTTTTTTTTTCCCTATTACCTTTTTTTTCCCCTTTATTCTTTTCTTTTTAAGAGCTCTATTCCCTTCATAAAGCATGGACGTTTTGGTAGTTTATGAATCATCAAGAGGAAAGTGGTATGAAAGGTAGAAAACTCAGATTTAGATTTGTAGTCAGGCTTTGCTTTCATTTCCAAAACAATTATTTCAATGATATTCTACTGAGTAGAATTCAAATATGTAATTACTTTAAGTCATATTGAAATAAAGTAGTTAATATAAACAGCTGAAGCAAGAACTCAACCACAACTATTAGAAAACATCATACATTTGCAGGAAGAAAACCTTTTGGCAGAATTCTGGATTCTCAGATAAATAGAAGTTCAAATGAAATGGTTCAAGGCAAATATGTACATCCAAAATGATGCCACCAGTCTCTTGCTGTCAGAACTATGACTGAAAATTAAAGCTCATGATCTGATGTGCCATGTCACACTCTGATTACATCTGCTGCTCCAAACCCAGTATGATTAACTCTCATGTGACAAGAGCTTGAGAAAACAAATGCACACGTGTTAAAAGGGATATTCGTCAAGAGGACTAAGCATTAGTTTTATTATACAGGACACTAGACCTAATTTAAAGAAACTGAGAAATCACTGAGTAACTATGAAGAAGGACAGTTGGGTTTATGAAAAAGATTGAGGTCTTAAAAAAAAAAAAATTGTAGTAAAATTAAAAAAAAAGAGTGAGAGATTATTTTTGTATACAAACTTATTTTGCCCATTATATTCATTTAAAATTCAAAGTATGAAATCTTGGGTCCTCTTTCAGAATGATCTGTTCTTGTCATAAACGAGGGCTTTGCATGTAAGTTCAGAGACCGCAGTGTTTGTATATGCTAATGGAGGCCACAGGCAACAGCCTAAAGAATTCCATTTCCTACCGTTTTACAGTCATCAGTAGCATACTTAAATAAATGTATTTGCTTTGATTACTTTCTGTTCACTGTCTATGACTGAAGAAGACAAGATTATAGTGAAAGTCCTTTTACTTGTAACTCTAGGAGGGAAAAAGGAAATGGAATCTTTTTGGGTTTTATCACAGGAGAATAATGCAGCTAATTATGATTATGCATTAAATCATTCTATAAGAAATTTATGTTTCTGAAAGTATCCTCTTTCAGATCTTTTACTAGCTTAACTTACTTACCATCACCATTTTCCCTATAAAAGCTTTGCCATAAGTTCAGAGAGCACTTCTAGGTTTCTAACTACTTGAAAAGTAAATTCAGCTTAATATTTTCATAAATAATTAGGAATTTAAATATGATTGTGCTTTCATTCCTTAGTGTACATCTATTCATAAAAAGCAATCCTGCTCTCAGGAATTGCCTTCATATCTGACTTGTATACAATCGAGTGAACCGCCGGTGCTCAGCAGCCCAGATGGAGCAGCGGGAGGCATCGTGTGAAACGTCTCGCAGCAAATTACATTATTCTCTACATGGAGAACTGAGCAATCTGTCATGCCCCTTTAAGGCTTGTACTTAGCAGCTCTGTTGGCTACTGCTTAACAGTGGCAGAAACGTTATTCCACCTACACTCTGGACAGAGATTGCCAGCTGGGAACGTATTTACAGCAACATAGGGGACATGATTTTATGGAGTCCTTTTGCACACTCTCAGAAAGAGACTCTCTTTATTACTTGCTTTCTTAACTGTGTTTGGGGATCTAGCTCCAAATACATTATTCATTAAATGGTGTATGTGTGTGTGTTAAATCAAATGAAAAGCTTCCCAGGAGAGGAAAGTGTCCTAATAATGTACACTTATTATGGGAAAGGACATTACTAAGGAAAATTTACCTATCTGCATCTTTTAACATTACTCTGAGAAGCTCAGTAGAAGCTGGAAGGTTGAGAAAAGTTAAGAGAAGAAACATATGACTTTGCAATTCTAACGATTTTTTAGCTGAGTGTCTTTTCAGCTCAGGTTTAGGGAAGCTCTGGGTTTTCTCTATTGCAACTGCAATGAGAAACTTAGAGTTACGAACCTTTTTTAAGACACTATAGGCATGATCTGTGTTTATTGCCGCTTTTGTAATGGAAAAGCCCTAATCCACCTAAAATTCATATTTCATAATCTGCACAAATAATTGTTTATTATCTTTATCAAGAAAAATTTGCTGAATAGCCCCAAATAAAACACACACATTACTTACATGGAATAAAACTAATATTCAAAATAAGCTAATAAACAAGAGGGATGCTGTTGGCAACAACTTGAGAAGATCTTTGGATGACTGAAATTAATGAATTCAGCCAGTAATTCTTCAATCCATCTCTGACTTGCTAACTTACAATGGAACGAGCAGTAGAGTTTGTTTTGCAACTAGTAGAATGATTTAGGAAATGCATAAAATTGTGAAATTTTATATCCAAATAAATTCAAGTTGTAAATGTTACCCAAATGTTTTACAAACACCATGTATAATAAGATGAATGGATTTTAATCAACCAGGTTCGAAAAACACCAGATCTTATTAGTGAGATTTCTTCTGTGCTCAATGATTGTTTATAATTTTGAATAAAACTTTTAGGGCAACTACTGTGGACTGAAATTTATGCCATTTTAAAAATATGCCAAAATACATTTTTATTTAATTATGCGTTGACTAGAAAGAATTGATGAATAAAAAATAAAATAATCCATATTATACTAGAAAAAATACAGTCCCTGCAATCACAAGCTTGGGCCTCCGTACTTTAAGAAGTAACAGAGACTGTTAGGACAAAATGGGTACTTTTGGACACTAATTTCTTCTGTAGACATGAGTCAGATATCGAAAATGTCCCATTTTTATAAGTACAGATATATTAGAAAATGGCTCTCCAATTCAAGACACATATAAGTTCTCCAGCTTGTTACCTTGTGCATGTCACAGTGATACTTTCCATTACAAACCTATTTGCATTATTAGTTCCACTCTGCAGAATGGGAAGATCAAAATATCAGACTTATAATTTAAAATCTGAGGAAGTCTGCACAAGAAAACAAATTTTAATCCATATTGCCATCATGGCATTTCAGTATAAAACCCACTGGACAATCTGTCCTCTCTAAATTTCTTTCCTTAAAATTTCATTAATTTCCTCTTGCCTGAATTACTACAGACATTTGAAGTCTTCCAGCTTGTCTTTCTAAGACCAGATTTAGCAAGGAATGAAAGAGAGAAAGAAGCACGCAGGGATGAAGGGCCTTCAGAACCACTTGCACACAGGTTGTTAGCGTATCTGTCGCAGCTCTGAAATGGCTGCGGTCTGCTTCGCCCTCACACTTAATGTTGCATCCAAATTTGTCTTAAAATGTTCTGTGCCGAAATTGCTTTCTCAGCTCAAAATGGCTGGAGCTTTTTTCCGTGCAGCTGTGACTGTGTATGATCTTGTAAGGAAAAAAGAAAGAGCTAACAGCAAGAATGTAGAAAATTAACTTCTGGTAGAAGCAAAAGGAGGAGAGTTACCAGAATATATTTGCAATGTTCAGAAAGTAAAGCTTGAGTCCTTTTCAATCAAATCATCATAGAATGGCCTGAGTTGGAAGAGACCTTAAAGATCATGTAGTTCCAACCCCCTTGCCAAGGGCAGATAACTTTACCTAAACCAGACTGCTCAAAGATTCATCCAGTTTGATTTTGAACACTTCAAGGGATGGGGCATTCACAGCTTCTCTGGAAAATCAGTTCCGGTGCCTCACCACCCTCACAATAAAGAATTCTTCCTAATATCTAATCTGAACCTACTGTCTTTCAGTTTGAAACTATTCCCCCATGTCCTGTCAGTATATGTACTTGTAAATTGTCTCTCTCTACTTTTCTTGCAGGTGGTCTTCAGGTACTGGAAGCCTGCAATTCTGTCACAATGAAGCTTTCTTTTCTCCAGGCTGAACACCCCCCAATTATTTCATCCTTTCTTTGTAGGAGAGGTGCTCCATCCCTCTAACAGTCTTGATGGCCCTTCTCTGGACTTGCTCCAACAGGTCCATGCCCCTCCTGTGCTGAGGACCCTAGGGATGGATGCAGCACACAGGTGGGGTCTCACCGAAGCAGAGGAGCAGAATCACTTCCCTCAACCTGCTGGCCATGTTTCTTTTGATCACATGTCAATAAAACAGCATTTATGCATTCATTTCAAGAGATATTTAAAAGATATTTAATGGGGAGCTTTTTAGAAGTTGCAAAGCTGAAAGTTCAAATAAGGAGCTCTCCTGAAGATTTTCCATTTTAATCAGAAAAAAATCTGATTGTATACATGAATGTTTACATCCTGTTTTCTACTTCTTGGCACTGTGGTCTTCCTTCTGTTTCTTCTGGTAGAAAAATAAGTTCTTGTTGCAAATGCATTGTGTTGTATTTCAAAGGACAAGCCAACATTAGGCTTGCATGCTGTATTTGTAAGGGCAAGGTTAAGTATGTTTAAAGAGATACTGTCTATTAGTCTGAAGGGAATTACCGTGGAGATGCTGGATTTCTGCCCAGAGATAAAAAGCAGTTAAGCTACCTCTTCAGCTACACTGATTAATTATGTATTAGTCTTATTATTAATTGTGTAGGTTTGTTCATTTGGTAAAAATGGGAAGCTACAGACAATTCATTCATTTTGTAGTAAATAAATAAGTGAATATTTAATCCCAAGTCTACTGGGTAAACTCTGTCTCTCAGATGACTGAAAATCTGTGATCAAAGTACAGCTATGGTTTCTGGCCACTACCCAGCATGAATGTATTCCAACCAAAAAAACAATGCAGAGTTTTCTGATTTGATTTCAAATAGAAATAATGCAGAAGGATCGCTGATGATATTTTCAAAACTATTTATCAGTTCTTAAGGGAAATTTTTAATGTGCTTTTGAGGACATACTATTTCTCTTAAATGTCTGACATGCCTAAGATAATGATATTTTCATTTCAGTGACATTTCAGTTTGTTGGGTTATGATTTAATTTGATGTCTTCTGCTTTTCTTATGATGACAATCAGTGAATTATTTTTTGTTAACCTACTCTGTGCTAATTCATAATTTGTGTTGGTGCTGCATTGTCAGCAAGGCTTTAGCATATCCTCCTTGACCTGATTATAAAGGGGTTGTCAAATTTCAGTGATCAAACAAGGTTATCCAGGTTGCTTTGCACTTCTGATAAAAATAGTTTGAGAAGCACGTTAGAGCTTGAATCAGAGTTTTATTCAAGCATTAAAATGCAAAGTAATCTTTGGGACCAGATCCCTGTCCTTGTATGCAGGACTTTTTTTTTTTAAATGAGGGAGGTGCCTAACTACAAATGGACAGGGAATTCAAAACCTGCTTACTTTGAAAGTGTGAATGTTTAGACAGTTATAGCTATCCCTCTTGCCATGGAGTGGTTAACTTGGTAGCATACATTCTAGAATTGTGATAAAATAGAATAACATAAGGAAGACAACATCCACATACTTCCATGTCTCCAAAAGTGTCTAGCACTACCAGAATACTTACATTTATCTTTTTCATTAGTTCCTCACTTTTTTTTTTCTCTTGCTTAGTTGCACAACATATGGGAGAGGGTTGAATGTATTCTTGATTGCATAATCATTATAATTAGTCCCTCACCTCATCAGCCAAGAGGTTGTACAAACAACCTCCAATTTGCTATCGACAAAATGGATGATCTCAGAATTTTTCTTTATTCAAATGCTACCCTTATCATATTTCATTACAAAGTTGTCAGCTGCTTATTTTAAATCCGGAGCTGTTCCAAGTCCTGGCATTCAGGAACAAGCAGCATTTGCTCTGAAGAGCTGTGATGTACCATAGCACAGCATATTATCAAGTCATTCAGGGCAGTAGGATCAATAGCTTGGTTTGTGCTGAATCCTGTCCCCATGGATAAACAGTCCTCCCCATGCAGTTGATTTGAAGCTGTCTGAAGGACTGAACATATCTTGATGGGGTGGAAGTCCATTTGTCCATCTGAAGCAGACATCCTGGTTCAGTTCCCTCTGCAAGATATCTTCTTTGCAATCTTTGAAGCAATTCTGGAAACCATCCAATCTTCAGTAAGCATAAGAATTCACTTTAAAACAATTTGATTTGCTACTAAACCAAAACCCAGATGTAAATACAGCCACAAGTTTCCAGAATGTGTTACAACCCTTTTTAGTGTTCATTATTAAATTATTAAACTTCTCAGCTACAAATTCTAGAATCAGAATGTCTTACCTCTGAAATACCATATGTGCTTAAAATATTTTCAATAACTGATACAGAAATAGACTTTATTTTAAACTGGGATGATATGGTATATTTTTTGAAAATATTTTAATCCCTCTATTCATCATCACATTGTATCTGTGGTGAAAGTTCTTTCTTGAACAATTGGATAGAAACACTACCTCTATGGAAAAAAAAAAAAAAAGATTTAAAAAACCCCATTAATAGTTAATCAGGAACAAATAACTATGCTATATTCTGTCCACACCATACAACAAACAAACAACATATGTTCACAAGAAATAATGGTGTGAACCATTAGTCACAAAATAGTTCACACATGAAATATATTAATTTTCAAAGCTGAGATACAGTCTAAAATAAGATAATTAGTAACACCACCTACTGCAGTGAAACAAAGTTCAGGAGAGTTCCAGATAAGTGGAGAAACTGAGCAAGAGGAAGCCTTACAAAGAATTCAGAAGAGATCACAATGTAAACCTACACTAAATAGTGCAATTGCTGCCTTTTCTCGCTAGAGGGGAGTAAGTCTTAATGCTCCTAGCAAGACGCTCTGCAAGCGCACTGGGTAGTGAAAAGGTATCGAATGTTTATCCATACCCGAGTATGTGTTTTGCCAAGTTTTCAGGACTACTTATGCACTAAATAGCACTCCACACAGAAATCAAAAGTGCCACCGAGATTAGCTGGAGACCTGTCACTAGTGGTGACCCCCAAGGTTAAATACTGGACCCAATCCTTAATGACTTGGAGGAAGAGGCAGAGGCCTCCTCAGCAAATTCACTGGTGACACAAAGCTGGGAGGAGTGGCCAATCCCCCAGGATGCTGCTCAGCCCTTCACAAGGACCTTGACAGGTTGGAGAAAACAAGAGAGGAACTGTCTGAAATTCAACAATGGGAAATCCAGGGTTCTGCACCTGGGGAGGAATAACTCCATGCACCAGTACAGGCTGGAGGCCAACCTGCTGGAAAGCTGCTCTGTGGAGAAGGACCTCAAGAGCCTCATGGACAACAAGCTGTCCATGAGCCATCAGCAGCCAAGAAGGCCAATGATGTCCTGGGGTACTTTAGGAAGAACATTGGCAGCAAATTGTAGGAGGTGATGCTGCCCCTCTGCTCAGCCCTAGTGAGGCCACATCTGAAGTGCTGTGTCCAGTTATGGGCTCCTGAAGGAGGTCAAGCAGAGGGCAACAAAGATGATTAGGGTAAATCAAAGATGACTGATTCATCTCTGTTACAAGGAAAAGCTGAGAGAGCTAGGCCAGTTGAGCCTTGAGAAGAGATGACTGAGAGGGGGCCCATCAACATCTATAAGTATCTGAAGGAAGGGTGTCAAGAGGATACAACCAGGCAATGGTGAGGGTTCCAAGCAGTAGGACAAGAGACAAAGGCAAAAACTAATGCACGGATTGTTAGACCCCAACGTGAGGAGGAGCTTCTTTACTCTGCAGTGACCAAGCTGAACAGATGGACCAAAGAGTCCAACAGGAACAGATGGACCAAAGAGTTTGTGGAGTCTCTCTCACTGGAAATATTCAACAACCATCTGGACGTATTTCCATGCAAAGTGCTCTAGGATGACCCTGCTTGAGGAGTGATATTGGATTAGACAATGGCTGTGCTCCCTTCCCATTTTGTGATTCTATGATAACTAATCTGAGAGTGAAGTTGAGCAAAAAGCAAAAGAGCATGCTTAAATTGAGCACTGAAGTACACTATCATTTGCACCAAGATTAAATGAAGCCTTATGCAATAGCAGCCTCCTTCCCAATATAGACTCTATTTCCTTATGATATAGATGTACCATGATGTACCACAAGGTCACTGCCAGCCATGATTTTCTCATTGGGGAATGAGAAAACCTGTGATTGTACTTCCATTAAAAGCATTTGGCTGCTCCTACAAGTTAAAAAAAAAAAAAGTGTTTTTTATGCAGTAAGTCACTCATGTTGAAATTTTCTGCATATTCCCACTAGCATTCTGCTGGAAAGAGAGAAAATAAAGGAATGCTTGCAAATAATTAAATATCATTAATTAATTATGGGGAAGGCATGGTAATGTACCTCCAGAGTGCAATTGCATTGCATAGCTTGCTGATTTTGCTCCACACTTTTTGTTGGTTTTTCTTTGGTTTAGTTTTGGGGTATTAGTTTGGGCTTTGGGGGTGGGAGGGGGTGGAATTGTTTGTTTGGCTGGTTTGGTTGCTTGTTTTAGTTTTGGATTATTTTTTGTTTTAATTTTTACACTGTGCTCAAGCCTGGATTGTCTTTGAGTTTTAATTGAATCAGTGTATTATGATTAAATGCCTCAAGAAATCTGGACTTACTGGTTTCTTTGAAGAAAAAGTCCTGATATTTAGGTGTAAAAGGGAGTGGTATTTACTAGCATGAATCACCTTTTGTCCCTTCCTGTAAGCAGCCTGAAAGGCGAATTCCTGGAATTCTCATAGCATGACAGGTAGATTTTTGTATCACTATAGTCACACTGTTTTTACCAAGATTTTAATTGAATTTCGTATCTACTCTCCAGCAAGATGGAAGAACAACATTAATTTGCTCTGTTTACACAAATATATAATTAAGTATAATTAATGGTTCTAAAGCTTCATATGCTTAACCTTTGGATTCCCAGAGTAATACAAAAGCAAGCCTTTGTGTCTGCATCTGAGGAATAAACTTCTTTCCAACCTTTGCAACCCAATCCACCTTTCTGGGAAAAACCGTTCCATAATATCTTTACTTGAAAAATGTGAGGAAAGAAAATAACTGGTGGCATGGCATAGCACAAAGAAATCCAGGTTTCTGCTAATAGCCTCTATGTATCAGCTTGAAAATGTACAGGTTGCACTGAAGCTCATTTCAGAGGAATCCTGTCTTGAAGTAGTATTCGCACAGAGCAGCTGGAGAATAAAGAATGACAAATATGTGAAGTTTGGGTTGCTGTGTTTGTTGCTACAAAAGGACTTGGTTGATTTGGCAATCAGATAACAGAAGAATACACAGAAGAAAGTCTGAAGCCAAATCATAGTCAGAAGTAGTTAAGAGGCAAACTACATTTCCTTTTGCCCTGTCTTCAGAGTGAGCAAACCTAAATGTACTGGCTTCACTGACCTTGTCACTGACTCTGGATGTAGTGGCTTCTGAAGGTCAAAATCGTTCTAATACAGTAGTAGCTTGGTTGTAATGATACTAGACTGGAAAAACTTAAGCTATGATCAAACAGGCAGGGTGCCCTCACTCTTTTTAGAGTCCATTTTTCCTCCCAATAGTAACAGAAGCAGAAATAGTATGGTAGCAATGTAAAGAAGCTTTTCTAGTCAAGCATGTAAAGCAAAACAAAAAAGAACAGCCTTTCAGAGGGCAAGAACTCAATTTTTGTATCTTTAGATTTAACCACCAATTTCAAAATCATCAAGTTCTTTCTTAAATTTAGCATCGTAAACTCTCTTTACAGAAATTTAAGTGAGATTATTAATGTACATCCAAGTGAGCAGTGATCCAGAACAGAAGGCACTGGTCAATATGAAAGTAACACCAATGTTCCATCACAAATCTTCAAGAAAGTTTTGGATGAGAATAAATTTCTTGTCAATTTCTTGTCAATCTCAAATGAGACAAAAACCTTCAAATGAACATCACGCAGAGATGATGTTCTCATCCCAGAGAGATTATAGCCTCTTGCAATCATTAAAATGCAAGACTCAAGATAAATTACAGATTACATTTTGAAGTATGAGTTAATTTCTAAAAGACTATAATTTTCATTGTCAGTTCTTTTCTCAAAATTTTTGTCTACTTTTTCTCCTCAAAGTATTCAAATATCCTTTCCACTTCTATGTATTTACGGAGCAAAAACTGAAGTCCGAAAAAGCTCTGTTTCATTTGCTTTTCTACAAATCCCCAAACATATATATAATGTTTGCAGTTTTAGAGACAGATTTCAAATTTGGTCAGATCTCTAGAGATACTACTGATATTTATGAACTTGTGAAAAATAGGATAGGTTCATTTGGTATCTTTCTGTGCCTAAGTGAAAAATGTGCTCAACTACTTCCTCTCTATTTTTAATGGGGATGCCCTTCCTGTGTTTGTATTAATCCTCCCAGTGCTACATGAACAAAAATAGAAAAGAAAAAATTCTTAATACTGCAGCATATCTTGCAGTAACTCATGAATTTCAAAGCACCACGTGCTTACAGATCTAGCTAATTAGGCACTCAGACAATGCTAAAACAAATCTCAGCATGCAAGGAAACAAACATGTGAAGTGAAACATATTTGCCTCTATTTGTCTTGTTTTGCTCTTCTCCTTTTTCTACTGTTCTGACAAGCTGCTCTTTTTCATTTTGTTTTTCATGCTTGACTGGAAGTGCCTACTTCACGTTGCTACTGTACTAGCCACACTTCTGTTATTATTGACAAAACATAAGCTCTTTTTACTGCCTTGTCTGTTTGGTTGTAGCTTAGCTTCTACCAGTCTAGTATCACTTCAGTTAAGTTGTTATGTTAGAACTGTCTGCACCTTCAGAAGCTGCTATATCCAGGGTATTAGCCAAAGCACTATGTATTTGGATTTGAAACTTTTGCGACTTCTATAAGGACTTTAGCAACAACAGTATTTTAACTCCATAAAAAATATAAAGGTTTAGTTTGGTTTCTGAGTGTTCCCAGACTCCTCGTGTCTAGTCAGTTTTTCAGAGTTCTTGTATCATTCTTTTTCTTCTATACCACTTGTGCTTCCATATGCAAGAAATTATAGTTGAGAATTTCCTTTTACAGAATCATTCACAACTTCAAGAATTCTCCAATTTAATATAAGGGAGACAGCAAGGAAAAAAAATCCATTTAGATGTACATTTCCTGCTATCAACAGTACAGTTCTGAATTAATTTGATAATCCATATCCTTTTCCCATACAAGCAGCTTCTCTTGGACTGCCATATAGTTAGAGAAAACTGGTGCCTGGGGAGCTCTGGCCCATGACAAGAGAACATACTGCCATAATTTGTAAAATAAATTTATGAAAACAGCTAAAATTATTATTATTAGTAGCAATAGTATATTATCTTTCTTCCAGGGCATTTTATAATCCAATCGCACACATAGTTCAATATGCAGTTTTAGATAATTAAATGGCATTAATCTAGATGTATCTAAATGGTAATCAATCAGCCAGGGCTGATTTTCAGGTCAGCTGCTGGGTTTGGCTTTTTGTGGATACGTTCTTCTCCCTCAACCTTGTTGACTTCTCCCTAGACCTGAGACAATTGCACAATAGTGTCACCCTTCATCCCAGCTCAAGTTGCCGAAGGCAGCTTAACTCACAGTCCAAAGTTCCCCTCAGGAGGCATATTGAGGCAGGGGTGAGCATCAGTGGTCACAGCTTCTTTATACTGTTTTACCATAACGGGCAAAAGTCCTTTCTAACAAAATTTAAACCACTAACCATAACTTTTCAGACTCTTACAGTGAGTGATCTCCCTGTCTATCTCAACCCATGAGCTTCTCTATCATATTCTCTCTCCCATTCTTCTGAGAAGACAGATAGGGCACCTTGGTGGGCACCTGGCAAACAGCAAAGGTCAATCCACCACAGTTCCAAACCAAGTTAACTGGAACGTGATCATTGTACTATATGGAATAACTTTTATACTTTCCTCTCTTTAAAAACTTTTCTTTCCTCTTGGATTTTAGAGGAAATCCAAGTTTTTTATTATTTTCATTGAATGCCTAAAAATTGGTATTACTTATTTTTATACTTTTTCTAATTAAAATTCTGGACACCTGTTTGTTCTTTTTATATCAAATTTGCACATTACCTGCATTGGTTTAAATTGTGCTAACTATCAAATATCCTTCCATAAAACTCTGTTATTTAAGCAAATAAAAATGTGACATCTATAATTTCTGAAATGCAATTTGTGATTAGATTTAAATTTTTAAAAGTAAATTAGGTTGAGATACAGGTGATTCTTAAAGTATATGTAAATATTTTCATTTGATTATAAAAAGTAATTATGTTGACAAGCAATACATTTGAAAGTGAAAGTGAGGTTATGAAAAATTAATGTAATCGTTGAACTGCTTGATAACTCTTGAAAATGTGATAATAAAAAAATCAAGGAGATGTCATTTTGTAGAGCAGAAAAGGCATGATTTGGGTAAAAGTAAATATTGTAAGAAATTCAAATGCTGTTATGGAAAAGAAAATGCTGACATAATCAAATATAAACGTTAGACATTTATTTCTGACGGACATATCACATACAATTCCCATACTTATGAGCCTGCAACATTTTACCAAAACAAAATTGCTTCAAGGGGATTAACTGGAAATATCCATTGGCATAAAATGGACCATTGATGCTTCCTAAATAAATTCCTAATGTTCTGTCATGAACCTGAGTTTTCTTGAGTGATCTTATCAATCAAATTTTTTACTCATTCCGACATGTCATGTTACTTGACCTTAACTTCAAAAACTCGTAGAAACCCAAAATAGAACCAAAGCTAATCTCCTTCATAAAGTCCATACATTTCCACAAGGAAGAGTTAAGAATGGTTCAGCCCATGGTGGCAGGATTGCTCTCTACAGAAGTGGAATTTCTTTTTAATGGACACTTTCTTTTTGTTTAATCATAGAATCATAGAATGGTTTGGATTGGAAGGGACATCTTCCATAAAACCTGGTTAACTCAGAGGCCCATCTAACCTGGCCTTGAACACCTCCAAGGATGGGAAATCCATAGCTCTCTGGGCAATTTGTTCCAGTGTCTAATCAACCTCATAAGTAAAGAATTTCTTCCTAATATACAATCTAAACCTACCCTCTTCCATCTTAAGGCTGTTTCCCTTTGTCCTATCCCTACATATCCTTGTGAAAAGTCCCTCTCCAACCATCTTGTAAGCCTTCCTTTGGTACTGGAAGGCTGCTCTTAGGTCTTCCCCAGGACTTCTCTAGGCTGAACAGACCAACTCCCTCAGCTTGCCTCCACAAGAGAGGTGTTCCAGCCCTGTGAACAACTTAGTGACCCTGCTCTGGACTTATTCCACTAGGTCCATGTCTTTCTTGTTTTGGGAGCTTCAGCACATCACTCAAAGGTGGTGATGTTAAAACACACAGTCATTCAGAATGTGGAAAGCACAAGATCTGTGCTATGCCCAGGCTGTGAAGCCATATGTCTCACTTCCCAGGAAAATGTGTAAGCAGAGAGAGGACTGAAGCTCACTCTTCCTGCTCAAAGAAACATAGTAGGTGGAACATTCAGAGGAGGAGGAAAAGGGAAGAAAAGATCTAATAGCTGCACAGTTAGGGCAGTTGTGTTCAGCTCTCTGCATTCCTGTTTGCAAAAGTTTAATCCAATTATTTCCATGAAAATATATGAAGAGTAAGAGTGAAAGGAATTAAAACACTACTTGCCTATCTAAGCAAACCCAGAGTGTTAAATAAGAATTAACCTGCTCCTGTCTTATACACTTTCTGAAGCAGCTCCTTTTCCATTATCATTATAAAACAAAACTAGAAAGGGTACATGTATATAGCTATATTTAGGAAGGCAATCAGGAGTTTTCATTGAAATCAGCTCTTTAGTTCTGAAGCCTAAAATAATTGTATTGTCTCTGTTTAACTTTAGATACCCTAGGCCACAGACAAAAGAGCTCCACATTTGTTTGCAAGTAAACATGCCACCACTGAAGAAATGTGGGGCAGACAGGAAGCAGCTCAAGGGCTAAGGCCATTCTGCAAAGTCATCTTTCTTGCCTCCTGGCACTGAAAAACTGAGGGGAAATGGAAGGTAAAGGAGGAAGTAAATAATCTGTGCCATTTTTTGTAAGACTCATGGGACCAAAGACGGTGTGATATAAGTAATATGTGATAGTTTGTTCCTCAAATATGAAGCTAAGCTTCCCAAATGCATGATAACTGTTTACCATTTTTAATTACATGAAGTGAAATATCATAATAGAAAACAAATTTTGCCCATAATAGAAAAACAATGCTTTCTTTGGTAGAGGGCCAAAATTTTTCATGAAGGTCAAGACTTGGAGACAGCATAAAACATTTAACATCAAAAAGACAGAAATGCCTAATCTTCATTAATAGTGGAACAGTGTAGAGTCATGCTATCAGAGATCAGGCTACAGTCCCAGTGTTGCTAGAGAGAAAATTATATATTCTTTTCCTTGTAAATTGAAAGTATCCTTATCTTATGGCATGCATTTAAAATATGTATGTGGTTATGCACTTTGAAGACAGCTCTAAATCTTGAAGTATGGCAGATTTTTAATATTGTATGTCTTAGTGTATGTACTATTTAATTGACTATAGACAGTCAGATGGTATCTTACAGACAAAACAATATTTAGTGTTATCTGTAGCTGAACTGTGATGATCAACTTTTTATTACAGACACTGTTTTTGGCAGAACAATTTTTAAAAAGGCAGGAAAATGAAAAGAGAAAAAGTAACAAAGGGTAGAGTGGAGCTTGTTAGACATAGATGACAGAGAAGTAACTCTAAATCATTTGAAGAAAATTTAATTAGATTATAGAAAAAGCAAAGTTTGATCTTTCAAAGAGTAAGTGACAAAGGTACTATACTTTGGTCTGTGCATTAAATTAAGGACAAATCTTTGGAAAAATTGATATAGAAAATATGGAATGCAGGATAAGAAACAGAGAATAAATAATAAATAACATAGAATAAATAAGTACTATGATAGTTATGAGTGTTATGTAATAGCATTTCTAAGAAGTTTATTGGCTCCATTGTAGATGTCACTGAAAGGTAGTTATGACTGAAACCTCAGGAAAACCTAGTCGCTACAAATGAATGAGATGAGGGGAAAAAAAACAGGAAAATCAAAAAGTTAATTTAACTAATGCAAACAAAGCAAAAGAAATAAAAAGAAATAGAGATAAATCAGAATCTGATACATTATACAAAGGATGTAGTAGCAGCTGTTATAATTACGAGTATATGAATAAGCCAACTCAACAATACTTGTAGAACCACAGAATCAACTAGTTTAGAAAAGACCTCTGAGATCACTGAGTCTGACCTATGAGCAAACACCACCATGTCAACTAGAACACAAGTGCCATACCCAGTCTTCTAAACACCTCCAGGGGTGGTGATTTCACCACCTCCTTGGGCAGCTCATTCCAATGGCCAATCTGCTTTCTGTGAAGAACTTCTTCCTAATGTCCAAATTAAACCTCCCGTGGAGCAGCTTAAGGCTGTGTCTTGTCCTATTGCTGTTTTCCTGAGAGAAGAGGCCAAACCCTCCTTTCAGGAAGTTGTAGAGAGTGATATGGTCACCCCCAAGCCTCCTCTTCTCCAGGCTAAATGACCTCTACCTCCCTCAGCTGCTCCTCATAGGACTTGTGCTCCAGATTATTCATTAGCCTTATTGTCCTTCTCTGGACACACTCCAGCATCTTAACGTCCTTCCTAAACTGAGGGACCCAAAACTGGTCACAGCACTCAAGGTGCAGCCTCACCAGTGCTGAGTACAGGAGAAGAATCACTTCCCTCGTCCTGCTGGCCACACCATTCCTGATGCAGGCCAGGATGCTCTTGGCCTTCTTTGGCACCTGGGCACACCCTGGCTCATGTTCAGTCTGTTGTCAATCAGCACCATCATCAGGAGATTTTCCTTGCCTGTCCTTTTGCTGTCAGTGTATAAAAACATTTTTTTATTATCCTTCACGGAAGTGGCCAGCTTAAGTTCTAAGTGAGTTTCCACCACTCTAATTTTCTTTCTGCATGACTCAGCAGCATCCTTAAATACTTCCTGAGTAGCCTACCCCTCTTTCCAAAGGTTATACACCCTCTTTTGTTTTCACTGAGTTCCTCCTAGTGCTCTCTGGCCACCCAGGCCAGTTGTTTTCCCCATCAGCTCATCTTTTGTCACATGAGGTGATCTATGAGGCAATCTTCTCGTTCCTATATGGACTTAAAATTTAAAAACTCCTTATTCTACCACAAGACACAGGAATATTACTTTTCTACTACTTATTCATCATTTCTACTGCTTGTTTTTCAGTCAGGGTAACATTTTTATCAGTTTCGTGTAGCATTTTGACAAAAAGAAAAAAAAGATGGAGGACTTAAATATAGTACTGAAATGTTATATCAAAGGTATAATCATAGTGGAACTGGAAGCTGGAACTGATCAAATTAAACTCATTCTTGGATGTCATAGTTTTTTCATATTTCCCTTTTTCTTGGAGGTGATTGAATGTCCTCTACACTACCTACTTGGGATCCTAGACTGCATTTGATTCAGATTTTTAATTAAGCAGTGTCTGTGGTAGCTCTATTATGAATTCATTAGCATGTCAATAATAATATTAAGCAGCTTCCCCTCCTGAGAGTCCAAAACACTTAGTTAAGAGGGTAATAATCACTAGTATTATTTTAAATGTGGGTTAAATACAGCATAGAAACACTGAACTTACACGCTGAATGTCAGAGTCAGCAATGGAGATATAGATAAATTCTGGGTACACTAAACCTCAATTAAACCAGAAACACTGGTTCAGATTCCCTCCCAGGGCACACTGTGCCATTTTATTATAGGGTTTCACTCTTTTTAGAAGTCTGCCTTTGAAAATTAAAATGACTTGTCACTGGACTAATTAGAGAGGAAACTAATAGTTGAACACAAACATTAGAGCTAAATATTTCTGTATTGAAGGCTTCTGATTTCTTTGCACATTTTTATGTTGAATATAAAATATAGGAAAATATATCTGTGCCACCGAATAAAAGTTGTCTTGTAGCTACAGAGAATGATTCCTTCTACTTAAGGAATTTAAATTCTATTTTGAGCCTGCCACAAATGTCCTGTGTGATCTAGAACTACCTTTTAGCCTTATTGAGATGGAATTGTTCTGTAAGTAAAAATTTCTAAATGTTTCTGAGACAGAAAAAAAATTGCTAAAATTATTTTGTATCATTGGTTAAAAGACTCTATGACATTTTTAGCAAAAGCAGTACTTATTTTCCTTAAACAAAAATGCTATGTCTTTGCTACCCTATCTGTCTCCATATTTTTTGGATTGTTCAGATAACTTGCACCTGTCTTTATTTTTTTTTGGTCTGGTTAATACAAACAGACATGATAAATATAGTTCTGTCAAGCATTATTTGGGAATATTTTTATTATGTGATTAAAAAATTTTAAACTGTACATATGTATGAGAATTTATAGTAGATTTGCACAATAACTTGAGTGTTGCTAATGTAGCATGAACATCTGAATATTGTTAATGCAATGATAGCAAAGATCTCAGGCTCTATCAACTGTAATTAAATCACTTGTCTTTTTTATATAAGTATGAATTTTTCTTCATATTAGGTAAAAAAATTATAGTGAATCTTTCTAATGCAAACAACTATGCCTGTAATTATTAATCAACACCCCTGTGTTGCTTGTCTTACAAACAGAGGCACAATCTGTAACCCAACCAAATATATTATAATGCCAAAAGTTACATCACAGAAAAATAAAGGAATGATTGAGCAAAAAAAAGAACAACACAACCGTGCAGAATTACAAAAATGCAGAAGAAAATTGAAGTAAGATAAAGCATAACCTTATTAGGCAGTCTCTAATCCCTATATATATACAAAGCATTTTCCCCATCAAAAGTTGATCTGAATATTTTTCACTACATAGTTCCTTTCTCTACAGCAGATTGACCACTGATAATGCAATACTGTCCAGCAGTTCTTTATTCTGAATGTAAAATAACTAAGTTTTCTTATTTCTTTGCCAGATGAGTATATATACTAATGACTATATGAATTCAAGTTTTTTCCAAGCTACAAGTTTATGTTAAGATTGATTTTTAGGAATCTTTTGACTGAAAGCAAGGAAGGACTTAGAAAACTGTTTGAAGGAGTATTATGCATTCAATGAAAAATATTGTTAGAGAAGAGGTTAGTTTAGGCAATCTTGCCCGTACGTATTTACCTGTATTGAGAATGCTGAACAAAAAAAAGTATGTGATGTTAAAATTTTACATCTCTGAATCATATTTCTGACAAGCCAGCAAACTAGTTTAGAATTAATTAGGACAAATAAAAAGCAGCACTCCAAAAACTGCATCTGCTTTTAATTTTATAGAGAAGGTTGGAAGTTTAGAGTAACTGTTTGTTCTCAGGTGTACAGAAAAACAGTCAAGAAAGTGTTTAAGGTAACTGAAGCTTTCTAAAGGAATACAGGCAAGCCCATAAGAAATGGTACTAAAGGATTCAAAAAGATTACTAAACTTATTTGGTTCACCTATTTTAGTTAAAACTTGTGGGGAAAATGCAAGCCTGATAATTTTTGTGTATGCAGCCAATATAACAAGCAATAAAGATTTAAATAACAGATTAAGTCTTACCAATTTGCCTAACATTAATACAACACCAGATAGGATATTTCCAACCTGAAACATGAAGAATACAACCAAACTACAAATTTATTTGGATCTTTAAATTTATGGTAGCTGCTGAAAGAGGTATTGGAATCTGATCTACATTAGGAGACAAAGAAAAGGGGAGAGAACTAATTCCTTGTCAGATAAGTTTGCATCATGTAAGTTGCAATTTTTTTTTAATTGTTGAAGTATTGCTGTCTAAAATCTCATCACTGTTTTTACAGTACTCAGATGAAAACTAGAAAAATACATTCTGCATGATTATACAGCATTTTATATACCGGCAGTGAGAACAGGAAACTTCAAGAGTCAAAAGCTCTCTTGTATTTCAGCTGAGGGCTTTGAGATATAAATATAACTCTCCAAGTACTAGTGGTGGATGCTTTGTTAGGCAGCAAAAATTGCTGCATTCAATCCATCATGAATAGAAACACAGCCCATAATCCTAACAGGACAGTACCAGTCAGGGACCTTCTTGCCTCTGACAAATATCTAGGAAAAGCCAAAAGCATCCTGATGGATGCAAAGGCATGTTTTTCATACAAAGAATAAGAGTCAGCACTTGGTATTTTTGGTAGGGTTTTCTTTTTTTGTGTTTGTTTCTTTTTTTTTTTTTTGGGGGGGGGGTGTGGAATTTTTTCTGCATCTTTTAAAACACTTTTTGTCACTTTGACAGATGACTTTAAAAGGCATCAATAAGTAAGGTTGGGACTGAATGGTTTCCTTTCCTTGATTCAAATCTTTTGGCCTATCTCCAGTTTAAATAAACATTTTTCATGCACCTCCTAAGTCTTTCAAAGGCCCTTAAGAGGATATTCACTCACAGAACAGTGAATGGTTGCATGCAATTGTCCCCCAAACCCTTCTTTAGGAAGCTCTAACCTTTTCAAACCCTATAAGATTTTCACATGCCCAGAATATTTTCCTCAATGTCAGTTTTCCCCATCAGCAGCTCTGCATTTTGTTTATGAAAACACTGAATTTTTTGACCTTGATGGAATAAACAAAAAGAAAAAAAAAATTATTGTTTGATTCATCCCTGACAGAATACTAAAAGATACAGGCAGCAAAACTTAATATGCACAGTATGGGTTTGTTACTGAGTCTGAAAATTATCTGGTCCATTGAAAATTAGGAAAAGTACACAGAGCAATGAAAATAACACTTGGTTGTTCCCTTTTTAAAAAATTATTGTCCTTCTTGGAGGTTTCCTGAAAAACACTGATCTAGCCATTACAGTGGGCATTTGCAGTCAGTAAGCTACATGAGGTTGAGTACCATTGGAGAAAATACCTTCTTCCCAGTGGCTGCTTTGCACAGTTGAAGACTGAACCCACTAAACTGGACCTAATTCCCACCCCAAGCAATTTCAGTAACAACATAAGGAAAAAAAATTACACATTTTCTTAAGATGTAACCACTGCAGGAATTTTCAAGGGAAAAACATTTCCTGTGATTAAAGACAGTAGGCACAAGAAAATTGGACACAGAAGAAAGTCACAAAATGTGGGGGTTTTGTTAAACATTTCGCTTTAAAATGTTTCCCATTACACAAATATTTCTATTCTCACAATCTATTAAAACAAAATTCTTGTATTTAAAAAAAACAAATTACGGTCTTTGAAATAAGTATTTTTCAAGATAAATGTAGTAGATTTCAGCAGTTGCAACTATGACTGGAAGCAGACTGATACATTTCATAAAGTCACTTAATAATAAGTGATTTTATATAATTATGATGATGATGATGATAATAATTAATAATAATAATAATAATTCATCACTGTCTCACATTGCACAAAATAAACTAGTTACAGTAGAGCGTACAGCAAGTTTCATAGGTTAAAAAGAGAGACATGAGATAATACCTGAAGTTATAAGTTATTTCATTTAAAGATAGGAGTAAAAAAAAAATAAGAAGTTATGTCTAAACACCAAAATGAAGTTTTCACAGAACAAAACAGCATATAAATTCAATCCTGCCCTGAAAACATTACTAGCTCAAGGGGGAAAAAAATACATTCAGGTTGCTATTTCATTATATTAGTGACAGGATAAATAGAGGGAAAACATGTCTCAAACATTTTGAAAAAAAAAATAAGGAACTGCTAAACTTTGTGTCTGAACTTTTTAAACGAGCAAAACAAGCTTTTTAAAATCTTCAGTTTATAGGGGAATGATTGCTCAGGATTACAGGAGGAGATGATTTCTCCTAACGATTCAGTCCTCGGAGTGAATTAGGTTTGGGAGATATCAGTCTGCATACAGCAAAGAAACATAATCATCATAAGAAGTAAACTGTCTTTATAATTTGGAGGCACTTACTGAGACTATATGGACTTGGGGACAGCTTGACATGACATGCTTTCCCTTTACCTATCCTCAGAAAGATTTATTAGTGATTCTCTCAATCTCTTTAGCTACAAAGGATGAGACCTCTACCTTAGATGCATGAGGTAATAAATAACTCTTGTCTGTCCTTAACATTTCCTAACCTGCCAAATACCAGGGATCACTGATCACGCTGGAAATTTGCCATGAAGTGGAACAAGGTGTTTAAAACCTGCAATTTCTTTTCATTACACTGACCTCTACAAATGGCCTCCTATCTTCATTAGCTGCTCAGACAAGGTAGAAAACTAGTTTTGCTTTGGAGGAGAAAATAAACTATCATCTTAAACCCTCTCAACACCAATAGACTATTCAGTCTCTTGGTTCATGGTTCAATATGCAAAATAGGCTTAGACCCCAACATGTTAGGCATGGTGGCTGAATGTGTTTATGTTTTGGGCTGTGGATATATATACATATATTTATTAATAAAGTTAAATGCACCTGCAATATTTTTCAAAGATAACACTTAACCCTTGCTAGTAACAATTCTTTTCAATCACCACTTTCTAATGAAAGCAGTAGTCTGCTAACAGATAAAATGTCAGCTGTGCTAATTAACTGTAGAATGGATTTAAGGAGGGGATAGAGATCTTCCCCCTCTTTATCCAGGTGTTTTGGACTATGGAAGATATATTTTGACCACTTTTGCAGGAGACTGAATGGGTCTCGGATCTTCCAGTTACTAGCTCTATTCTGCAGACAATATGCTGTTGCATAAAAACTAGAATTTGATTTTTAATAAAAAGCCCACAGAGAATCAGAGCCTGGAACAAATTAAGGAAAAAAAATCTGAATTCCCTAAATATTATGATTTACATACATACTTATATATATTTAAAAACATAAGATGAAAAAATCTTTAAAATATAATATTTTTTATTTTTTTCACCAGTCATCTCATTTAAAAAATTACTTACTAGCCAATATTCTAAGATGGTGATACCCCATAATTACCCCTAACTCAAGCACACTGTTTAATGACAAAAAGGTATCTTCCTTTCAAAACTAGACACTCAGTGTCACAATAAAAAAAAATAAAGATTTTATTAGTGAAATTTTTATTTTTAAAAAAGTGAATTTTCTAAATATTCTCACTTTATGTAACCAAAATGGAAAGAGAACTCAAAAAAAACCCAAAAAAACCAAAAAAAACACTCTCTCACTTCCTTCAAAATTCACCAACGGATGTATGATGTGTGAAATGTGTGTTCCAGCATGACGGAATCATGGTTCTCACTTTTGCTTTGTAAATACTGTAAAGGAACCACAGGGAAATAATACTCCCAGTTTAGAAGTGTATTTCTCCATAATAATAAATCTTAGTTGAGGAATTATTTAGAAGATATGAAATATAATTCTAAAACAAATCCAGTAATAAACATGAGATTTTTGGCTGGTGGAAATTACTATAGTTCCACTAGAGACAAAGGAACCTATTTATATTAGCTGCTGATTTTGTTATTATTATCAAATTCAGGGAGCTCAGTGGTGACAGAGCTGCAATGCAAATAGTGAAACAGATGAGAGAAAGGGAGAAGTAAGGAATGAAAAGGCATGCAGAATACATATTTGTGCTGGTACGGCAGACCATCTGTCCCTCCAGAAATCCCAATAAGCATGGAGAGACGACATGTCCATTGGAAACACCTAACATACCTACTGAGAACTCACTCAATGTCATTATTGTCCTTCCTGAGGCTTGTCTGCCTCTCTCATTCCTAGACAGGTAGTGGAACAATTATCTAAGCAGATAATGGAACAGGATCTCTGACTCGCTTTGGGCCCTATCAGCTGATGTGGTTCAGACCACAGCAATTAAAGTAATCATGAATTAAAAATTGGGTTGGAGGTAAGCCTTAATTCTCTGAGTTTCTGCTTTATCATGCCTGGAATTTTTATGCAAATTAGTCTTCTCAGAAAGCGATATCTTCTAATCCATAGAAAAATGGATGCAGCACTCTTCCTGTGGAAAAAAACCAATTAATATCCCCATGCTTGTAAGAGATTACTTAAAATGTTGCAAATACTGATATGAAAGGACCCTGTTCAAAAGGCATTAATATGCTTTACAGTGTGTGTTTCTGTTTACTGCAACGAGATGCTAGGGTAGGACTTAACACACGAAGGGAAATTTGGACATGCCTACCAATGTCAAGGGCAAGTAATCATATCAGCTCTGCTCACAGCTGGAGCTGGCAGATGAGGCTTATTAGTACATCCCAGCTGTACATTAATGGTCCTGAATGCAGCTCAGAATGGAATCCATTTTATGACTACTGATATAAAGCAGATATGCTACTCTCTATTCCTGAGCATATAGTGTTTTCCAGTGATCATTCCATTTGTCTTTGAGTCCCACAAAGCCCAGTCAGAATGCTCCTACCTTAATTTAACATTCCAAGTAGCATCTTTAGTACCAATTACTTGGTTTAGATTGGGAATCCACAGCTGTTGATTGTCACACAGCTGTTATTTCCATGGATGAATATACTTTATTCTTCAAATATTTCTCTTGAAGATTCATAATTTCATATCTTATGAAAATCTAAAATATACAATTAAATCTTATTCTAAAAATAAATTAAAGCTTTTTATATGCAAGTTAGTTACTAAGTGGTGATGTCATACCTTCTATCACAAATTACTGGTGAGCAAATCTTTCTCCTGTGAGTTCAATGCAGTTAAGAACTTCCCATTCTTGTGTATAAGTATCACTATTCCAGAACCACTAGGCTTTATGTAATACAATTCAGGCTTATACTTGTTCCTATGTTCTGGGGAACACTGCCAAAACCTTGCACAACTAAACAAAACCATTTGCTCTCTATAGTTTGTTCGTGAACAAAATAACTGGTTTGGCTGATAAAATCCTACTGGTGGTTCTTCTCTTGGTAGAAGTCACAGCAAGTTGACACAGAACCAGCCTGCAGCTATATTTCGTAAGAATCTAAGATTATAGCTAATCCCATCATGGAAACAGTTCACTCACGGGTGTAAAATTGAGAACGTCATACAAACCTTCAGGACAAGGTCAGAGACTGTAACATTCCTAAAAATCCAGGGTGTACTTGTGTTTACTGTCTTCTCAGCCTCTCACTGATATTATAAAGAACCTTCAGAAATAATACTTCTTATTTCAAATTGCCTCCCTACAGCTCTATCCTTAACAGCCCCTTGCATTCAAACCTGAAGCAGAAAGACATTATTAAAAGTCAAAATCATAAAGCAGAACTAAATAAAACTCTGAAAGTAATTTTTTTAAAGTTAATTGTTGAAGACATTTATTTTTTTTTCACTTACCAGCTCTTAAGCTCAAACTTTTCTGTTTCCTCTGGCAGTGTGGGTGGATCTGCAGTTTTTTTCTTTTAATACTATTTAATTCTTCTAGGCCACTATGCCAACAGTTTAAAATCTATCCACCCTGCTCTTTTGAAGCTGCTGTCAAGGACTTGAGTGCATCAAAAGGCTTTGTGGTTTGTCTCACCTGAGTGCACTACAGGTGCTTAACTAACTCTCAGGTGTGTTGAAATTCAGGTTTTACATCATGCTTGTATCAGACCAAGGTGAGCTTTACTATGTTGAAGCTTCAGTTCTTTCCCTTGATCTTGCCTGATCTGTAAAAGCCAGTCCAGCAGCAGGTACCTTCTTGATTCTTATCTTCTGAATTTGTTTCCTCACTTGACCTTGGATCTGCCACATCACTGAAAACATTTCTGGTCACTCTGGACTGTGGCTGACTCTGTGTTGGGGGTTGGTTTCTCCTTTCCTCTCAGCATGTGGAATTTTTCCATTTACATGCTAAGGGACATTGATGGCTAGGTCCTTGAGACCTTGAGATGGGGGGAGGGAGAGCCTCCCTGGCTTTTTGGGAGTTTCTCTCAGAGGGTAGGTGGAAGAGGGGCTTAGAAGATTAGAAGCAGGTAAAGGAGGCTGGGAGGTTGTTGCTTGCTCTCTCTCACTTTTGGCTTCGGAAGAGAGAGACTGTTGCTGCACTGCCCGCCATCCCAATGCTGGGAGCTGCCTCTTCTGTTGGACCCCACACCTCTGCCCTGCTTGGACACCTTCTCTCTTCACCCTGCTATCTCCAAACACCCTGCTGGAGCACCCGGATCGATGCTGTGAGCAAAGTCTCTCCTCCATCCCTTTCCCACCTGGGACACCACCGCCATCACCCCCAGCCCTCCTGCAGCTCCCAGCGGGAGCTGTCCCTGCCCACCAGCGGTACCTGCCGGAGCTCACTGCCAGTGGGGATGGGAACAGCAGCGCAGGGAAGGGTGTCTGCAGTCGAGAAGGACTGGAGCTGCGTTACTGCTCTCTTTGCTGGTAATTTCATAGCTGTTGGTGTTTTGTTTGTCTTGTTAGATATACTAGTAAAGAAATGTTATTCCTATCCCCGTATCTTTGCCAGAGAGCCCCTTAATTTCAAAATTATACTAATTCAGAGGGAGGAATTTATTAGCTTTATTTCAAGGGAAGGCCTCGCTCTTCCCTAGCACACCTCTTTTCAAAGCAGGACACCCTGGTTATCATCACTGGACCTGCTCTTCTTCCCCTGTTTGTGACTGTTGAAAGGCAGCTGTGGTTTTCCTTGTCAGATCTGCTTGTGGTTTGCTTCCTCTTTCTCATTTTTGCTGCAACTTGGCAGCCAATATATGGAAATAAAATAAATACAAGGCGGTTTTAGCTACCCATCAGAAAAAAATAAAGCATTAATTTAGGTTCCTTCTGAAAAATAAAACAAAAAAACTGAAAAATTCATTCAAATAACATCATGGATTCAGAACCTGTGATCTGCAAAAGATAAATTGTGTTATTTTTGTTCCAGTCAAAAGTGATGGATGGCAACTCACCTTTTGACGGGCTGACCATCTCTTGTCTAATCAATAGTAGACATGAATAATGGTGATTTGAGCCCTTCAACTGAAACACACAGAAAAACAGCAAAGTGCCTTCGTATTTCTTAGGAATATATCTCATAGTAATGATTTGTACATTTGAAAAACTCTAGGTTATCCAATAAATTATGCAGATATGAGTTCCACCACCAAAACTAGTAGCTGTTGTTCATGCCCACAGTCTTATTTTACAGACAGAGATAACAAAGAAATATAATTGTTAACAGAAAAATCCAAAAAAGTTAATTGATATCACCAAAAATTATCTGGTATTTTTTATTCCCAGTATACTTTTGTCTATGCCAGTGGCACTCACACATTACTCACACAAACACAAGAAGAAATGGAAATATTTTATGTATCTCATAATTTCAATATCTAACTACTAAGGATTCTTAAATTTCAGACTTCTGTACTAGAGAGATTGCTGATAAGAATATAGACTCTCTAATGAACAGCACTGCAAGATTGTATAATGAACAATGAAAAGTACGAAATTAAAATTTTCATTCTATAAATTCTTTTAATGAAATTCTCAAAGAACTACAAATTTTCTTAATGATCTTGAAATTTTTTTTCAGCCTAAACAATTCTGAGTCTATGAAGCAATAATATGTTATGCCTGGCAATACCTCTATGTGGGAGGAAAAAAACTAAATGATGCTCTGTCAGTAAAGACCCAAATGTTGTACTAAGTTGATTAATTTACAGCATTTTCTGTAAATAGGTATTAATCTTGTAAAAAAATAATATATATATAAACACTTTTAAAAATAAATTTGAGGAAACTATTCTCACAAACTCCAGAACTACCATTACAGGTTCAAAGGTTTTTAGGATATTTATATTTATGGTTAAACTTCTGAATATTTTCATGAGGTTTATTTATTTCTAGCAGAGGCAGAAGACTTCTTATATATACGTTCATAAAATGTGAAGGATTTTACATCAACAGTAGAGTAGGAATTATAGATTTTGTTCACACTGAATTTAAGAAAGCGTTGAGTGGAAAAAATGCTTTTTTCAAATAACCTGTTCTTTAAACGCTATTGAAGTAAAATCTACAGTAAAATTCATGAGAATATTTCACTATTACTCTCTATTTTGTGACTCCACGGACCATAAATTAATTATTTCCTTAAGAAGTTCTGCCAGAGTGTCTGAGGCAGAGCCTTTTCTAGAACTCAAATAAATTTTGAAGTTTCATATTCATCCTCTTTTTGGACTTCTATCACTATCATTTTGTTTTCCACTTAACTAATACCTCTTTTATCTCAGCAATTCAACATAGCTTCAAAACCTAGACTCCTATGCTTCCTTACAGCACTTTTAAAAGAGTAATTTAAGAAAATGGAAAACAAAAGAAGAGCTACCCAAAATCAGCCAACCAATGAAAAACCCTTTCTTCTTCCCTAAAATTAAGAGGGAAAATTAAAAAAAGAAATTGAAAGACAATTATGTTGTAATTCTATGAACTGCATATTGGTTTGAGTTAGTCTGTTAAAGCCTTTACTTTGCTCTGAGTGTTTAAGGTGAGTGTAAATATTAATGTGTTGCAATGGCTGTAACTGCTTTTCCTTGATTTTAATAAGTTTATCAATATAGTCTTTTTGTTGTGACATAAATATTTAAAGAACATTTAAATTTAAATGTAATAGAGCTAATTATAAGAGAAAGTATAGGTTAAGTCTGTTCTTTAAAAAGAAGACACACACTGGGAATTATATATTTCTTCCCTATGTATTTTTGATAAATTTTACCAGCTTGTGCACTAAAAATATTTAGCTGGAAGGGCTTTCAAAGTTACTTTCTTCTGCCAGATTCAGAACAGGTGCCTCAGATAATACATAAAATCAGTTTAGCAAATGAAGTCAATTTCTCATATTATTGTAGAATATCTGTGTTAATGACATGGGAAGAACTATTTTGTCATACTAAATAGATAGAGACAGATGGAAAGATGGAAAGATGGAAAGATGGATGGATGGATGGATGGATGGATGGATAGATAGATAGATAGATAGATAGATAGATAGATAGATAGATAGATACTTAAATGCAATGTATTTTTCCAGTAACATTCTGTTCTTAACTGTGAAGAACAGAACTTCTGGATGTTTTATTCTGCCATCTTGAACTTGCCTCTTAGTCCATTATATATTATACAATCTGTGAATGATGTAATGTATTTCTTCAAATTAAAGTCTTACCCAGCTTAGCCAATAAAACAAAATATGTCTGCCAATTTCTCCATTAAAATTTTGCTGATAGGTTTTACCTAAGTTATATCAAACTTCAAATTTTCTATAATGATTCCAAAAGCATGGCTATGCATAGAAATAGAAATGACTAATAAAAGATAAATTTGAACTGACACAATGGTTGAATTCAAGAGGTCGCTGTAATATTTCAAATAATTACTTACTCTTTTGAAACTTCAAACCTCAATTTCCAAATGAGTTGCAACATTTACTCTAACTATGATCATAATTCTAAGTGTTGCTCATTCCAGAGAACCCAGAAACTTAAGCTATTTACTTAGCATTTAAGAAGTTTTAATCCAAGCATACAGGAACAGATGTTATGCTCATTTTGTAATGTCCTATTATGCCTGTAAGAAACTGTAGTTCTGAAGATGTATAAGATGGCTTTCGTTTTCCAGATGATTAGGCCTGCCAGAGGCTACCAAATAAAAAAAAAAAAAGGCTTATAATTTTCTTTATTTTTGCATTTCTATGAATTTACTTGATTTTGGAAGTAAGAAGTCATATCATGAGTGCTAAAAATTTGTCTATAAAAAACACCCGGCTGGAATTCTTAGCAAAGTCTTTATGTCAAGGACATGACATTTTAAGAACAACATTTTGATCTGAAGCTTGGGAAAGTTCAGATTAACATTATATTAAAAACTAATCACCATTTCAAAATGGAATTGATTTAATTGAAATCCCTTCACACTATATTTTAATTGGAATTATTCCCCTGAATTTTGAAGATTGTGACACTTGCTACTTTTAGCAGCATGAGTAAGGGGAATTACTCAGAACCCAAGTGCAAACTGACCTATTTGACGGATTCAGAAGTCCTTGCAATCTATAGCTGAACTGATTGTGAAACAAGGTAGGGAATATTTAATAATTTATTAAGATTACATTTTTGGATTAAATTACCAATGGATTAAAATATAGATATTTTCACTTCTGAGAATTACCAAGAAACAGTATTATCTGGTCATTCAGTTTTTAACTAAAGCTATTAGAGAACATTTTGATAGGAGCGCCTCTGGAAAAAAAGTGTGTTTTCCTGGGAAGAGGGAGTCAGTTTCATTTTACAAACACTTTTAAAACCTAACCTAGATAAGCTGCCTAAAAGTAAGAGCCTGCAGACATAGTCATTTAGCTAAATTCGTTTAATACCACTGTAGTTATATCCTAACTTCTGAGAAAGATATTTGCTAGAAAACCAGTAATCCAAGAGTTCCAGGCAATTAAAAGAATGAAAGGATAAGCTCTTATCATTTAAGTCAAGAAAATAATTCTTTCAAAATGGAAAAATGAATAAGAGAACAGCTATTACTGATGGTCAAATAGTCAAAGTAGAAGAGATTTCTACCTGAAATAATTCAGAAAAAAAACCAGTAAAATACCATAAAAATTAGTAAGGGGTAAGAAGGAAAGCTATATACTGAAACCTGAACTACGGAAATATAAAGCAGGTGAAATTTGGTCTGAAAATAGAAATCTGGCTGAGTATCTGTGTGAACTGTCTCACAGCTATTGATATTAGAAAATTATAATCACTTCTAAGTCAATAAGGCATGAATGCTAGAGTGAACAAAGCTAGAACATGAATACCTATAACAAACAAGATTAATTTATGAACTAAAAATAAGAGAGGATTTTACAAGCATTTTACAATCATTTTAGTACATAAATTTGAAACTCTGGTAAATGACAGAGTTTATATATTCTTTCTACCTTTCAATGACTAAAGGTTTAGCTCACTAGCCTGTTGTGTGGCATGAACTCATACCATGCATTAAATGAGAGTAAGGTTCATTTGTCTTTGAAGGAATGATATTGACAACATAACTGAAAAATAGTATAGTTCTCCAGATTTTAACATTGACAAATACAACATATTTTTCATTCTTTACTACCAATAAAGTACAGTACAGTGCACTGAATTGTCAAGTTATTTTTACTAATAATGAGAATATTCTTTCTCTTAACAGACTTCTTACACATGGATTTTTTACCAGCTCAGGACTTTTTTATGTTTCCATTGCAATTCAAATTAGCAAAATAAAATTTATCTTTTAACATTTAATGTACAAAAATTCATAAACAAAAGCAAATGTATGTTAGAAAAACTAATCAGCTATTTGTGGAATATAATTTCATAATAAAATAAATAAAATAAAATATCACATCCTGGACTTCCCATCAAGATCCATCAAGACTTCAGGAGGTATTCACCTTTATGGAGATTTTTGCATAATTTCCATTTACAGAATCAAATTTAGCAAAAAAGTAATTACCTTTAAGGTTATGCACTTTTGAAAATAAAAGAACATACTATCATACAGCAAACTATAACACTATATTTTGACTGGATTAAGCTTAAAGCAACTATTTCTGAAAATGCAAAGTGAGAGTTTTAATTTAATTAGATTTATAAGTACTTCAGATGTTGATAGATATGATGGTTTGACCTGCTCACAAGACATTATACTATGAGAAGACAGGGGGTAAAAGAAACTACAGTCTTACCTGTGAGTTTTCACAGAAGGTATTATAATTGAATGAATTATATCAACAAACAACTCTTCTCCACATTTGTACATCCCACACAGCTAAATGTGTCATTCTCCAGATCAATGTCACCTGGGTCATCCTCCTCTACACTTCTGTGTATAATTTTAATTTTAAAGAAATCTGAACACCTTCACCAGAAGACCTGGGTGACATGACTAATGTGGATCATTAATACTTCTCTTTTGTTCTCTTATCTCCCTAAAGAAGAGTGGCTGTCATAAAACATCTCCCAGTTGGATAAGCTGGATTTGTTTTTTTTCTCTTGCATGTTAAGCATGCACACTACCATTTTTATGTATTAACATTTATGTAAAGTTGTATAAATGTGATGTACAACAAAACCAACTCATAAGGTTTGAAAGTCACACATCTTATCCTAGCCTTCTTAATTTGTCAAAGGAAGTATTAGCACCACAAACTGCAGTCCTTTATTAGTACACGGACCTCCTCTGAGCAGTCACTAGCAAAAACGATGGTAAATGAATGCATTTTATAGTTTTAATAAGCAGCACAAACAAAATTTAGAAAACTGATATTAAATTAAAAGTTAAAAATGGTTTGTAAAAGAACAAGCTTTTGTCACTGTTTTAGTCTTCACTTTAAAAATACAAAGTCATTATTGGTTACTTAAAATTGTATTTATATTATCAGATTATCTATGCATAAATTCAGAACTGAACAACGTGCAAATTATTTGCATCAGCACAATCATATCTGCTTTAAAAGACAAAGGGAGAAACAGAAAAATAATAATAATAAATAAATAAATAAATAAATAAATAAAGGCAAGACCAAAACTTGAACACACAAACATGAATAAGAGATTTGCATTACTCATTGTGAGACAAAATATGTTAAAAGATAAAGATAAAAAAAAAATTAAATGGATTTTGACACCTATAATTCAGGGCTAACCAGCATGCAGACAAATATCTGAAAGAATTTAAAGTTCCCAGTTAAAGGAAATGTTCCATAGCTCTAGGAACATAAATAGTTGAATCAGGCTACATATTACAGCACACACGTTACCAAGACAGAAACACCAACTACAAAGCTGTTAAGTTTGTTCATGGTAGCATGAAGTAACCAATGAGCTGAACTCTAAAAATACTTGAATTACTAATACATAAGAGATGAATCTTAGGAATTTACACTCTACTGTGAGATTTTATGATTTCTCTCTAGATATTCCAAACAACATGAAATAACAAAAAGGCTTTCAAAAATCAACCACTGCTTTGAACTAGGTAGTTGTACAAATCTAATAGAGGTCCAAATATCTTCAGATTAAAAACAAAAACATAAACAAAAACAAACAAAACAAAACAAAAAAAGGAAACAACAGCCAGAAGCAAGAAATTTCCCCTTGCTATATTATTTTTCTTTAACTCTTCTAGCAAGACAAATTTCAAATAATTTAACTACTTCTTTGTTGATATCTACTAACATAGTTCAAGTTATAGAAGCAAGATACTATATACAGAGCTTTATCAGAACTATGTAATTTGAGGCGAGTTATGTCTTCCAATTCTGTAAAATAGCCAAAACATAAAAGCAAAATTTCATTATAATGACATTTTCTGGAAGGTACATAGATATTATAACAGACGTTAACACTTATCTTCTTAGAACCTCACAAAGGTTATGCTGATTTTGACTGCGATTGATTTTCTCCATAGTCACTCTTATGGAGCTCGTTGAGGTTTGTGCTACGAAGAATGTTGATAGCACAGGGATGTTTTCATTACTGTTGGGTGTTTGCACCGAGTGAAGGTCTTTTCTGGTTTTCATACCACCCCACCAGTGAGGTGATTGGGGGTCCACACGGAGTGGGAGTGCATACAACTGAGACAGATGACCCAACCTGACCCAAGGGATAATTCTTACCCTGTGCCGTCATAAAGGTGGAAGAAGAAGAGGGAAGGAGAGGACATTAAAAAAGATGGGATTTATCTTCCCAAGTCACCATTACACTTGATGGAACCCTGATTTCCTGGCAATGGCTGAACACCTGCCTGCCCATAGGAATTGATAAATTAATTCCTTGTTTTTCTTTGCTTGAATGAGTGTTTTTTGTTTCACCTGTTAAACCATCTTTGTTACAAGTTTTCTCACTTTTACTCCTCTGATTCTCTCCCTCACCCCACTGCAGACCGAAGTTCAACCATGACATCGGTTGAGCAATATATTGGATTATCTTTATGAAGGTATCTTTTCCCTTCTTGCAGTTCTCTGAGTAAAAAAAGACTCCTATGAGAAAAAGTGACTGCAGATGGGAGGCTCTGATGACTGATGGTAAAATGTCTTGTTTAGCTCTCTCAGTCAGGGGGGCAGTCTGAAACACATCCCTATCCAACATCTCTTAGGTTACTCTTCGCTGTTATCTTGACTGTGAGACTCAAAACTGGCAAATCTCCTGGTGTGAACCTTATGCACGCACACATGTTACAAAAAATAGTCCCTGAATAAAACATCTGTCTGATATTTACTACACTTACAAATACAATTCAGTTTTCCACTTATGAATCATTTTATGAAGGAAAAAAAGCTGACAGAAATATTCATAAAAAGTAAAAGCATAAAAATCTTAAAATGCAAGAAGTAAACTAGAGAATATTGTGTAGCTTGCTGTAAGCAAAGACAGACCTGATATTTATGCTGAATATTTCCAGGGCAATAAAAAAATCTGAAACCCCACAGAGAAATTATAGTACGTGTCTCTGTCTTCAGTAAGTAAAGAATATATAAATTGTTGAACGCACAGGTAAATATTTTGGGGAAAGCTGCTCTCTCCACATTGAATATCATCTTAGACTGGAAGTGCCTTAGAGGTATTTTTTTAACAGGTTATTGTAACTTTTGTTTAAAACACCAGTTGCGTGTAATTTATTTTATTAGTAATAATTTTTTTTTTTACTTTTTTTACAAAGCTCTTTAAAATCTGTTGGTGAAAAATACTATTAAATAGCCAGATGTTATTATCATTATTATTGTACATTTAATTTAAATGAGAGGCATTCACAAGGAAATATTTGTTGTAATATATTAACAGTTAGAAATGGAAAAAATGGGGAACTTCTCAGGGACTTCTCCACATCTACAAAGAATTATTAGGGGAGAGGAGAAGGAGAAGGGAAATAAGTAAGCAACCCCTAGTGTTTTTTCCACACTAATTAAGAAAATGAGGTCTCTCAGGGAATTATACATCTGCATAAAATTAAGTAAGCATTATGGTTTACAAGTTACTTGTGATTAGTCCATGTGAACGCACTTGTTGTAGCCATTTCAGAAGGAATCTAAAGAAAAAAAAAAAAAAACGGAGTAGGCAAACTGTATTTAGACAAGATGGAATCGGCACAAGACTGTAATTTATAACCAAGAAACTTATTGAAAAAAACCCTAACCTGTTGCAAGCAGCAACGTCCATGGTTATAATGCTACCAAAAATATGGAAGGAATAAGTCAGCAATCAACCATAATGAAAGGCAATGGAAAGTATAACAATTTTCTCTATGCATAAATCTAATGGTTGGAAACAGAGTATGGCAAAGTATCACAGAAGTCCCTAACAGGAAAGAGCTGAATAGAAATTTCAATTTAGTAAACTGCAGGCAAGGCAACTTCATGCTTCCAAGTGTTAGCAGCAAGCCTCAGGTTTTTAAAAAAATAATTAATTAACCGCACCATACTGCAGAAGTGATCAAGTTTGACTGGATTTGTTTGATCTCAAATGTATTTTCACTTGATTTTATGTGTGTTTCCTAATAATTTAAGAAAATTGTGCTGTGGTGCCAACTTCCTCTATTATGGGCTTGCAACTGTCTAGGTTGTTCTACTTGCTATGGTAAAATGGTCAGACATATTGGTTGTGCTGTGATTCTGAAATTTTAAAGGCATATTATTATCTAAATTCATACCTTAAGTTTGGCTTATATCTTTTGCAACTCTGTGGTTCTTATCCTAAAATAAAGCACACTCTATAAAGAAAAATTAAAATTATCTTACAAGTTTACATAATCTTAGTGCCTTAGTGTAAATAAGCCAAAGGTGAATATAGTGTGTAAATTGTTAATAAGTATAGGTTGAGAAGTATAACCATAACCTGGAGCAACAACCCTCAAGACTGAGAAGGACAAGACATCCTGTCAATGTAGTAGCTGTCTCTGTAAGGAAATAGGAGTGCTGACAATATGCCATAACATCATGTAAGTAGGGTGGGAATTATATCAGATAAAGGAATATAGGCTAGAAAGTCAGTGCAACACAGTTTCAGTAGGATGAAAAGAAATTGTGTCAAGTTGTGCTAGAGTAGGTTTAGATTAGATATTAGGATAGTTCCTTCATGGAAAGGATTGTTAAGCTTTGGAACAGGCTGCCCAGAGAAGAGGTGGAGTCACCTTCCCTGTAGATATATAAAAGATGCATAGATGTGTCACTTAGAGAGGTGGTTTAAGGGTGCACTTGGCAGTGTAATTATAATGGTTGGACTTGATTATCTTACAGGTCTTTTCCAACCAAAATTGTTCTATGATTCCATTCTATATAATGGCTTCTCTATCACAGTAACAGACAAGATCCTGTTTAAATAGACTGACAGTATTTACCTGAATGATGGAGTAAAGACAGTCCCGAGATAGAATCTAATCCTGATTGATGGCCAGTTTAGCACTTACCTCAGTCAAGAAAGTTAGCAACATAAATCACTGTGTTCAGTCTCAGGTAAATAAAATTGAAAATGTATCTTCAAAATAATGTAGTTATAAGGAGGTTATGAATTAACTAAAACAAATACCAGTCTTCAAAATTTAAGACGTAATTTTTGTCCTAAGGACTTTATGTTCCATTTCAAGACAAAGACATTTCCCCTACTTCTGTGTAGATTACCTTCCTTAGTCCAGATAAGTAATAAATCTGATTTTTTAATTTTTTTTTCCCATAAAAATTACAAGTCTTTGAGTTAACTTTCTTCTTGATTTTATTTTCATCAAATTTATTTATGGTGTCTCTTTATTCTTTAGTAATGACAAAGCTGTGATAAGGCTGCAGACAAAGCCAAATATACAGTTGAAAAATAGCCTGAACCATTTCCAGCTGAATGATTTCTTCAATGTGTGTTTCCACTGCACTACAGATCCTGGCATGCTCATCAGTCGCCCCCTGTTTGAATTTACCATTCCCATGGGAAAATGAAAATATCATATGAAATTGCTTGAGTGAGCTATTCTGTCTCTGTGCTCTCACAAACAGTCAATCTGGGAGTTGTAATGTTAGGGATCAGAACACAATGTTGTATTAAGACAAAAAAACCCAGTCTGAGATGGAATGAGATGCTTCGGTCAAATAAGAAGAAACGTAGTATGCATTTAAAAAAAAATGTATATATTTTCCTGGCATATATATCTTCCTTATTTAGTTTCATTAGATTTTTCACAGTTACTAGTGATCACAATCACAGATTTATTTTGATGAAGTATCTGCTATAAATGGTTTGTATCATCCATTCAACAATTCACAATTGTTATGCCTCTATAAAAGACCATTGTAAAAGTTGAAAAGTTAGGGAAAGAAAGACAAATGCGAAAATAAAAATTAATTTTGTAAACTTATTCCAAAATTTCCAACACATATATGTTTTACACTATTGTCATATTTTTCTCTACCCTTTGCTTCTATTTGGTAGAAAATAAACATTGCTTACATGCACCGGATAGTACAATAATATTTTATATTTTCATTTAAAACATTTTTGCTCAAGGTATAGCTTTAAGGTTTATTTACTGGACATTAGTTCAACACTGTTCTTATTACAGATTATCGATTATCTCTCAGGGTGCTCTGGACTAATCTAAGCACTGTAGTATCACAACTTTTAAAAACATGTTTGGTAGATGAAGGAGCAGTATCATTTCATTTCATAGCTAGAGACCCAAAATAGAGGAAGATTGCTACATTTTGTGCAGGAAGCAGCTGGAACCTCTTATGACTAAGCAATTTTCATTATGCAGAATTTGATATGTTCAAGTCACATGTCCCTTTGTTTTTAATTGCTGCTGTGAATATACAGCATCTTCAGCAACTTGTGAAAGATCTCATACTTGACAATTTTTTAAAATGGATGACCATTTTCAAAGAGTTTTTTTAGGTTACTCACTTCATATTTCATGAACTGTCATGCACACCAAATGAGAATTTGTCCCAATTTGCTTTTAAAACACTATATAAGTAGAGTATCCTACTATCAGAAGAGGACCTTACTTTAGTCATTGCATACTTCCCAGATTCTTAGGGATTCAACAATTGCTTTATCTGTCCTGTTCAATGAAATAAATTCAAAACTATTATTCCACTTTTAAAAAAAAAATTCATCATTTTATTAACATCTAAAGTACCTTTAATAATCTCACATTTCTCAAGCTTTGATTTTGCAGTACGTTCTTATGTGGTTTCAAAATTTAGATCTATCTTTTGAAACAATATTTTATAAAGATACCTTCCTATTACAATGAGTGCTGTCAAGTGAACATGTTAATAGCAGTAATATGTTATCTACTACATGAATATTATTGAAGCTTTTCACCATTCTGTTTCTCGCCTGTCTGAAAAGTAAAGTAATTTTAAAACAAATGTCATATTTCAAGATACTTTGTCCCATCCCAATATTTTTTTTCATTTATGTTTATGAAAAATTTTAAATTCAATTGAAATCAAATTCCATATTGTTATTTCACTGCTGAGCAGAAAGATAAAGGCTTTGCTTTTCTTTCTTTTCCATTCCAAGGGTTTTTGGAATGTGTGGAACAAAACAGAAACTCAGAGAGGGAAAGTGCTGTAATCCTATGTTTAATGACTCAGCTGAAAGATTTGAGTGATTAGCACAGGCCAGACAAACATTGCTCATTTCTTATATCAATATGCAGCTCACCCAGGACACAGAACAGCCTTGAAACAGAAAAAGGTGATTGCAGAAAATCCTGTTAAAAAAATCCCCAAGATGAATTACATGGTCATTTAAAGAAATCTGTCCAAAGTTCTCATTTTAATCTATAGCCTTAGAAGTTTGTTGTAAGCTGTTTTCATTTGTAAAACTAGAAATTTCTGTCTCAGAAAAAGAAGTACTATACAAATATAAGTTTCAGAAACTTAGATACTTGCACAAATATTTTTAAAAGAGTGACTTGATGGAGAGAACTTAAAAAATCAAATTTCTACAGAAATCTATCTGCAAGAATTGAGCTGCATGTAGTGTCAGTAACATAAAGTGCCAGATTTTCAAACTCATACTCTTTAGACCAGACAAATACCCACTAAAACACTTCTATCTGCTCCTCCAGTAAAACATGCATTTTAATTTTTGTGTGTATTCATTAAGATGACTATTTGTGTTACTTACTTAATTAAAATGATTTTTTTTCACTTAGTCTGCATTGTGTGCAACATAAATATAATGTAATATTAAAAATAGATTATAGACCATTTATAAATAGAGAGAATCAGGAAAAGTTTGATTTCCTATCTCCTTGGAAAAGAAGGTAGTCAAGAAGGATGAGAGAGTCCTTTCTTGTTCAAAAGAGATTATGTAAAAATCACATCAGCAAAGTGAAATGAAGCTACCCAATGTTTGGTGGAAGCAGAGAATGAAATCAACAATTTAATTACAATAAAACTTAAAAAAAAAATTCAACAAAAATAACCTACAAAATAGTACACATACCAAAAACAAACAAAAAGACAAACAAAAAAACCCAAAAAACCCAAAAAGCAAAAACAAACAAAAAAAAACCAAAACCAAACAAAAAAAAAAAAACAGAAGAAATATAAAGAATATTTTTAAATGTGTTTGTAGGTGAAAATTTTGTTATAATGACAAATTTGACTTAGTCACAACTTCAGAAAAAAATAGGCAAGAAGTAGAATATGCCTGAAAGAAGTTAAGAAGGTTGAAAAGTTGATGCAATGTTATTAAGTTTAGAAAATATAAATTTTTCTTTTAAAAAATTTTTCTTTAAAAAAAGAGCATTTGCTTCTTTTGTTCTCCATAACATAGTTTATGCTTGTACCAGCTGTCACAGCTTTTAAACATTTTAGAATGTATGAGCACACCCTAAGCTAGAATTTTTCTTTTTATTAAAGTTTCATTTGTAAAAAAGTAAAAAAGCAAGATGTAGAAAGAAAGGGAGGTCCATTATTTAACTGATATTTTATGTACAATTTATGTGGTACAACTCCAAAATTATAGAAAATAATACACAATATGGAAATTATAGTCTAACATTAATACAATTTTTTGAAATAACAGGCTATTTGTTTTGCTTTATTCAACTCAGCTGAAGTAGAGTATGTTCCATGAGTAGTGTAAAATTGCAATTGCAAGGTTTGCTGTAAATTCTAATATGGTTATGATAACAAGCACTATTGTGTGTAATGCCTATTGATATTTTAATGTAAAAATTATGAAGAAACTTAGTATTATGACCAGACTTTTTTATGTGATATGTTACTTTCCACTGTTGACTGCTCTTCTGCTGTTATAGTAATGGTCTCTCAATGCTTTATTACATGATGACTCCCCATTGCTATGTGTTTCAAACTGTGAAGACATCTCTAAGGGGAAAACATCAGTTTGTCCCATATTTCCAGTTTCAGTTCAGCTGGGATCATACTTCTTTGTTGTATCAGCAGAAATAATTCTTGGATTTGGAAGAAAGACTAAAGTAATATTTCAGGTTTCAGTAAACAGCAATTTGGAGTGGGCTTCCTTTAGTACCCAAAAATCTGGTTGGCATTTTACTCATCACTTCTATTTTAGAATAGCCCCTCATTTACTCACAAAACATTGTATTGCTCTGCTGTTTTTCAGAATCTTTAATTCTCTATCTTATACTATATCTCAGAATAGCCTTCACCTTATTTTTTACTTGTAATGTCTTATCTTATTATCAGGTTTTTTCTTTTCTTGTAATTGGTGTGAAATTACAAAACAAACAAACAAACAAACAAAACCCCAAACAAAATGCAAACAAAAAATATCCAATCCAGGTGATGATGCTCTTTATAATTAGCAAAGGAGATTACATAGTTTCTACTACTCTTCTAATACTCTAACTATTGCTAACAGTTCATGACCAGCAGCAAATGCTGACTTTCCAATCACAGCAGGCATGGTACATAGGAGGCATGAAAAAAAAAAAATTGTTGTTTGTTTTGGTTATATATCATGAAAACATTATGGACAATTCATGTCCCATCCAAAATTAATTTCGTCCGTGTAGGTCATATTAAGATTTCTGGAACCAGAAATCCTAGGATTCTTTTTAATGTCATACTTAGTTGCTAAATGCACGGCTAGGAAAACATTATTGGATTTTTTTTTTCCAAGGGTGATATTAGATATTTAACAACAATACTGTATGAGCAAGAGTTCAGCTTGACTTAACAATATCATGTGGGTCTTTTTTGGTTTATATGTTCAGACTTTTTGTGCTCAAGACAAAGAAATAATTATTAGAATCCACTAGAGGACTCTATCTAAACATCAAGGAAGGCTTTTAATGAGCTCTAAACACAAATTTTATTGTAAGATATGGTAGAGGGTCTCTGCAGACATAGTAAACAAGATGTGCATATTTAAAGAAAATCTTTTGCCCTACAGGAGAAATTTCCTTAGGACAGTGATAAAAAAATTACTTCTTTTACTTTTTTCCTTATCTGATCAATTATGAATGGGTGAATAACCAAGAAATAACTGTTGTAACTATTTTTTTAAATGATTAATGAAGGTGATTCTAAGTTACCACAATCCTTTGCATATACTTTTTTCCCCTACAGAACTGTTTTCCACTGACTGAAGAATATGAGATTTGCAGTTTTTGCTGAATGTTGGTATCTGTTTTCCTATTTAGTAACAAATTTTGGATCTTGCAAAAAGAAAAACATAATAATGTGTATGAGTCCTCAAGCACATAAAATATGATTTCTAGCCATCAGCACTTTTTAAAATAGACCTTTTACTTTTGGAAAAATAGAATCAAAGCCACAGAGAAGAAGGCAAGCCATGGTCACCACTATCATATCCTTCAAGAGTGGCATCTTCCTAGAGTGGAGGGCCATTTATTAATGTAGCATTTCACTTTGGTTCTAAATGGCAGAACATAAAGACAAATTAATGAATTAATGTATTATAAGTAGTAGTTATCTCAGCAGAACACTGGTGTGGTTTATAATGCATGTGTATGGGCATGGAATGGATGGTTCTATACTGATATGTTCCTAATAATAATGGGTTCAAGATTAATGCAAAAATTTTAAACAGATCCTAGGAGTGTCTGCTCTAAATGTCAACACATCATGTGTCTGGGAAAATAAATGTGAAAAAACTCCTAACATTCAGAGAAAGATTACATTAGTAGGGTGAGTTTCTAAATGAATCAGGGCTATTGTATTTCAGAAGGGGTAAACAGTTTAGCGTTTTGAAGCTTCAAAGAGATTCAGGTTTTAAGGATTTTTTGAACTATCAATGAACTGACTCAAATCATCTTATTTTGTCTTTTTTTGGTTTTTTTACATTTTTTGTAGTTTTTTCAAACTTCCTCTAATACAAAACTTGTCTGTGTTCCTTTTTATACAGCATAAATATTGTTAGAGTAGCTTAATCAATTTTATGCTAAAACTTATCTAGGCTTTAGTAATGCCTTCAACTGGAGTATTGCATGTTATTTGTCCTCTCAGAGCCTTGGTGCAAAGAGTTGGAATGACAGCATACAATTTCATACTTACAGCTCAGTCTTTTAATCAACTGTATTTCAGAACTGTACAAGTAAAATAAAATTTTATGCTGTTTTAAAACATCACAAATTCATATGAAGATAATTACTTGCACAGCTATTAGATGGTTTTAGTATCTTCTCTGCAGAGCACTTTCTTGTCATAGTATAGTTCTGTCAAAGTTTGAAGCTTCAAATTCAAGAATATAATTTTACCCTAATTCACAGAACAGGTAATATTTCAAACATTGTGATATGTGCACTGAGACAGAAATGTGAGCTTGTTTAATGAACCATCTAGACTGACTAGGTTCTCTGCAATTTTTTGACAATTCAAGTGAAAACTCTTAAATTTGTGTTTTGGTTTTTTTTGTTTTAGATGTTTTGGTTTGTTTCTTTTTTCCTTTTTTTTTCTTGGTCTAATTAAGCAAGGTGAACTAAATCAACAATACTCATCTTGGCTAAGGAAGGTGGATGACTACTCAAACAATAATGAATGTTAAGAGAAAAGGTTTTCAGGTATGGTTTTCTCTTCTCTCTTCTTTTTAAAATAGCAATTTATTAGGTGCCAATTTTAGCATTCAACATGATAAACTCTGAATATGGTATTGATTTCCTGTAAAAGCTTAGAGTCCAATCACAAAAGCAGTCCGTTACATGATTCTGATCATGAACATCCAGCTCCAAACATTGCTCTTTTATAGGAATTCCCTGCCTTTATGGACCAGCTTTAATCTGCCTTGACTTTACCCTTTAGGACTTACAGCTACAGAAACAAATCTAGGCTAACAGACATATTATGTATCAAGAAAGTGTTTAACAACTTAAGTACGTCTACTCATTAGAGCATTAATTTCTTTTATCAAGCCCACATCTTAGTAATGGATAGAAAACTGTAATAGGTATTTTTGTTATACCAGACACAAAATAAGAATTTCAATAGAACTAAATGTTCCTTCCTTGCTAGCTCTTATCCTTCCCCTTTTTACATTACAACTGATTGTACAGAAATAAGGGAAAAGTGAAATACTCCTCGAGTGGCATCCCTGAGAGATGTTAGTTTTCTCTTCCTTTGAGGTGCAGTCTCATATTGTTCAACATAAAGACAAGCATGTCAAAACCTAGCACATACATGGGCTAGAGTCATTATGTTTTCCACCTTTTGCTTAGTCAGTTTGATCTGCACTGGAGGGACCACAGAAGCCACTTATCATTCTTTTTGCCAAAGGGCATCCGTGGTGTTCGTTTACTTGGCCTTACAGAGATAAATTCAACTCACTACAATTAAATAAATAGCTGTTTTCTGGACACAATTTGTAGAAATAAATGTAAGTTACATCGCGGTCGGCTCATGGACATGTATAGCTAGTAATATTGATCTAATACACAAGGCATTTTTCAGACAACTGACATAATGATTATGTAAAGATTATCTTTTCAGACAGATTCCTCTAAATATATTTGGAAACCACTTACAGACGGACACAAGAGGGAAAGTGGATTTCACGCATGCTTATACCAATTGTTTTTCTTCTCTGATGGAGAATGAAACAAAATACAGCAAAATGCACTACAATATTACTGGGCTTATGTTCCATGGAAGCAGCATATAAAAACATTGAATGTCTTTTCTTTTATAAGAATATGTAGCTGGCCATATGTTCCTCATTACATGAAAGGAGACAAATGGAATGGGAAAAAAGGGAAAAGATAACAGCTTGTGAATACTGTGAACGCGCAAAACTATGGTTTTTAAGAAAAATAAAAAAATAAAAAAATAACATCATAGAGGCTATACTGTTCATGGTGGCACAAATCCAGCACTGGATTTTGGGGGGTGGTGTTCTTTAACTAAGTAGGCAGATGTTTTTTGTGAATTTTGACTTGAGCACTTCATGGGGTTTGAAAAGTCTGAAAAACCACCAGTTCAGTATTTTAAATATTAACGCAAATTAAATATTTCTGATTTACCTTTCCATATTTTATAAGTGGTTTTGAAGGGAAATAAGACATATTTCATTCAGAAAAAATTAAAACAGAATAATAAAATTTTTTTTATAAAATCTCCATGGTATTAAATGCACATTTTTCTTTGCATCAGTCTCTAGTATCATCTGTACAACAAGGGCTGTACACATAGGAAGTTACAGCATATTTTGAAAAAATCATTAATTCCTCAAAAAAAAAGTTACTAAAATATAGCACCAACTTTCGTCCATTTTGATTTTACTAACACCTTAAAAACACATTTCAGCAATGTTGATCTTTTAATCTTCATACGGGTAACTCAACAAGAAAGTTTCCACATCAACTGGAATTTAGAACTGGAATTTTCCAGTTAAGCAACAATATGAACCAGAGGACTTCTCTTGACAGTGTCAAAAAGCAGAATCATAGAATCATTTAATTTGTAAAGGAAGTTTATGATCCTCGTATCCAACCATTAAACTAACACAGTCAAGCCCAACACTAAACCATTTTTAAAGTGACATATTTACAAGTTTTTAAAATCCCACAGAGATGCAAGGGTGGTGACTCCAACACTTCCCTAAGTTGCCCATTCCAATGCTTGACACCTGTTTCAGTGAAAGACATTTTTATCCTAATATCCAATCTAAACCTACCCTGGAGAACTTGAGACCTTCTTCTGTCATCCTGTCACTTTTCTTGGCAGAAGAGAGCAGCACCCACCGTTGTACAAAGTGATAAGATCTCCCCTGAAATTCCTTTTTTCTTTTTTTCTTTTTTATTTTTCCAGGCTAAAGAACTCCAGCTCCCTCAGCTGCTCCTCATAATACTTGTGCTCCAGACCCTTCACCAGCTTTGTTGCCATTCTCTGTGCACTCTCCAGAATCTCAGCGTCTTTCTAGACCAAACACAAGATTAGAGGTGCTGTCTCAAAATTCTGGGAATGATCTGTGTCCTGGTCCTTCCGGTCAAACTATTTTAGACAGAAGCCAGGAAACCTTTGGCCTTCTTGGCCACCTGGTCACATGTTGAACCAGGTTCAGATGATAGTCAGCCAACACCTGCAAGTCCTTTACCATCAGGTAACTTTCCAGCCACTCTTCTCCAAGCCTGTAGTGTTGAATGAGGCTCTTGTGACCCAAGTACAGGACCTGGCACTAGAGCCTCCCAAAACTGACATTGGCCCATTGATTAAATCACCAATTGTGAAATCCTGTTCCTTCAAAACAAGAAATTGCTGCAACTGAAACATTTAGCTTGCACTAGAACCGGAATTTTTAAATTCATTGGAAGGTCTAGTGAAGAGAGGAATTCAATATTTTTCTTAGGGAAAATTTGCAAGTTCAACTCTTTTAACTCATGGGGCATTTATACACATACTTCTAAAAACATAGCTGATTTTTTGACCAAGAAGGATTTTTAAAATTATTTTTATTACTTTGACACTTCATTAATTAATATTATTTAAATGCAAATTCTATATATGCAGGATGATTATTGAAGTTTGGTTTTCTTCCAAGTTATTCCACTGAGCCATAATGTATGCTTTAAGACCAGTCTATTTAGACAGTTGTAGGATATATGTAATCACACGGAATAATTCCAATTCTATCTGTTTCCTTTGAGACTTCTCAAATACTTTGATGCATTCTACTTCTCCATCTTTCCCTTCAAAGTCCCAGTGATTTCCCATTACAGGCATTGTAAAAATATATCCTCAGGGTTATGATTTATTCCTAGGAAGATTGACTAAAACTTTGTTTTCTTCTCCTATCACTATTATGCAATGGGGATTTCAAAGTGCTAAGTCTCATTGGCTTAGATTCAAAGGTTATTTAGGAGCTAACACATTTAAATACCCAATTTTTAAGCACTGATCCCAAGGATGGAATAATAAAGATGCCTACATGATCCATTCAAGAAGTTAGACATATTAAATTTTCTCCATAAAAACGTGCATGCTTAATAGGGATCAATACCCACATTTGGTATTCTCCATTTTGAGAATATACAGCCTATGACTCTCACTCTCAAAACTGTTTTATCTTGCTTGTTCTGGAATTCAGGATGAACATATTAGATATGTATTGAAAGTGTTCTTGCTTTACATATAGTAACTTGTATCAGTCACCCAGAAAGAGCAGGCTGCTAGATTTTAATCTTGTGATAAGTGTCTACAGCAAAGGTGTGAGAAAGACTAAGAGCTACATTTTCGAAGGTTTACCTCAGCATTTCATTCACTGACTTTCATTTGGCTCACAGATGCTTTGTTTATGTTTATGCTAATGAATAGAATGGACTAGGACTAATATGAGCATGATTAAATTTTCATTCTTCCCTCATATACTCTTCATCCACACTGTTTGGCAGGAACACCAGAAATACTCTTAGCTCTCTTCAAAAACTTTGCTCTTCTCCAGTCTACTTGGCACAGCCTGGGAAGACATTAGCTATCATGAACCTAAACTATCAGGGACTATTTTAATGTTTAAAGAGTCATTAGGTACCTACCTACATGGCCTGAACACTAAGTTTACTAGTGTGACCGTTTTGATCTAGGATGAAAATACAAGACCTCCTGATTCTCAGAGGAAGACATTACCCACCTAGGAAGAAGAGCTGTCTCTTATTTGCACCATAGCCTGGCAAGTTTACTCCCCTAGAATCAGAGGCAGGTGGTGGAAAAAGGTCACTCCACTCACCTTTACCCAGGAAATATATATGAAGCTGATTTCCTGTAGACAAGAGGAAGAAAAAAAAATCAAATAAGCAGTCAAAACAACACAGCTTTCTCACATTTTAGATGAACAATGGAATGAAAAAGAGAAATTTCAAAGCAGGTTTGAGTAAAAGCCTTGTTGAAAAATAGTCTGAGAAATACTGACTTTATGAATCTTAATGAGGCATGGGTAAGATAATTAAATCAAGTTATCTGGTTACAAGTGATGAATTTTTGGCCATATGCAAAGTAGGAAGGTCAGTGCAGCAGATGAGGCTTTCAGCACCATAGCTTTGTGTGAATACCTCTCTTTCAGTGATCATAATTTTGTCTATAACTTCAGGTTATTATAAACAAGGTCCACCTTCCCTATTTCAGAGTAATCTGCACTTTAAGCAGATCAGATGAGCCCTACTGATATATGAATGCACCCAAGTAGAAGGATTAATGTGCATACAACTTGTGCTTTAATGCCGTGATAGTTTACAAAGAACAATCAGTTCAGGAAGAAGTCCAGGTGCCCAGGAAGAGTGAGTCACATATAAATAATACATATATAAATAACGAGTCACGAGCTGCAGTGTCTCTGATCGTCTTATAACCTGAATGACTCTAGTCTGTAAGGCAGCTACTCTTTTCAGGTGCAGACAGGGTAAAGAAGACATGACGTACTGTGGAAAAAGTTATATAAAGAGTGTTCTAAAGAGCTGCACAGTGCATCCTCCTTTCCGGGAAGATACACAGAGAACCTATATGGGGAAAAAAAAAGTAAGAAACATAAAACAAAGATTGCTGGTCAAAATGTGAAATACTATGTGCATTGCAAAACCTCAGACTTAACATGTACCAAAAAGCCCACTGTGATTAGAGTTTAATGCTAAGGGGAAACATGCACATAATACATATTTACGACCTTAATGAGAACCAGCTCTATTAACTTGAGTACAGATGGCCTGACATTTCCAAGGGAAATATTTTCACTGAAAAACATTTCACTGAGTCTGATTGCTTTGATTGACTCATCCCAGGTTTCACTGTATTTTACTAAATCAAAGGCAAATCCTCTAGTCTTGCCAGGCTGCTTCAGAGCAATCAATTTACTGCTGCCAAGTTTGGCAGGTCTGGGACCGATCAACAATGCTTCCAGAGCAGGGAATCTGAAAGTTTTGATTGTCAAAAGCTGGGACAGGTTCACACAGCTTATTTGTTCTGGGTCAGTCTACATGATGAATCTGCCCTGGAAGCAGTTGGCTGGTGTTCCCAGTTCTGGCATGAATTTTCTGGTAACTGAACAATTACCAAGATCCAGTAGTTTGCTTGATAGTGCACACACACTGTGGGGCTGATGATCTTACTAAAACATCCAGTCTGAGAGTCTGAGAGGCACAGTGCCAAAAAGCTCTGAAGTGCTCAGGCAACCTCTTAGACATTGCAAGCTCTATGTAAAAAAATACAGGAGCTAAAAGCCCTTGTGGGCTTCTCCATTCTGCATTTCAAGCTCCTCTGCAGGGTGAAGCTTACTGAAGACTTCCAGAGCTACTTAACAATGTTACTTGTCAATTCCTCTAGTCCTCTAGTTCCTTCCAGTGTCTTAAGCTCAGGTGCAGCACTTTTGGAAATTCTTTTATCTATCTATCTATCATCTATCTATCTATCTATCTATCTATCTATCTATCTATCTATCTATCTATCTATCATTATTTTTATTTTATATATGTTTATATGCTTCCATATACATATATACATGTGACTATATATAGCCAACAGAGACATATATACGGATAGGTGTGTGTGTATATGCACAAGAAAATGCCTACATATAAGAAAGGTATGTGTTCGTGTTTGTGTGTGTGTTTGGATTTAATTCCAGGAAGCAAGTCAGTCCAAGAGATCCAGTGACCACGAAACCTTTAAAAAGGGTAATCTCCACAAATGCCACGCTTGTGGGAGTACCTAATGAATGCAGTAAAACACACCAAATAGTCTGTTCTATATAACAATAGAGACACTGCATCGCTGCAAGACAAAGGATTTCTTTTTCTGCATGAAAGGTAAAGATACAAAAGTAAAGAAAGTCATCCAGAATAAGAACCATGTTTTCATTGTTTTCCTCAGCTACATAAGTTTGAAAGGCCCATTCTCTATTTTTAAAATATTTTAAATTGCTTTTAATTTTCATCCTAGATTATTTTATTCTTGCAGTCAGATTCCAAATCAAATTCTAATGGAACGATTCTCTGGCTTTTTGGTCACTTATTTCTGTTCACTGTCTTGCCAGAGTAGTCCATTTCTTAATTTAGCTTAATCAGCATGAATCCAGCTGTGAACTGTAAAACAATTAAGGAAAACCATCCAAAATTAATTTCCATGTCTTTTCATCACTTGCTTAAATCTGCATATTTTTAAGTATTTTCAGGCTTTTTACATCAAGCCTTCTGTTTCATTTATGGAAAAATACAGATCTAGTTATTAACACAATTGTGCTGATGGATATTGGAAGAGAAAACAAGATTAATAAATTAATGAATATCAGATGACTCAGCAGGTTGGTGCAAAGCCAAGGAAACTAAAAACTCTTTCTTTGATTTAGGTATGAGATCATTCTTTGGGAAATGCCAAAATTATAGCATCTTTTGTATCTCAAGGTTTGGCCTCAAGAAAATGTGTAATGTAAATGCACAAGGCAAAGTACTGCAATGAAAACAACACTGAAAAATAATGCAGAGAGAGATAGCATCCTTCTGGGCTTGTGGGATAGGAAAGAAAGGATGCAAACTTTTACCAAGGAATTATAAAAATTTATTGGTGGAATATATGTGAGATGGTGGGATAATTTCTTGGAAATAAAAAAGCTAGGGATTAAAAATAAAAAAAATAAAAAAAGCTTAACTACTGTGGGATTTCTTGGTTCAGATAGAGAGGACATAAAAAAAGATGTATTTTCCATTTAAAACAATGGCAGAAGGATGAGTTGAGAGGCATGGAGAATCCTCTGAAAAGTTTGGTGAGGATAATTTAGTCTTGCATTGTAATATTTTGTCTTCTCTAAAATGAGTGTGATAAATGAACATTTTAAAAATGTGAAAAGTTACTTAAGGACCCTAAGCTGGTGCTATGTGAAAAGTGTCTGCATTACTGATAGTGCTTCAAACTTGAGAAAATAATCTGTAGACTAATACGTCTGTTCATACATTCTATTGCTACCTTATCTGTATGTCACAGTGTCATGTGCACCAAAATGGGATCATGAAAATACACTAATGACCCAGCTGATCTCATCCGGACTTGTGAAGGAAAAGTTCGTACAGGCCTGACCTCTGGTAACAGACTGCAAAATTTAAAAGAGACTGAACCTGCATGTCAACAGCTACATATAATTTTAGCTTCACCTCTGAAGTTGGACCCAATACATCTAAATAATAATAAAAAAAGGTATCAGAAAGTTAATAGTTTGTACACTAAAGGTTTTTTTTTTCATTATCTTTTGCTTCAGTGGTGAAAATAATAGTTGGTTTGGATCTCATGTCAATTCAGGAGACCGGTGCCAGCCAAATGACACAGAGTATTCCCCTATTTTCATTTTAAGAAAACTGAAGGAAGGTCACATGCTGTGCAGGCAAACATGAAGATTGTTTGATAAGATTACATTAAAATGAGCAGACAGCAAAATTAAAGTGAACTGGGAAAACTTCACCTGGCTGATATTTGGGGAAAGAAACAATCAGTTTGACATTTCACATTATCAAAATGAAAGTGAAGAGTTCCTTTTCAAAGGCATTACAGCCAGTACTGGGATCACTCTAACTTACTCTGGACTGAAGAAATAATTTTCTTGCTACAGTGAACATGACAGATGAAGAGTTCTAAAATTACACTAAATATTGTAAGAAGTATTGCTGCAAATGTTCTGTATCGTGCCTTGCTGTACGATGATATTCAAAGACTGATCTAAGTTAAGCTAACTCTATTCCCATTTTTTTTTTTAATTTTAAATATTCTGTCACAGCCTTATTAGCATATCATTACTAAGCAGTTAGCTAAGGAAAAGGACAAAGAAGGAAAATTAGATGCAACATTATAGGGCATATTTTCACCTTGATGAGCAAGTGAAACTCATTAGGGGTTGCTGAAAGTCATACACATGCTTCAGAGGAATAATGGCCTCAAGGTATTTTGTAATTATTAAAATGTTAAAGCAACAATATTGGTTTTTATATAAAAGAGAAAATTTTCAATAGCAAGTAGGAATATATGCAAGACAGAATATATGCAAGACAAAATCTATACAGATAAGAGAAATATAATTATGCAGTTAAGAATTTTTTTCTTTTTTTTTTAATTAAGGAGAGAGAAAGGAATTGTAAGAATAAGATAACAGTGTAATTTGAAAGCTAAAATTGTTAAATGCATGCATAAATTATTAACAGTTTTTTCCCTGCTATGCAGGGACTTCTGAATGTTGTCTTATATTTCTTTTTGGAGGGGAAGGAGAACATGGCTTTTGAGGCAAATAGTTGAGATCTGACTGAACACCGAACAAAATGCATATGTGATCTGACTGTGGGGAAATGAAAGAGTAATGCATTAGGTTTCAATCAGGAAAGGCACAGCTTCCATTAGCCATGTGTGTGCTTCGGTGGTCTTCTGGAAAAGACAGAATGTGCAGTGTATGGCAGGATCAGCTCCAGCTCCCATCACTCATATACTTCTACACACTTTTACATGGAAAAGTTATTTCCTCTACATTTGTGTTTCATTGACTTAGTTTTGGATTATGAAGTTGCTTCTGGTTTTCCACCAGGGTGTTTGGGACACCCTGACTCAAACACTAAAAATATCACAAGACCAGAAAAGCAGTCAGCAAAATGGTTTCTTAATCAAAATACAAAGAAACTTTGTTTCCCGCTCACTCTGTCTAGCCTAACCTTGTAGAGGAGCTAAAATCACCCTCATCTGCTTAAAATTCATGAAGCAGGTAAGTTCCAAATAGCATTCAGAATCATACATCAGGACTCTGGTGAACTGTATTTTTATTTGCACATACTTCTGCAATTGGAACTGTTTGTGCAAAGGTTTTCTTAGCTCCAATTTACCAGTGCAAGAGATTTTAGCAGTCATATTTACAGAGAAAGTAGTATAACCTGTTCTGACCTTTCAGGAAACATTCTTGAAAGAACCTGTATTTACGGCTCAGTTAGCACCAGGTACACTGTACTTTTATAATGTCTTCCTAATATACATATCTTTCCTTTCTGAGCAATATATTTCATGAGTTTTCTTCTGTTTGTTTTGCTACCACATCATAGCTACAACACATTTGTAGAAAATGCTGTATTTTTCATCAAATTCAACTTGAAGACTTAAATCTTCACTACTGCCACTGGAAGAGCTCCTCAGTAGCAGCAGTGTGTGATTTAGAGACTAAATTATGTTCTATTCCTCCTGTGAAAATGTTAATGGTCATCACACAGAAGCGTGTAATGCCATCAAAAGCAAATGCTGATGAGAAAAGTTTTGGGGTATTAAAAGTAACAAGCTGGCAGCACTGGCTTCCCTCTGTAATCGAAAAGGAGGAGAATCTCTCGCTGCATTTGAAGTAGTAACAGTTTTATGACCAGTCACATATTTAGATGTTACTTTTGCCAAAGCTGTGCAGTTGGTGCAGCTGTCCTTCCACAGTGAAATCTCTAAGAACATTAAAGAATCAGTGTGCGGCAACATGAGGATAAAAATAATATATTTTTTATTAATTAAATTTTAATTATACAAAAGTACCTACAAATAGCAATGTCAATTAGAATGAACTCAGAAAAATATGAAAGCCAAATGTAATCACCATCATAAAGTATCATATGTTGTAGCTTTTTCTTTCCCCCCCTGCCCTGCTGTTGTTGGGCAGGAGAAAGTTCCAAGGTTTGTGAGCTCTGTCCTTTCAGGCACTCAGCTTCATGGTTTCTCACAGACACCTGTAGTTTCCAGCTGGCATAAAAAGACTGGGAGAGCAGCTCAGACTTTTTCCACTTGCTTTATTATCATCCGTGAAGGGGTCAGGCTACAAATCCAAAGATGGGGGATCACACATGTGCTTTTATAGGGTTTGGGGGGGTCACAGGTAAACCAATGGAAGACAGGGTTAACACATTTTGGCCAACTACATTATCCTTCTTTGTTTGGGACAACCAATTATAAAGAATCTAACCTTACTAATAATATTCTAAAAAGATATGAAGAAGAGCTTACATTTCTTCTAGCATGAGTCATTCTAAGCAAGTAGTTTTTCTTATCTCAAAGAAAGTTCCAGGGAGCCCTCACAGGGGTATCTGCAGAGGGATTTGTCTCCTCTACAATATGTTCTATGTTTTTAGACAATTCAGTTAAAAAACAATGCAAAATGAGCAGTAGGAATAGAAATAAGTCACTGGGAGCACACAGTAATTGTATGGGTCAAGCAGAGAAATGCCACTCTGAGTTAGCAAACCATCACTCTTGAAAAACTCTTGCCATCTCAAGAACTATCTCAATAGCCCCAAGAATTAAATCACTCCCAGAGTTTGTAATTACACATTTACTTAATTATTCAAACAAACAAAAATCATGTCATTTGATTGTGGAACCCTTCTGTACTTTCAAGAATTGCCATTTAAAGACTGCAGTTTTTAAAACATTTTGGATTAGCACTGGGTGGTGCTGGAATAGGGTTTTTCATTCTATCTCCTTGGTTAAAAGCAGAACCAATTAGACATAGCAAAATTAAGTTGCGCTCTACATCAAGTTTTGTAAATGGGAAATTCATGTTTATTTAGTCACTTTGATTTAGTAATCATTTTGATACCAAAATGAATCAACAAAATAACTCTTGGGATAGGCAAATAATTTTCTTCATTACTGTGACTAAAGAAGCCACTAATGCTATCCACAGGAATAATGCAGTTGACCGTGTTTAAAATAACAATAGTGACAGTAGTGAAATCTAGAAATAACAGGATTGATATGAGGTGATTTGGGTGCCCGTTGCAGATCAGCAGAGTTTTATGCTTGCTCTTTGATGTGAGAAACAGTGTGATGCCAAACCTGAATGCTTACCAGCACATTACACGAGTAGTCTCTGGTTTTCTCTGGTGCTTCTACAGCCACTTTGAATTGCAATCACATTGCACAGAAGGCAGGTTGAGTGCAAAGGGCTTATGAGGACCCAGTACTTAAGTATGTTCTCCCTCAGAGTTCTGTAATATTTGTGGAGGGTGTCTGAATCCACGATGGGTAATGTCATTAAATAATTTATTTGTACCCATCAATAGCTACTTCAGTGTGTGCATCCATATAAAATACACACAAAAAAATTCTGCAAGCAGCCTGCTCCCAAGAAAGTGTATGGCCTTAGGCTCCTGCCTGTCTTCTTCCTACTTCAATGAGGTTGAAATCTACTCTTCGTGTAAATCATTCATTGATCCTTTTCTAGCTCTTTCCCTGGCTGAATGGACTATGGCCAATGCAAAAATGTCTGTCTTCCATGGATTTCTTGTTTTATACAAAATTTGTATTCATTATTAATGGTGACTTAGAGAATATTTATAAATTCTCTATTTTAGAAGGGTATTAATAGCATCCATATTTTTCCAGGTCTCTAGGTATGTGTCAAAAAGAAAGCCAAAATGAGGAAGAAGTATTTTTTATTATTATTTTATTGTGGAATCTATAGGAGAATACCATTATACATAAATCATGAAGTTACTATTTTTATGCCAAGCATAAAGTGACAAATGTCAAGTCCTTAGTTTGAAAAGTTTATAGTCAGCTCAATGCTAGTTCTTGGCCTGAGTGTCTTTTCTTTTTCTATTTTTATTCTATGGAATATCGACAATTTGTGTCATGCACACAATAAGCAAAGGAGAACATAAAAAGAGCTGTCATTTGCAAAACATCTTGCTTTGAGAAGAAGGGATTCAATAATCTTTCTTTGGAAATGGAAAGGTGAACAGAATTTAAAGCCTTCAAAAATGCCCAGTCTAAAATTGTAATGGTTAGCACTAGGGACTAAGTTAAAACATTAATTCTGTTATGCCAGTTGGCATGCAAGGCTCCACTTAGCAGTAAAGAATGTTGCTAATGTGCCTCAAGTGTTTCTAAATTCAAATTAAATGCTTCCTCATTCTGTGAGTATGCTGGGACTATCCTTTCATGGCTTGAATAGACCAAACTATGTTACCCTGGCTGCTGCGCAGCTTGACGTACTAGGATAATTTTAGAGGTTGTTTTGAGCTTGATAGTTTTACTTTAAGAAAGAACTTACCAGCTGGAAACATGTATGTATTAACAGCAAAAGGGACTGCATTTTCAGGGTAAGTTGACAACTCTTCATGTCTAGGTGGTCCCACACTGACTAGTGTGGGATACATTAGAAATGGAAGTAAAGCCTTTATCTGTTTAGTAAACACTTGAGAACCTTATTTTTTCATTATGAATTCCTTTTTAACCTCAGTTTTCTTAAAACTGAAAATACTATTTTTTTCTATTTTGGGCTGGTTTAAAAGCTATGATTTTCAGAACATACTGAGAACTTCCCACTCAGTGCTACTCCATTTTAAGTACAGAAAAAGATAGACATCCAGAATGACTACTTATCTCTGAAAACCTGGAAATAAATGTCTAATATTTCCCTGAATGTTTTCTGAGCATTTGCTTTTGAAATAGTTCATAGTCATGAACTAAAATTCAAATCATATGACTTAATTAAATAGAAAAATTTTGATCCTGTATCCAGCATCTAAACTGGACTGCTGCAGCTTGTCTGTGAGAAAGTGTTAGCTCTGAAAAGGCTAGAAACCCTGATTGTGCCATTTTGTGGTTGAGTCATGCAGAGAAAGTGCTTTTTTGGTGTTCTGTTCTCCTCTTTGAGTGTATGTAAAGTGGTATGGCAGACTGACAGTAAGAAAATAATTTCCCTTTCTGTTTCCATAGTATGTAACATTTTGGTTTGTCATAAATTTGCACAAAGCATCATCTTGAAAAAGCATCTCTGTTCACCTCTGTCACTGCTAAGACTTTTCAGCAGAGGGAGACACTGAAAAACTGATCCTGCTTTATTTGCAGTATGGCTTGAAGGTCAATGAAGATATTTTTTCTCATTTGACTAATTGAAATTCCTTTGGACAGCCCAAGTGCAAAAGTTTAACTCATAATTAAATGCTGAGATCACATTTCTTGTGTAAGACATGGTGGGTGGAGAGAAATATGAAAAAGAACAAGACCAAAAACCAACTAACTAAAAATACTTTAGAAGAGAAAGAATTTATTTTAGGACCATCAATGCTTAACATTATGCGAATATTTTAATTATTGCTATTGTTATTATTATTGTTAATAATAATAAATTAATAATAATAATAATAATAATAATAATAATAATTTCCCTGACTAATATAATTTTATGACTTAAACGGGTCAGTATGAAATTTTGTAAGCTGATTGGCTGTTTGATACAGAAAATTTTGGAAAGCAAAAAGTGAAGGACATGAGAAATTATTTTTCTCTGTTTGTTTTCTCAGTCTTTACTGAGCATGTGTTTATTCAGAGGTGAAGCAGTTCATGAGTAATGCCAAGTACCGTAAGTAAGATCTGGTACCACCATCACTCTGCAGACAAGTTCTCAAAGGGCACAGGAACACACAGCGAATCAGCACAGTGTCAAAAATCTTCTGAAAATCTCTCAAAACAAGAAATAGGACATAGTAAAGTAAAAAGTGTGGGAATCAACAAATGACAGTAAGGAGAGACATAAGATAATAGAGACAGACCAATAAACAAGGATAGGAATGTGTGCCTCCATACATATTTGTGCTGTGCATATAATGTGTCAAGGGAGAGAGAAAGCATATGAAATATGACTATTTAAGCACATCCTGCTCATAGGACAAAAGTAAATTCTTGAGCCCTCAACATCATCTTAAAAAATTGTGAAACCAATGAAGTGGCTCTCTGCAAGCCTCAACAAAAGAAATCATCTTCCTGTGCCATTTTCTACTTAATCTTGTTCCACAGAGTTTAATAATCTATTAATATCATCATTTGTTCACTCGAGCTCAAGGGGAGAAGTTATCTACTGTCTCTAAATGTCAGCATCATGTATCTGCATTTTCTACTGACTTCTATGGCATTAACATTTTCTTTTTACTTCATCAAACCCCGAGGAAATCACACTTTTAGCATATCATCATTATTGAAGATAAAAAGTCAAGTTCTGAGGAGAAATTGCAAGATTAGACTTGCATATGTAACCCTAATTTTCTACAGTTATATATGGAATTTGAATAACTGAATATGTGATCACATGATTTTATGAACTGCATGAATATAAGATATTTTTTCCAATTATTTCTGTCTCGTTTTGATAAGAAAACTGATATAGCCTAACTTATAAGTATTTGTTTATGTTTTGCTTCTGAATTTTTAGTGGTTTGTTTCTGACGTTCTGTTATATTGTACCTGCAAATATTTGAATATATTTTTGTCCTTTTGAACAGACCATTTTAAAGCCAAATCTTCCACACTGTCATATAACCCTTTTTTCTAGAATTATCATTTCAGTCCATTCTAGTTACTTCTGCATAGACAGTGGTTTCTACACTGGAGGTAAAGAATATTCTCCAGCACTATAAAAAAACAAAAAAAAAACCAAAAAAAAACCACTTCAAAAGTCACAAGATAAATCTCTGTGTCCTAGATGCCCAAAAACATCCTGCACAGAAATTAACCTTCCTCACATATGCACCAGCAAATATAATATATAGCATAAGATTATACTCTAAGAGACTCCAGTGATTTTTTAATGTAAATCAATTGATTTTTGTGATTTATTAGATATAGCACCTACTAATATAATAAAAAATAAGTTTGTCTACTAATCCTGTTTGCTCATGCCCAACTATCAGAAGCATTCTCCATAAAAACCACAATCATCTGCATAGTGATGATTTTGTGTATTTTAACCTTTTTTTTTGCAGTAATCAACCATTTAAACATGAAATAAGTAGGAAAATAAACTTTTTTATCATTGTTAAATTTAAAATAAATCACTTTCATAGCCATTTATTTTCAATGGGTTCTGTAGTCAAAAGAATTCAAGTTCATTTGAAAGATAAAGCTTTACAAAATAACCTTCACTGAGGAGTTGTGTCTTTTACTGTCCTATAGGAAATCTGTTTTGATTTGACAGAATGATAAGCCTTTGAAAACTGTGGACTGAAAATACACAGTAGACTTTTTGCTAAGCTCGTAAAGTGCCCAACTAGGAAAGGATTCATTGCACATGAATAAGAGCTAAATTAGCTGTGTATTGAAAAGTCTCATTATATGCAAGGCTGGAAGTCCTTGCAGAACACGGGTCCTGGAGAACTGTTTCTGCACCCTTTGTCACACGCTCTGTACAGATCACATTCTGAGGTGGTAAAAGGTCTCTTCAACACTTTTTGGCTAGTCTGAACTTCACGCAATATCTTTATAGCAAATCCAAATAACTGGGTTTTGTGGGGGTTTTTTGAGGGGGAGACTAATTTACTTGCTCTTCCTTCCTGGTATCTTTTTTTAAAGAGTAACTTTGTTACACAGGAAGTAGGGATTTAGAAGCAGCTGTACCCAATTCTGTATTGAGTACAGAATTATGCTGTGACTTTTGAACACATGACAGTCATCCACAAGTTTGAATAAGAACAGATGCGTTTTAATTCTATTTGTGTAGGAAAGGTTAGTTGCTATTCCTATGTAAAAGGCAAGATTCAAATGTTAATAAAATAATTAAACAGGCAGCTAACAGTGGACTCCAAAAAAATCTCACAAAAATAGCACTCTGTGTGTAATTTCATACATGTATGTTGTTTCTGTGACAGAATAATCAACACAGCAAATCTTCTAAATTTTGATGTAATTTTATAGGAAGATTTTAAAGGAAATGCACACACATTCTGAAATGCCTCATATAGCAGTATAGTATGTCACTGTTGCCACATAAATTACGATGCATAATTGTATACAATATATATAATATATTGCACAATGCATAATTATTGCCTTTAAAATATAGGAGCACAAGAATAAATCTCAAACTAATAAAATTAATACTAGAGAATTAATATTCACTGAAGTAGTAAAATCCTATGGTAGAATTATTATTATTGAGTCATAAAAATATGAACTTAAAAATATGAATTTAAAGAATCTCCTTACTCACAGCAACCTGTAATCTGCTCATTGCTGATTTTTCCTCTGTCCTCCAGATCCATATGCAACTTTCATACCTCTACTGCTAGCGTTGAAAAGCAATATCCTAACTTTTTCATATTCTGGAAATAGGTTTTTGTAAGTTCCAAACTAAATTCTTGACAAGTTGAAAAACATGTTTCCTATGTCAACTTTGTTTTAAAAATTTAATGTGTTCTGCCCCCCCACCACGTGTTTAATATCTAGATGCATTAAAAAAAAAAAAAACAAAAAAATAAACCAGAACCAAAAAATCCCAAACTTTTATTCTCTTTTGGTTTTTATTGTTCCTAGCTATACTGCATAAGCTTTTCTATAGTATAAGAGTTTGAAATTAGCTTTGCAATAGTTAATTCAGGTGCTGTTAGCAGCCTAGCAGTAGCTGCACTGAGATGACAGTTGCATCATTTGCTCTGTTGTTAAAAATGAAGTCTATATTTACAGTGATTTTTCTCTAGATGTCAGAGGAGAGAAATCTGTGAAGAATATGCAAAAGTGGTGTCTTGTCTCTCTCCTGAAAAGACTATGTTGTTTGCACTAGGCTGGGAAGGTATATGAAGAAACTTCAGCTTTACTTATTCTTGAGATCTCTTTAAAACATTAACTTAACTTCTCATACTATAAGGAATAGAACCTCCTTATACTAAGATGACTGTGTTCCTATCTATATGTCCATAAAACTGAGAAATTATTCCCAAAAGTTAGGAATAAAACTATTAGACAAGACTTTATCTCTTTAAGAATCACGGACATTATTCTGGAGAAACAAAACTGGAATACCCTTCTCTCTTAATTTGAGCTGATCAAGTAATTTTCAGATTAAAACATTTAGTCATTGTTTCTCCAGGCTAATAGACTGATTTTGGTGACAAAAGCTCTTACTTCATTTTCAATTACATATGAAACACAAAAGTATTTTCAAATATATTATTTGACATGATTTCATGAAAGCAAACATAATAAAAATGATCACTTTCATCAGAAGAGAAGAACCAAATCAAGACAGTATTTATGATATTTGCTTATCACTGATAGCAAGTTTGACACATGCTGTATTTTTGCACATGTACATGCCTTTGAGCATATTCACTGCATGTGAACTTCCAATAAATACAGCACCTTCCTAAGGAGAGTAGCTGAGTTTCCAGTATTTGGCTGCCACAAACAAGTAAATATATCTATAAAAATCCCCAGAGTGAAATCTACACTGAACTGGTAAAGTTAATCAGGCTTAGCAAAATTTGTATGGATAAGATACAAATATATATCTTTCCTCTGGGCAGCCAACAATTTGCACAATTTTAAGCTGTAACTAATAGGATTAGTTTTCTATCGCATTATCAGCTTCATTTTCTGTTGTTCATGGGGATCTGCAATTTACACTAAATTATGTTTTAAATAATGCCATACCAGTTTTACTGGTGATCTAGGTGACATTGGCTTGAGAGGAGCTTTTATATCCGCTAGAGCCGTGTGCTTGGAACAAAAGTAAGGTGACAGATCTACTGAAACTTATGAATGTGTTATTGCTGGAACATACAATACTTGACTTTTGCATTTTAATATCAATCTTTTGGCAGCATAGCTGCTGCAGATGAAAAAAAAAAGTGCATATCAGCTTTTATTCTTATTTATGTGTTGACCTTAAATTACCGCCTTTCCCAGATGGCCAGTCATCTCTAGTTCTGAAATGTTAACTGGCACCACTATGCTTGCCATACTATTGCAAACCTGTTCTCCCTGAATTCTGTATCATATGAAGTGTTTTGTGACTATGTGCCAAAAAAAAAGAAAAAAAAAACAAAAATTAAAGAACAGAGATATTATTATTATATTATGAGAAAAACAGGGAAAAGAACATGAAATATTATTATCCTAGAGCTTTTCAGATATTCTCACACTGTTTATTTTGATTTACTCAAATGCAAATTATTAACTCTACTGTCACAGTGGAACTAGGCTATGACTAGCATTCTTCTGAGTACAATTCATCACTTTATCAAAATTGAGGCTGATAGAGAAAAACTAATTTATTAAAAAGAAAATAAATTTTAGGACTGTCTATCTTGGCCTCCTGGTTTAACATAAATGCTCTAAAATGCTTTAGATAGGAAATAGGATCTTAAAACAATTAGAAAATGGCATGGTGGACACATCATACTGAAGGGCTTGACAACAGGAGAAAGTGTTTGCTCTCAGTGATATTGTTATATTCTTCTCTGGGAAAACACCCTAATTCACAGTTTAGCCAAGGAGCCTTTTCCACTCACAGAGAGGTAACAAAATGGGCAGAAGTGGAAAGGACTTGTGTCATGACCCACTGAGGAAATGGGGAGATGTTCATGATAAGTTCTCATCAGTCTGAACAGACACCAGACTATGAGTCAGGGAACTCCTCTGGTTTTATTATACAGGCACCTTAACTCAAGCAACCAGCCCAATATTTAGACTCAAAAGAGGTTGGCTAATAAGCTCTGAAATTTTACAATACATTTCCACAAGTGGTGGCTAGCAAGCCTTAATTTTATGGGGTTGAGTATGAAGCTATCAGTGCTTTACCCAGACAAATGAAGACAGAATAGAGAGAAAGAGAAAAAAAAAAAAAAATCTCCTGTTCTTAGATCCCATGTTGATCCTGCCATGTGGATATGGTCAGGGCTTGGGATAAAGAGTGAGAATGAAAGAAGAGAAAAAAGTCAAGGAGAAGAAAGAGAAGAAAGAAAGGTGGTGGGGGGGTGACAAACAACTTCATTTTATAGTTATATATATATAACTATATTTTATATGGAGGTGAATGCCTCTTATGTAAACTAGACTTTTGGCACCATTTCATTCACACATGCACAGCCAGGCTTTCTAAATGAGCCCTCCCTCCCTCAGGAAGTGATTAAGAGGGATGGGACAGGATGAAACATCATTTACTGGTGAACTTGGGAGTGTTGGGTTAACAGTTAGACTTGATGATCTTAAAGATCTTCTCCAACCTAAACGATTCTACAACTCTATGATTTATACTCAAATTATTTCACTGTTTACCCCATTAGAAGAAACATTTTTCTTCACCCAGTTCATCTTTCCCCCGTGTTTGCCATTGGTGAATTGGATTCATTTTTTTAATCTCATTCAATATACCAGGGAGTTTCTTTCTCTTGTCTTATATATGAAATCATCATTCTCACCCTAAAAATATTCATTGCCCCAAACTTTTTCTCAGTCTATCTATTCAGTAAGTTCCCTGTGTTCTGTTCAGGTTTTGGTTCTTTTTCCTAATATATATATATTTTTTTTTTTTTTTTTGCATTTTGTTTATCAATAAAGATTTTTTATCTCAACCTCCCTACCTCAATTAAAATAATCATTCTCATTCTTAACCTATGCAGGTATTGATGCAGGCATCTCTCCTTTGTTTTTATCATAACTTCTTGGTTTCCATTCCATGAAATTAAATATTAGACATTATTTCCTTCTGCAATATGTATGACACACAGCTGTACTGATTTTTTTTAACTAAAGTACCTTATTTTTTACTTGAATATTCTTTCTATACTTTTAAATTTTTCTGACTGCCCAGAAGAAGAAGACAAATTTGCTGTCCTTGCAAGTGTCTTTCCAGGCAGACTGATCCCAAGGCTGCAGAGTAGAGATTTCTATCAAAACATTCTCACATCAGAATCTGCCATATTGCAACTTTTTTCCCTTATTTGGTCTGATCAAGACATTTTCTTTGCTTGTTACAGTCCATTCTTTTCTGATAAGATTCCCAAAGGAAATTAAAATAGAAACAGTGGATAAAGTGAAACCAAGACCTCGAATTATGAGAGTTGCCTACTAAACATTACAACTGAATCCCTGCTTAAAAAGCATTGAATATAAGCATCTCAGTCACCTGATTCATGACAGAGTATAATGATGACACTTTCCACAAGCCTGAGTGTTCAGGAACCCCTGTCAATTTATGGGCCTCAGTCTGACTGATTAGGGCTGACAATGAGTATCTTGTAGGCATTTGCATCTACGCTATTTATAGTTTATATAGATATAAGAAGGAATCAAGCAACCCTATACCAAGTTTTAGATTTCTACTTTAGGAAGAGATATGTATATCTTCATTCTTTTTATCACTGGCAATCTTTTTATCAAGATTGAAGGAAACTTTTTTTCATAAAAATAATATTTGTGTCTAATATTGGAATAGTTTTAAATTCTCTAAAATCATAAAATTGTAATCCTTTTTTAAGCACCCCAAAGCAACAAATACTTGCAGAGCTTAACCAAGAAAAAATACCTAGTTTAAAACCCACAAATATACACTCTGTAACATATATGAGGAAAAATGCAAATACTAAAAACCCAAGAAGCTATGCTTTTAATCAGGTCCATTTTTCTTTTCAATCAGATATGTTCTCTAGTGTGCCATACTATTTCCCAGGAAAAACAAACAAACAAACAAAAAAGAAATAAAAATAAACCAAACTCATTATTCTGCAAAAAAACCTGTGCATTCACTTAACCTCATGCTCTCTAATAGCTCATCTAAATTTACCAGAACTGCTTATAAAGCATGAAGTTCAGGTCTGGTACAAATCTTCACAGTATCAAGGTAAACATCTGCAACCATGGACAGTCACATTCTCTTAAGCTGATCCTGTGATTCTGTGTCCTTTGCTTCCCCTCCTCCCTGTCAGTGGATGTTTAGTACAGTCACACTGGCCTTTGCTGTAAACAGAAAAAGACACTTGAAAACAAAATATTCCTCTTTGGTATTCCTGAGGGGGCAAGGACACCTAATTACACATTCATTCAGTTTCTCTTAACACAATCAATGAAAACACCTACCATAAATCATGTGAATAATATTGGATGCAATTGACTTGAAAATTAATTCCTTTCCACAGTTTCACTGGAGTCAAAAGGAAAGTAACACCATTCAAAATATATTAAGTTTATTCTTCCATATAATGTAGGTCTGATTCCTAAGATGCATCTTTTATCAAACACAGTCTGAAAATTTTCTTTTTTCTCCCTGAAAATAATGTCAATAATTTAAACCTCAGCAATTTTTGTGAACAAGAAATCTGTTTTCCCTTCTTTTATTCTGTGTAGCCCCTCTTTAAAAAAACAGTCAGTGTGGTACATATAAGGCTTTTGTTTCAGTCTAATAACAGACATGGATGACAAATTATTATTTTAGGAATTACTTATTATGGATAATATTAACAAAGTACTAATTATTTTTATTGGCTGTTTTCAAATCTCAAATGCACTTAGAATAAATTTTATACAAGAGTGCTTCTCAGACTCATTGCTGAGGCCTTGTACCACAGGACTGCAGGTGACACAAAGTGATGCAACAGATTCAGAGTTTGCTGCCAGAGTGTCAAACTGCCTCCAATCCCCCTGGGGAAAGTACCTGGATATTCCCTCCTGCCCTAAAGATCTATTACCTCACCTATTAACTCATATTAAAGCATGCTTTTGGACCCTCACAGCCAAAAGACCAGCTGGAGAGGATGGGACCCACAGAGTGGTGATATTTTCTTTAATCTACCTCTGTCACTATTTTTTTGTCCCCCACACTTTTTTCTGTTTTTCTTCCTTTTTATTCTCACTCTGCAGTATTTAATATTAAATAAAATGCATAAAGACTTTGGCATATGATCCTGTTTCCATCTTAATTTGGGCAGAGGCATTTTTGATATTTTTGAGAACTTGATAATAACACCCTCATAAAAAATTTATTTTCTGTTTCAAGCCTGATTGTACTTTGGTTTAGCTTAAAACCTTTATCCCATGTCCTATGACTACAAGAATGACTACATTTCTAAAAAGTGTACGCAACATTTTAATGAAATTTTGGAGCTGTTTCAGCTGAAAAACTCTTGTACAAACCTTTGAATTCATCAAATCACAGGATTTGGGCAGTAATAATCTCCATACTGTACAACAGATTTGCTCACAACAACAAAAATGTATTTAAAAAAGCCTCAAAAATATTTTCATTCTGGAAGTTCATTGGAACTTCAATATTTTTAATTTGTTTACTTCTGCAGGCCTTCTTTTGAGATATGACTGAAAGCTACTCATATATTTTTCCAGAAATGCAGCGGAATAAAATATTCATGTAACATTATTTTTTCTCCGTTTTCCTTGTATAAATTGGATCCTGGGTAGGTATTTGTGTCGCTCTTTTTCATTGACTCATAATTCTCAATATACTTGGAGGGTACAGACTGCCATTTCAGTTAGGGCAATTAATTAAACTACCATCATCATTTAACTTTTACCATCTCCTCCAAATTCCACTTTCCTCCATTTTTCTTCTTGTGAAAATAATGATAAAAAAGACCAAGGATTAAAGATGAAATTATAAAATGCTGACACAATTTTTCTTGTTTGTTTGTTTGTTTGTCTTTATTTTTATTTTGCAGGATTTTACTCCAGTCTTTTGTCACCACTCTGTACTCCACCTGGAATCATAGCCAGTCTGCCCTTTCTGAAGGAGAGCTCCCTTTCTCCAAACTCTTATCATCACAGGAGAATAACCTCTTTTCAGGAGCAGAGATTAACAGAAAGACTTTAACAATCCCCCCAAATTCTTTTTCTGAGTAACCTCTTTTTCACTTTTTTTTCTTATTCTTTTTTTCTTTTTTTTCCCCGCAACTGAGACAGTTCTTCACTCTGAATTTGCACCTTCCTATGCATATCTATTTTTATTCACTCAGATCAGGAGACACAATGTAAATCCACATAATCGGCCAGTCCTCTCTAAATCCAAGCACATTGAGAATGACAACCATCTCAACAGTTGCTCCTTTCTATATTCTCTTTAAGAGGTAAGGAAAAATTTGAGAAACTGGGACCCAAAGAGTGTGTTTGTGTGTGTAAAGAGGTAATTTTTTAAAGTTAGCTTTTTTTTTTCCAGGAAATGAGCACAAGGAGCCACAGTATATCAAAGTCTGTTTAGTTCATCACTGATTATCTGCAAATTGTTTCCTCTATAAATGCATGAATCATCATCACTGACCAAATCACTTTATTATATTGCCATTATTGAGAAAAATTGTCTGCAAAAAAACATTGCAGAAGTTGTTTCACAATGGTTCTTTGGACAATACTTAGTAACAGGCTGAAACTAAAGATCCATTTATTCCCATACATCTGTTTTCTTCCTGTGATTTAAATAGTCTATGGACTAATACAATGCTTCACTTTCAAAAACTGAATTAGTCAGTGTAAAATCAATCTATCACAGCTTTTCTCACTGCAAGGAATAGTGCAGTGACTGTTATTTTGTATAATGTTTTCAGAGATATTTGATAGATTGTTAGGGCCAAGCTCAGGAAATAGCAGAAACTTTAATTTGTGGAGCAGATGTGCATCAATAAACTATGTCTAAGTGTTGAGTATTGACACCACATTTTTTACTGAGAACCTGAGAAATAAATGTTTGAAGGGGATCTGCCAGCACCTTTCATTAATTATGCACCTTGAAATCTCAAAAATCAGGTATTATTAATATACAATCAAGAATGAGCCTTTCCAATAGCCAAAAAAAAAAAAAAAAAACAATCAAACCAACCAACCAAAAACAACAGGCTCTAAAAGAGATAGAGTAGACTTAGAAAACAAAATCAATACCTAGCATTAGAGTACAAGAATATAACTTCTCTTCTGGTGTCTTGTCTTTGTTGGCAACTAATTCTATAAACTCCTTATTGAGGCTTGGGAAAAGTTTCTTTCTGTAGATTCCAAGGCCTGCTGTGTCTGCTAGAAGTCCATTTCAGCAAAGCCCCTCCAACCTCACTCCAAGTCTTCACTATTCTGACAACCTTTTTTCTTAGACTGGAGCCTGTCCTTCTAGATTCTGCAAAAATCCCCCAGCTATGGGTGTTCATTCTTCAAATTCAGTTTCTTATCTACTACATAGCTCTGCCTAACTTGTTGTTGCAGCAACAGGAAAGTAAATAGAGAATCCTCATTGCTCTTATTTAACCTCACCCTAGGAGGAACATAAATTAATAGCACACTGAAACTATCTATTTCAAGCACCAAAACCAAAATTTTGTAATTTGTATATAATTGACTGAAAAAAAACATTCACAATTAATGGTTTAAAACTGCAAAACTTTCCCCTCTAATGCACCTTGGTTCTGTGTATCAATAAGTCATCTTAGGTACAAGGACCAGGCTAGGTTAATGAACGTCCAGTTTTATAAAGACTTGATTAGAATTGTCTTTACAGCACATGAATGTATGGAACATTGATGTATTCCAAATAATATTCATTATTTTTAACTGGTCCCTAATGCTTGTTAGAACTGCCAGAGTAGAGAGAAATGTGTGTTTAAAATAAAATTAAAATAAGAATTTTTTCAAAAGCAGACATAACGCTTGCATAAAATTAGATGAATTTGCTTCACTTGCTCTACTTACTACTTGTAATTATAATTTCACGCTGTTTGTTTGTGTGCAGAAGCAATGCCTGTTGGATCATATTAACTTGTATGTAGAAGTGTGAGCAATCAAATCCTATTAATTTCAAAGAGGATTCTTAAAGGGGAATATTTAGTTGATGTAAATTAATTAAAGCTTTTATGACAACACAAGGAAAAATAAATGGTATTAAGACCAAAATTTGTAAGCATAAGGAAACAGGAGCAGAGCTGGTAGCAGTGGTCTGTTCCAGTCTCAGGGCCTTTGCCTTCATCAGATGTTGTCAACTGCAAATTCAAGAAGGGGCTAGTCCTCTATCCCAAATTGCAGGAGAAACAGTATAGTTCCACTGGAGAGCAGGAGGAAACTATCTGGTAGCCAGAACATCATCCAGCCCAGTTCACCAGAGGACCTTATACATCCATGTTGCTGATCCAAGTGCTCCTGCAACACCTGTTTTGCCATTAATTTGATTTCTACTAGAATATGTCTGTGAATATCAGCATAAAGAAATAAAAACTTGCATCTTATTGACAGAGCTGAAGCAAATCATGTTTTGATGACTCAGGCACACTAAATATAATCATCTTGGTGGGGATAGAGTTTGTTTTGTTTTGGGGTTTTTTTGTTGTTGTTTTTTTGTTGTTGTTTTTTGTTTGTTTGTTTGGGGTTTTTTTTTGTTTTGTTTTTGTTTTTTTTTTTTTCTTTTTTTCCCCAGCTTGGGAGGTAGTATGTTGTGGTTTTGTGACTAAAACAGTGTCGATAACACATTATGTTTTTAGCTACTGCTGAACAGTGCTAGCACAGCAGCAAAGCCTTTTCTGCTTCTCACGCTTCCCTGACACAGAGCTGGCTGAAGGTGCACAAGAATTTGAGGAGTACACAATTGGGACAGCTGACCTAACCTGACCAAAGATACTCTACAACGCACATCATACTCAGCAATAAAGCTGCAGGGAAAAGTTACTGGAATGGCAACAATTTCAGTTTTTAAAAGATCGCAAGTAGTATTAAAAAAAAAAAAAGAGGCAAGCAAAACCCAGAGATTTTCACCAGTGCAAGAGGTCACTATCAAATCATATTTTAATGGACTTCAAATGCAAAAGAACTTTGTTCTTTTCCCAAGCAGTATATCTAATAATTATTTTCCCTACTGAAATTTTGCACAGGAGGATAATATATGGGTTATTTGATTGTTTATTACAGGAAATAATAATGAGGAACAACGCAGACCATGACTTATCAATAACTAGTAGCTCAAATGTTCAAAATTGTCCCAATATTTTCCTGAGAATACTCTCACTTGACAAGATAGGTAAGTCACATTTTCACTTGAAAGTTCAAATGTCAATTATCTAGTCTTTCTACCAGCATTTTCACAAATTGAACTAGGCAGCTTGAGTGATTTGGCTCCTAATGGACTGCAGTATCAGCACAGACAAAGCAGAAGAGTAGAATAGGATTCATGGCCATAATTTCTCTTGCAATTTGCTTCACTCCACTGGCCAGAGTTTTAAAAAGCTTAACTTCTAGATATACACAACTCCCTGATTAAAATTCAGTCATCAAGAGTATCCTGTAGCAACTGGGAATTGTTTCAAAGATAATTTATCACCCCTGCTAGCACATATTATCAGTAGCCCTATATGGTTAAGTTTAATTTCCAGCCTTTGAAACGGTTATATTTCTTCACTTTATGCACAAGCAAGACTTCCTTTTCTTCACAGACAGGAACAAAATCATTCCCTAATCTTTGTACTACCTGCCTGCTTGAGAATTAGTTTTCAAACACAAGGTGTTGTGATTGAATTTTCTCACTTGCTTACTAAGCTACTGTGGTGACAAATTTGGCTCCAACAGCCATCTCTATCTCCACTGGTGCAGCATCTTACCAGAAGCATTCTGTGAGAATTATCTCTGTGACCAGGGAGTCATTGCTGAACTCCCTAGTTGCATCAGGGTCACTTCTTTCAGCCCTTCTGTTCAAAATTACAATGCATCAGACCAGAATAGTTGTGTTGCAAAAGAAAAGCTAATTATTTTTTCATAATGCAGCAACATAAATAAAACTTTGAGAAAATTCACTTCCTCATTTTTCCTATTATATTGGACTCAATTTTTGTGGAGGAATGAAAAATCATCCCAGGATATTTCCTGTGTTCTGCATTTTATTATGGCTTTTGCATTGTGCTGGTATGGGTTTTAGTTGGGGTTTTTTGTTTAGTTTGTTTTTCTCAGAGGAAAAATTCTGACCTCTAATTTTGGGTTTTAACTTGTCAAATAATAACTTTAATTTTTAAATGCTAAATAGATATCACAGCTACAAATCCAGCTCTGGGGAAAATTTCTCAGAAAATTCTACAGCACTGGCAAAATCATACCCTTCTCTCTCATTATTCAGTAATTCATGATTTTCTTTTTAATGACTACCTCATTCAGTGAAAGACAGTTTATTATTATTTTGTTAAGTAAATGACATTTAAGACAAAGATACAGCAGAAACAGTGCTGTTTAAAGTTCTGATCATCTTCAGGTTACTCAGATTCCTACATCCATACAGGTACTTAATTAATGTCATCCTATCCTTCTGCTTATGACCTATTCAGTGCTCAAACTGGGGTTTGACATAGTATTAAGGCACATTTTCCAATACTTACTCACTTTCACTGCTCTTCTCTGAAACCTTTTTAAATATTTCAATATCCTTACTTCAGTGTCATCATCTGAATTACAGGATTCAAATAAATTAGATAATACACTAGCATTATAATTTTTCTTGCTCCTATTAAATTTTCCCACTTATTTGTAAAATGAGAAAAAAAATAGAACAAATAAATTACCTTTTCCTGCCATAGCACTGCCCTAGATGTTCATGTTAAGATTATCTGTCACTACTTTTTCAAAATTTGATTCTGAAGATAGGCTGCCTTCTTATACCCATACAGATCCTCTACTCTATTCATAATTCTATGGCATTACTTCTTGTTGTAAAATGGAAAACATACTGTTAGCTCACACATTACCAGATTATAGCTAGTAGTTTTTGAGGTCATATAATCAATAAAATATGATTGGGAGGGTAGAGAGCAGTAGCATGTATGGTGATTACAGTTTGAACCCTTCTAATTTCTTAGCAAAATCTCTAGAACTGAGACATTAGAAATTTATAAAACAATCTGCCAAAAAGTTTTTATTTTGCACATCTCATGGCTCTTTGATTAACTCAGTCCTTGGAAAATTTTTGTTAAATGAATATTTACTTTTTCTCTTTTCTTTCATTCTTGATTATTTTACTAGTCCAGCACCTCAAATAAGAGTTTTTGTTTCTACAGAAATTAAAGATGTTTAAACTGATTATTTTTTTTCCCTTGGGGGGTGGAAAAAGTGTACTTTGCAATGATCCATAAAATAATAATAATAAAAATAAAAAAAATTAAAAGTTTCCTTCTCCTTTGTCTACATTTTTTTCTGATTCTTGGCAGCCAGATTCACACTTTCTTGGTTTTGGGATTATGTTGCTTTCTGAATCTGAGTTTTCCTCTGCAGAGTTAGCTTCCCTTTCAAGATTTTATTTAAATAGAACTGACATAAAGCTTTAAAATTCCTCTGTCTTTACCATAGCAGATGTCAAAGACTCCCTTTTTCATTTGTGATTTTCAGTATTTGCTGCATATAACAAATCAGTATCCATTCCTATTAAAAGAATGTCACTCATAACTAAAAATTAGACTTCATTGTTGGAACACTGGTGCAGTGACATTTATTTAGAATTATTTCACAGCCATAAAATTATTTTTAAAATGTTATGTACAATTATGTAATAATAGTATTTATCTGTATAGTTATCATATATTTAAAATAAGATTTCCTTCAGCCCCTAAAGATCAGTACTGAAACTCAACTTATGAGGAACATATTCAGCACTCATAGAGTAAACTGGGGATTTATCCAGAGATTCCTAAGACAGGAAATGATGATGTTGTGGTTTACAGACTCTTTCTGTCCATCTGCATATTGAAATATTACATTGTAGACTAAACAAGTGAGTTGAAAAAAAAAAATGCAATGAGAAGACTCTACGCCATTTCCATAAAATGAGCAACCTCTTTTCAATACATTAGGTAGAGAAAACAGTTTTAGCTTTGAAAATTCTAAGTCAAACTTGCTTGCCCAAATACAAATCTCTATATGTCTACCACTAAGCAAGAAAGTCTATGTTTTTATCACCACAGGAGAGAACGTGCCCGTTTCAGGCTATCCTAGTGTAAATACCTAAAAACCTACAGATGATTACCTCACAAATGCCTTATTTTTCTCCACTAGCATGGGAGAAAAATTTTTTTTAAAACTAATATGAAATTAAGCCCCCTACACTCCACTAGAATAATTTGTAATATTATTTAGAATAATTTTTAAGTAAGACATCCTATAAAGGATGTGGTTTTGCAGATTCACCTTACAAAACCATTTCAGAATCTCAGTGGGCAGAAAAATGAAACTTCATCTTTTGTCTAAGTCACATATTAATTTCTGGAAGATGATTACACTTAGCAAAGGGACATGTCTTTAAAAATTTGTTTTAAACTTAAGTGTTCTGATCATCACATACCTAAATTATCAAAGTACCACATGAAGCTGAGCAATTAGAAGAGAACTGTTAGACCTTTCTTTTTTTTTCCTGGATAAGGAATGGAATCCAGCTCCTTCTGCTCCTGGTACTCTGAATCAAAGGCATTCTGTAGATGATACTTTTATTACAATCATTCTTAGTTTGTCTTCTGGAAAAAAAATGTGAAACTATTTTACAAAAAGAAAAAACTTCAGCAGGAAGGGCTAAGAAAAACATGCTAAAAATATCTGCTTGTTCTTGCAAAAGTTTGTTCTTGCAAAAGTTTTAGAAGTACCACATGAAATCTTGGGAAGACAAATATAAGTCTTTACACCATCCCAGCCTTCTGATTTTGGCTGTAGTCCTATTTTACATAACCACGTACATATGGGGGTAAGATATGGAAGCCAGGAGGTGAACATCAATAATGTATCTTTTGCTTTTTGAAATGGACACCAAAGTCTACAGAAAGTTACTACTTAGTTTGATATTTTTTATCCAATTTTAAAAAGAAAAAACTCACAAAAATGCTCCATACATTTAGGACTGCTGGAAATCACCTAAGTCCAATGGCCTGCTAAAGAAAAGCCAGGTACAAAGTTTACATAGGACATTGTCCAATTTTAAATGTGTCCAAAGATGAAGACTCCACTACCTCTTTGGATGAAAAATCTCAATTTGGCCAATCTATTCAAAAATAATTCTCCTACATTTAAGCAGAATTTCTTATATTTCAGCTTGTGGCCAATAACTCTTTTTCATGTGCTGAACATCACTTAAAAAATCCTGGCTCCATCTTCTTTACTTTCCCTGAGGAGGTAATTATAGAAATTGCCAATTTGTGCCTTGGCCTTGTGTTCTTCAGGCTGAGCAACCCCAGCTCTCTCAACCTTTCCCTGTGTGACAGATACTCAAAGTCTTTATCTGGCCTTTTGGTGGGGCTTTCTGCAGTATGTCCTTTTCTCATTTATACTCAGAAGCCCAGAACCACCATAGTGATCCAGATGTGGTCTTGGATAAAACATTTCAGCATAAATGAAATGCTTAATAAAATTTATATATCAGTTCTCAATACTGTCACCGAGCCAAGAAGCAATAACTGACATTATGGCTTAAAGGAAATGCTGTAAGCACTCAGTAATTAGGAGAAGTTAATATCCCATGATGAATAACATACTCAAAAGCAGGAATCAGTCATATCCCAGCAGCCCTGCCTTGTAAAGTCTTATAAAAGCCCATAAAACCAACGCTCAAGTTTCACCTTTGGCCTTTTATATCAATATGCAAGAAACCCTATGATTTTGAGCTTGACAGCTGACAAAATATATTCCATTCTAAGGATTCTCTTCACCATGGTGCATAAACGGTTCTGCCTTCAAGAACAGCCATTAGCACATCACATGGCAGACTTTCTGGTCTTGGGTAACACACACTTATGAGGTGTAAAGATGCCCTTTGTTTCAAGAAGGCCAGTGATAATCTTTAGATGTCTGAAAAACTGCTAAATTTGAAGAACTATCAAGGAGTTATCATTAGATGCAAATTAAGGGAGGGAAAATGTGTCCTTTAAAAAAAATAAGAGTGCTAATATTTAGTTGAACTGCATTCAATCCACATATTATTGTCAAAAAAGGAGGCTAATCATTGCAACTCTAAGCTACAGATTTTATACGAAGGACAATTTTTAAGGCTATCATTATTTATTAATTTTGTCTTAAACGCTGTAGTTTTCTGCACTTCCAGTTAAGCACACTAGTATTCATTTATCACTGTAGGGCATCACTGACAGCTGCAAAGTGAAGATCCAACTAGATGTTGGCAGACGTGCACAGAAATGTAATGCTGCCCTGGGTTACTACTATAGTCTAATTTTGACTGATGAGTAAATACATGTGAGTTTGGTTGTTCATTGATCATTACTGGTTGATCTTATTTAAAGTAATATTGATATGAATTTTTTCATTATCATTTACCTTCTACATTTGTGTTTTACTTTTCATCCTACAGTAATTTTTTTGACTTGCTATGAAACCATTTTGAATACCTCACCTTTTACCTTCATCAAGGGCCACTTACAATTTTCTCCCAGAAAGACAGTTTCTAGGTCTCACAGTGTCCATCATGTTGCCCGGATTTTTCTGCAAGTACAAGCCAGAGATTTTCAAAAGTCCTTCTTTTTTGCTTTACTACATTAGTAGTTTATGACCTGTGTGTCTAGTATTTTACTTGTGTATGAGATCTACAGATCACGAGCAGCAGCAGGACTAGAAAAAGAGATTGAGTAGAGAATCTCTTTGCATAGCCAAAAAAAAAAACACCTAAAAATATTAACAATTTCAAAACTTCAAGTTTTATCTCTTATTTACCTAAAAAGAAAAATTATTTTTGTAACATAAATGAAACTCAGTTACTGTATCTATCTACAAAAGATAAATAATATGCTGATTCTGTTTAATACAGCTGAATTTTTTCCTCTTGCTCATGATAAGAGCTTTATTGCATGAGAAGACATTATGATTCACATCATGTTCTGCACAATTTACAAGAATTATTTAAAACTTCCTCTAAAGCCTGAGTTCAACAGGTAAGACACTAATTTTGTAGCTGTTAAGTGACCAAATTTCTAATTTGAACTTACTGTTTTTATTAAGGAAATCAAAATAGTTCTACTAAGTTTTTGGGGAAAAAGTTTATGAGGAAGATACTTACAATCATAACAAATTAAAAAAAAATAATAATAATTAAAAAAAAAAAAACACCAAAAAAACCCCACCAGAGTTTGTTTAGGTAAACACAAAGATGCCAGTTTCCCTATGCATATTCACACATGTTTTGTCAGGATATCATCTGATGAATTTTAGAGTTATTTCATTGGCAGTTATACTTTTCCTCACTACTGATCAAAAGTTAGTTGAAACATATCATCTTATTGCCCATGTTAAAACAATTATTTAGTACTTGAAAGAAAAGGATATTTTCTTTCATCTTTTTGCCTATTCCAGATAAAAGAGCATTATGAAGAAAGTGTTGTGCCATTTTTTAAAAGACAGAAATTATATACCTCCTTTCCTGAGTACTGGAGAGTTTGAGGAAAACCTAGAATGTGTACATATTCACATATATTTTTCATTCAGTTTTTGCAGCAATGTTCTTTTCAGCAGTAAAATGGATGGCAGACTCTGTTGTAAGCTGTTGCATAAATGCTTTCCAGGGAGTTTTCAATTTATTTATGAAAGCATGTGACATTTGTTTGATGTCTTAGAGCAAATTATAGCCTAAGAAACTCCAGAACAGTGACAAACATATGGTCCATCCTACCTAATATAATATTTTAGGCAAACTCCTGTCCTAGACATCTCTGATTTTCACAGGCATTAGCAGAGAAATGCCTGGACTTTTATGTTTGCAAATCTAAATTAAATTTCTGTCTCACCTCTTCTCTTCTCTTCTCTTCTCTTCTCTTCTCTTCTCTTCTCTTCTCTTCTCTTCTCTTCTCTTCTCTTCTCTTCTCTTCTCTTCTCTTCTCTTCTCTTCTCTTCTCTTCTCTTCTCTTCTCTTCTCTTCTCTTCTCTTCTCTTCTCTTCTCTTCTCTTCTCTTCTCTTCTCTTCTCTTCTCTTCTCTTCTCTTCTCTTCTCTTCTCTTCTCTTCTCTTCTCTTCTCTTCCCTTCCCTTCCCTTCCCTTCCCTTCCCTTCCCTTCCCTTCCCTTCCCTTCCCTTCCCTTCCCTTCCCTTCCCTTCCCTTCCCTTCCCTTCCCTTCCCTTCCCTTCCTTCATACAGAACAGAAACAATTCAGTTACAATGCTTTGTCAAGAACTTAACTTCGAAAATATATCAGAACTTATCCTGTTCAAATGTAATCTTCCAGACTAAAGAACAAATGAAAAAAGTTGCAGGAAAGGAAGAAGGATAGGTTGGGGAAAATTATACAAAAGTACTAAAACAAATTTAAAAGTATTCAAAATCACCTAAGCCAATAAGTTTAAATTGTTCATAAAAATATTTTGGAAATATGTGTAGAGCAACAGCCTTTTCAAAAGTATAAATGACTTTCTAATTCATCCATCTGCATGTCATGCTGCACTGATTTTCAGCTGATTTATCATTGCAGCTTAATTTTGAATCATCTGAGGAATAGGTTTAGACTATAATCCATTAGGTGATTTATGCCTTGACAGTAGATGAGATTAAAAGGTCAAGGCAAACCTTCAGTACATAGGACTGAAGCATGTTTCTGACCCTCTGTCCTTAGATTTATACTAATAAATTCAATATAACGAGGTCTGCTTTTTAATGTAAAGGGCAGCTGGAATAGAATGCCATGGATCTACCAATATATTAAGCTCTCTAACCTCTTAGACAAGGTGTCTGCATTGTTATGGGACAATAAACAGTTTCAACCAAAAAAAAAAAAAAAAAAGCAATTTGATAATATAGAAAACTAGAGTCTGATGCTTGAAAAATAGGTGAGGGAAGATTTATTGTTATTTTCACTTAATCTCACTTGATACATATCTGATATGCGTTTCTAGTTCAACACTTAGAAACACAGATTTTTCCTCTGCTGTGTGTTCCATTCACCACTACAGGAGCCCACTGTCTATGCACCCTTTCTGGAGAAGTGTTATTAACAAAATTTAAACAAACAAAAGAAATTTTTACTCCACTGAGATGTGCCTATGTATTTAACCCTAGTGGGAGTGGAAAAATCATTTTGAAATTTGTCCTTTGAACCATTCCCTGTAAAACCCAAGTTATAAAGTTGTTCATCTCCGTAGACATCATTAACAAATTCCCTACATGACATTTTACAGCTAATTTTCTTTTTCTTGAACTAAACATAAACAATCTGACAACTGGCTTATGCAAATTTGTTCTGAACTTCTTTGAAGTAGCTATTTTTAAAGGCAGATATCATCTCTGCTTGGGGCTGAGCACTGGAATGATTTATATTTGTTTCAATAATGAAAAAAATGCTAGAAGTTATTTTCTACATGGTTTGCTGCATTAGATACATTTATTCTGACAGGAAGTGCAGAAATGCTAGCAATAAAGTGCTGGAATTACACATTTAAGTTTAGGATCAAAATTCAGCAGGAAATTCCAAGTGAGATAAGGCTAGTATCTTTGAACTAAACTGGGATACATGTATTATTTAAACAGCCATGCATTCAAACACAGCTTGTCCAAGTCAAAAGCTGTTCTTTAAAGGGTCACAGAGAGAAGAAGGTTGCAAGGAAGACGTAGCTGGGACCACATGAACAAAAGTTGTGACTTTGGTTTAGGGAAGAAAAATAAATTAAATTTGAAAAGGTCATTAAAAGGTTTTATCAGGGAGACCTCAGAGTGTATTTAGTGTGGAACTAATTTCCAAGGCATCTGTGAGAACACATGGGTTTAGATATTATTACTTTATTTGTAGAATGATTGGAAACAAATAATAAGCTTCAGAACATTCAAGTCCCTCTTCCAATTTCATAGCTTGTCTTGACATTTGTACTTGTTTTAATACTGGCATTTGGATGGCAGAAAAGTCCTGTAATTGAACAAAGGGAAGTGTAAACTCCTACACCTGGGGAGGAGCCATCCAATGCACCAGTATATTCGGAGGTCTAGTATTCCAGGAAGCAGATTTTTCAGAAAAGGATCTGGGGCCCCTGGTGGGCACCCAGTCAAACAATCAGCAACTTACCATCACAGAAAGGAAGGATAGTATCCTAGACTGCATAATCTGGGAGTGTTGACAGCAGGTTGAAGAAGGTGATCCTTTCTATCTACTCAGCAGTGGTGAGACCACTTCTAGACCCTGGGTCCAGTTTCTGGTTCTCAAGTGCAAGACAGATATGGGCATAGCACAGAGATTCCAGAAAACAGCCATGAAGATGATTAAAGGACTGAAAATTCATTTCTATCAGGAAGGACTGAGGGATCTGGGGAACTGTTTAACCTGGAGACAGGAAGTGTCAGGTGGATCATGTCAATATCTGTAAACACATGAAAGAATGGTGCAAAGAAGATCAGGTTTTTCAAGAAGGAAAAATGCCTAAATGGCATTATTGCAGTTTTTCTAAGATCAAATTATCATTTGCTAGTATGTGATTTTGATTTCAGAATTATCATTGAGAGCTTTTGAGGTTTTTTTGGTCAGCTGGTTTTTTTTTGTTTGTTTGTTTGTTTCTGTTTTTTTGTTGTTGTTTTTTTATTATATTGTGACTGGCTTTTTACTGTTTAACTGTCATTTTTTAGCATTTGGTGATAACTGCAGTGGTGATTGAACAATAGAGGCACTCAAAAGCTGAGATGAGCAAAAAAGAAAGTACTTTTCTCTTTTCTAGTTTTAAAATGGAATAGCTACATAGCATTTCAGCTTGTTCATTGACTTCACAAATGAAGGGTCTCTTCTTTGATTGTTTATTTTGAATTTGTTTTGGACCTGCAAGAACAAAGCTTTAACAATCTGGAGTTAAGATGGGGAAGAAAAACAATCTTCTTTCCAGGTGTAGTGGGCCACACAAAATTAAGCATCAGTCAGTACTTGCTTAAAATAAAGGATGGGGAAATACCTCTGAGTAGATTTAGTCAGACTGTTTTCCGCAATGTAGATCTCACCACAGTTTGCTTACTCTCCAAAATTTAAATAGCTTTCAAAATACAAATAAGCTTGATTAGTTTCCTGCTATAGTGTCAACACAGTTCCTCAGCAACCAGACTGATTAGACCACTGAGGATATTTGTAATCTGTATTTACTTTGAAGAATCTTTCTTTACAGAATTTTGACACTCTATCAGACTAAAGCTATTTCTTGCTTTCTGGATTATAATCTCTCTGAAATATTCCACCTGCCTATTACCTCCTTCTTCAATCTGCTCAGGGATGTAGATCTGTTTTGTCTCATTTTTACCTTTTTTTTTTTTTTTTTTGTACTGCCAGCTATTTCTTCATGCAATGGTGCTGCTGAGCGATGCAGCACATTGTCTTTAAAATGACAAGAGGTAAAGAATGCAGGAAATATTACTTGAAAGGATTTCTTTTCCCTCATGCTAGTCTAAAAGAAACATCTATATACCTCAAACTACTAAGCTTTCTCAGGCTTTATATGAACAAACAAAATAAAATGTCATGTTTTCCAAGCAGAAATAATATGTGTATTTGTGTAAATCTACTTGTTTTACATCAAACAACAAAGAAATTGCAAATTCTAGTTGTCCATGAGAAAGGCATAGCAAATACCTGAGTTAATTTTAGCACTGGGAAACATCTACAGTACTAAATTACTATTTTCAGTGCTAAAGAAGCAAACAAACAAGCAAGCAAAAAGCAGAGAGCATACCTTTAAAACACAGAACTAGAGAGTCATAGAAATTTAATTGTCATGGTCTAAAATTCAAAAATTTCAAATAAAACTTAGATACTTTCTTGTATCTTCAGATGTCCTGCAATTTTTCTTATTTCTGTGGATTGTTCTTTGTCCTGAATTGTTATACCATGACATAATCAGTCCTTGAAGGAATAGCCAAACTCGCATGCAGCTAATTTATCATAATTATCACTCTGGCTCTACTAGTTCTGAAACTTGCTCCTTTGGAGTGATCTCAGCATGTCTGTGTGGTTCTCCCCTTCAGCTATTCAGCTGTACTGTAAGAATTTTTGTTCAGCTTACTGTGCACCATCTGGAAGAATTATCTAAAATCATAAATCTAATGACAGCCACCATCCTTCCCTCTTGCTGGGAGCTGGTGGAGTCAGTTGCAGCGATGGATTGAAGATGAAGAAAGAATAACAGATTGAAGAATATGGAGAGTTTCACTATACATGATGTCTTCTTGCTTGTATTTGACATATATCTTGTCTGTCTGTGTGCAGCCACAGCATATGTTTGAGCTAGCTGTAGTCACAATGATATAATTTTCCCTAATTCTCAAAGTAGTCCCCATATAGGGTTGAACCAGCAAGTTTGAATGAAGGCAAATGTTTTAGGTTTTTTTTTCAGTTATACCTTTATTTATGAACTAGCATGGTGTAAGAATTGATGGCTACATAACACAGATCAGAAAACTAATCACAATGGTCCTGTCTGCCTTTTACATCCAGGAAAATAATGTGTGGTGCATAATTAAGTTCATATTTTGGCTAATTTAGAGTAAATAAAATTCTTAATATTTCATATTATATATAGCAAATTCCAAGAAACTGGTGAAATGACTGGATAGTTATATTAGTAAATTCATAACCTCCTTATATATGTCACAGTTGTGAAGTTACTGATTTTTTAATACTAGTAGGAATCAGTTAAACATATTTTATGTTGAAAAACAAAGCCAGATCTCTATAACAATACACAGAAAATATTACATTCAAATCTATTTTGTCCAGGCCCAAATGAACAGAAACAGAGGTCCATTACGGAGAGACAAGATGAATATTAATTTCCTTTCCTAACCCTACAAGCCTCTGTTTTTATCACATGTTAGAGATGACAGAATTCAATATCACAATTGACTTATTTCTTTTTCTTGGTCTCTTTTTCAGATCATAGCCAATCTTAAAGAAGATTTGACCAAAATTTTCTGTGTCTATAGCAGAATAAGAAATAGATCTAAAGCTTTTGTTTCTCTTTTTTTTTAAATTTCCAATAATTTATACATCATTTGTACTCCTTCTAGAAGTCTTCAGAATTATCTAATATTATTAATTGTGATTATATTGGTCAAAATAACATGGTTTGTTCAGTTAATGTTTCCTTTTTGTGTAGACAATTGGGATTCATAACAGTGAAGGCTATATGCTGCACTATAAAGAGTGCAAAAAACAAATTGCATGAGATGGAAATGTCAGAGGGCAGACAAAAATCCTCACTCTATGTTGCACAATGTCTGTTACATGGCATACACTGTAATGATATGAGAATTACTTACAGCATGTCAGAACTGTGAATAGGTCTCACCTCTTCACTATGAAAGTTTCCAGGAAAAAGAGAGAGGTTTATCTTTCACAGTTACGGAAAAGCATACAAAGAAACAAGTAAAAAATTCAACAGAAATTTTCACAAGTCTTTTTTACTTAAATTAGCAAGCCAGTCACAGAACAGACAGAGTTATTGTTCTACAGATTCTCTTCCAGACTTCTGAACTCTCTCACACACTTCTGGTGATGGGGTGGTGTGTATGAATATCACATGGTGAATGTCATACGCCGTCTTGTCCATTGAGCCAATGTTACGACACCTCCAACCTTTTTGCCGACTAATTGCATATTAGGGCTACTAATCCTCTTTGGCATGTGGTGTCATGGAGCAGAGTATATACCAAGGTGTATACTGAAGAAACATGAAATAATGAACGAGCTTGGGAGCAGAATGGGGCTTGACTTCTCCAACTAATAGATGATGAAGTTAGTAAGAAACCAGAGACATCAAAGAATATACTATGCTTTCCAGCCCATTCTCGGTGCAAGGTAACACAAACAATGTAATGTCTTAGAGAAATTCTTACCAAAGTTAAACTATTTTAAAATGCCTGGTCACACTTACAATGACAGGAAGTTGGCTTATCAGCAAGCATTCTTTTTGATGTGTGCTTCTTTTTTTTTTTTTTCTGTACAATGGGCAGTCACAATAAACTTATTAATCATGTCTGCCCTCCTCACATTTCTTTCAGTAATGCCTTGAACTACCTCTTTAAACACTGTTTTCCAGAAAAGATCCCAAGCATTTATCCTCTAGGGGGAAAAATTTAAAATTATATAAAACAGAGATTCTGACGTGAGCATGACTGTATCCCAGGAAGCTTAATACAGGAACATAGAATTGATGATTCTTGAAAGCAAAAAAATTATTTTTCTTAACATTTATAGGAATAATAGCTTCATCATACTGAAATGTTATACTTTTTTTACCATTAATGAGTCTCCAAAATATGCATCAGTTATATATTGATGGACCATTTATTCTACTCCTATATATCAGGCAGAGCAAATGAAAAACAAACAGAAAAGAGTCCCAGGCAATTACAGAAGCAGTTTTGGACCTAAATTCTTGTAAGTGTACAGTACATTTACTCATTATACATCATATACTGCCTTGGTGATTTAATAGCTACTAAACATTCTGCAAAGATCTTTCTTGATGGAATATTGACAGTTGCCTCAGAAACCACTCAGAGCTTCCTGCCTTGAAAATGCAGTAATAGAATGAGCATATTCTTCAGGACAGATACTGTCAGCTTTTCATAATTTTCATGTAAAAAACAGTGGATATATTTGTTCTCACAAAACTTGCAGCTGCTTGAAAAATTTCCCCCCCTGCCCCCCAAAAAATAACACAGGTGTTATTTTAGATATGAAATATATATTCTTTTCTACCTATGTTATTCATGAGTAGCAGTAAATAAAACAAATCCTTGACCAGTCTGTTTGATAGCCTATAAAATTATTATATCTCCTGCATGATTTATACTGTCCATTATTACATTTTGATTGGATGACACTTAAACATCTTTATCTAAAAATATAAAGAGGAAATGAGGTGTAACAGAAGTGAGGTAAAAAATATATTAGCAACTCTGTTGAGAAAGACTCTTCACAGAAATAAAATCACACCACAAGGCCTCTTTGTGTCAGTTGTTGGTCAGCAACATGAGAAACATTTATTCCTTCACAGTTCCCATTTAAGATATAATTAATGATCTGCTAATAGTTTTGTTGTTTTCACGAGGGCACCAAGGAAAACAAACTACTGTATAACAATGACTTTAGGCTTTGAAGAAGTATAAATCTGTAATTCTTAGGAAAAATATTTTCCATTTCCACATTTTTTCATAAAATCATTTGTCTTCACCACCACCAGCAGTACAAGAAAGCAAAATTTCAAACTGAATATTCAGGAGTGAAAATGTTAAAAACAGGCATTAAAAGAGCCCTTGGTAAACTTTAATTAGGAAGATTCAACACTGTTTTCAAAATTTAAGTTGTTTGAATTGTCCAAAGATTGAAACATTAACCGTCTAGTTCTATTCACGAATTTGGCAAGATTCAAAAGTCATTCTCTGTTCAAAACTGTATCTGAAAAGTAGTCATTGCTCTGGGTTTTCACTAAGTGCCCAATATTTTAAATCATATATACTACTTAGTTATTAATTGGATGAACAGATGAGGGGAAACTTATGAATTAGTTTAGTCTCTAGACATTAGACAAAGTCTATTAGTGTGTTGTATTGAAAAGCAAGATTCAAAAGTACTCCCCCTCCAGATGTTGAGCAAAATGGCTATGGAACAAAACACTTGAAAATGACAATCAAAACACAGTAGAGTTATCATGGTTGCAATTTCTAAAAGTCTGCTTCATAGGAAATAAATGCAATTTTTTATTGTTTTCCTATTATAAATTTCATGACCTCTCGAGGAACTAAGACAGAGAGGCAAACAGCTTTTTAAAATATTTGTAAAAAAACTTATTAAAACCCAAAATAATTAAATATAAAACTGTTTTTTGTGTCTTCTTTTAGTTTAATTTTTATCCCAAATACTGAGCTTAAAACACAAAAGATGAATTTTGCTGAAAATATTTAAAAGAATAAATCTCTCAAACATTTTTCCCTAGAAAGAGAATTTATAAGGGTGAAAATTGCTGTGAATTGCTCAATGGGACACATTATTGGATGCTAACTTTATGTGAACTAATGAACTGTTTTATCTCAATATTATTATATGAATAACTTCTCAGTACTATAATTACCAATAATGACAAAAGCACATAATTCAACTGCTCATATTAAAAAAAAATCCTATTAACAGGAGAAAATTAGAAAATTATTTAATGGATGAAATGGCCTTAATCAACTTTAGCTTTAGAAGTCTATACATCATTTATTAATATGTTTCAACTCAGTGAGTTGATAAGGTTGTTCATATCTTATCTGTAATAGTTTGCTTGACCAGAATATTTTAAGAGGTTTTATTCTGCTTTAAGAAAATTGATTTTCTTTTAATTTTTTACACAGTTCTATTTATCTTTGCTATGCTACTTAGAGTGTTAATACTACTGAAAGAAAGGGGGGTTGCAGACTTGATAAGTGCTTTTCTTCCATCTCTCTCTCTGTCTTATTATTTTTGCTATTTTTAATACATAAAAGTATATTGATCTGTTTACTTTTGTATAGATCAGTTCTCCTGGACAAGAAAAACATCAAAGAGTAAACCCTTTATATATACGTGTGTGTGTGTGTGTGTGTGTGTGTGTGTGTGTGTGTGTGTGTGTGTGCGTGGTGAAATCAGGTAACTAAGAATAGGAAAACTGGATTAACCTCCGTCTTTGAAAATGGAGGTTAAAACCATTTAAAACCATTTTAAAACCATTCTACTGCTCCACGAAAATACTAAAGATTTAACTCCTACACTCTTTTAGTTTTCTGTCTGATCATACTATACTTCAGGGCAGGTATAAACTCTCACCAGCTCCTGTGGAAAAGATTCTCATACACACTCGAAGTAACTGACATATTGTAGGGGGGAGACAAAACTGCCTTTCCCTGGGTGCACTCTGCTGTGAATCTTCACAAGTGTAATTCTTCTGGTCCTTGGCGCTGTGCAGCTTCCTGGAATAGGGAAATACAGAGGAGCTTCACCCCTGCACTGAGCTGCACCCTACTCTATAGAAAAGACAAGCTACAGTTGTGATTTTTAGTGTGAACAAAGATTACACTTGAGAAAGACCCTAGAACATGAACTATTCCTATTTGTCAAGATCACCAAATAAAAATCTTGGTAAAACTTTATTGACTTTAATTCACAAAGCAAGTTCTTTCATAGTGCAAGATTTTCTTACTTGTGCCTTCAGACCTATTCTTGTGGAAAATAATAATGTCCCGCAGTGATAACAGTTAACACACTGGCAAAGGAACAATAAATACAAGTTTATTGTTATTTTGTTTTTTAACTGTCTCTTCTATTAAATAATAGGTAGGTATATCAGATATCCAGATATCATCTTACTGTATAAAAAAGTGGGGAGCCAAAGTAATGAATGCAGCAGAAGTAATGAAGACTTTTTCTTGAGATTTAAGTCCTTATAGCTGGATATGTAATTTGAAAATGGAATAGCTGGTGTTCATTGTAAACTTTTACTGTAGTATAAGGAGACTGTATTTAGCGAACCCAAATAAAATGTAAGGAAGAATTTTCATTTTCATTGTGACAAAGATATCACAATGCTGTTCCAAGGAGTAAAATTAAGAAACAAAAACCAACAAACTTTGAAACCTAGCAAATTAAAATCTGTCTTGATAAATAGACAATATTATTATGATTCAAGAGTTTAGAAACAGTAGCAAAAGTGAGAGACTAAAGGATAGTGCACAGGCAACACTGAGAGGGAAAGAATATGAATATCTCCCCACACCATTGTGTTTTTGTATCTATCTAGCTTTGCTACTGGGCAGCTTGATGCAAGCCCTGTCAGCTCATGGCAAGTCATTTCACATCCTTTTTATCAATTTACCATCTGTAAAGTTAATATGTATTCTGCCAATACTGAAACTGACTTTTGGAAAAAGCTCCGGGAGACAAGATCCTAATTTTCAAGTATGCTTTAATCCAAATTCATTTGAAGATTGAAATAATTAATTATTGTTTTTTCAAAAGCAAACAAGTGAAAAGGTAAATTCTTAATACAGCTATTGCTCTATTCCTACTCTTCTTTTCAATAAAGTCAACAGTGCCAAGAGATCTTCTGATTTATGAAGTCCAGAGGTTTGGACTACCTGCTGCTAGCAAAAAGAATTCACAAACAAAGGAAAGTAATTATTTCCTTTCTTATAAAATAATTTTTTAAAAACCTAAAAAACAGCAAGCAAACAAACAAACAAAAAAAACCCAAAAACAAACAAACAAAAAAAAACCCACAAGCTTAATTTTTTCAGAGAAGAATTTTCTAATATTTTCAACAATTCTCAGCATTTACTAAATATTGTTGCTCAACCATCAGAGGTGCTTTCTATTCTAAACTCTTAAAACATTGAGGAAATACAAGGCTGTGGGTAAAAGACTTTTTCGTAGCTATGCCTGTACAATCCCAGAGTATTTCTAAATTGACCTTAGCAATGTAGCGACTCAAGAAAATTTCTAAATATGACCCCTGCAAATTTTACCTTACCTTTTTCTTAGTATATATTTGTAATATATGAGGTCTCAGCACAACTGTTGGTGGTGCTTTGTTAGTTAATCTGTAGGTTTTCCATCTTGACAACATTTTCATTTCTCTCAGCTCCTGAAGGGCCATGTCATGAGATTATTTGAGACCTGTTGCAGAAAATTGCCTTAAAGCTCTTTAATAGAAGCTGGGGAACTGGAATTTAGTGTTATCATGGTATAAACTGTTAACTGACAGTACAAAGTGAAACTGTCATGACTCTCACAATTAGAGCTCTATCTCTTGAATGTAAGCTTAGGATAACAACTTTGGTATTAAAGTTAGTCGATCAGTCATTTGTAGGAGTTAGTAATATTTTTACTAAAATGCTCAAAGTGTGTTTTTGATAGAATTGAAAGTCATTCAGCTGTGAAAACAGCTTATTGTGCCTACTAGCTGTTTGCTTTAAGGTTCAGGGGAGAAAAAATTAAACTGAAACTATTATATTTTGCAATAACCAAAAATTTTCTTGGTGCACTATCTTCATGATGTAGACTAAACCTAAGGCAAAGAATAGAGTATCTTGTTTTTCAGGACTAAATTTGCTAAAACATGTTAGGTATATTTCCTGGAGTTGTGACTTGTATTATACTTTTAGTTTTCCAGGATAGTAATTTAAAACAAACAGAATCAGTAGAGTGGCTATGCAATAACTCAAAGGTCCAACCTATTGGGATGCTGAAGATTCTACCTTACATATTTTTTACATTGAGAAATCTCTACCTGTGTTTATGCTTATTCATCCCTGTGTAAAATGCTCTGGTCAAACTAATTTGAGTTGGATCTCAATATTTTTGCTTGCTTTATTTCCTATTTGTATGGCAAAGATAATTTTAGAAGGAGAGAAAGTTATGAATTAGGCTTTAAAAAAAATGCTGCTCCAAAATATTTGCTTAAATTCTTGTACCCTGAAAACTCTTTCACTGTATAAGAGTAATTGTGTCTATTTTCCAGTCCTGTCCCAGAAGGAAAAAAATAATTCCCATAGTGAGCATGCATACAAAAGCATCAGTGTCTAAAAATGACTCATTCAGAGATTTTTTTAATTCATGCTATCAAAAGCAAAATATTGTCTCTACAGATATCATTATTTTGTAGGAAGTGTTTAAGAATCACTCATATATTTATAATGTTGTTTTCACTGATTTCATTTCACACATTTATGTAATTTAAACTTGCAATTTACTTTGAAAGACACAATATTTGCAATGCTCTCTAAACAGGACAGTACTCAACGAGATCAGAGATGTTGAGATCCATGATCTTAATGCGCAGCAATTTGCCTACTTCATAGTTATTGTCCAGCCATTATGGATGACTTATTGTAATATCATAATAACTGTCAGACCTTAAACTGAGGGGGTTTATATTGTTTTTTTAAGGTGGGATCAGATGATCACTGGAGGTCCCTTTCAACTGGTGTTGATGTTCTATGATTTTTCACAAATATGTAGAGAAGAAATCAAAGAAAATTAGTGCACAGATATAATTCAGATGCCATTCATCACAAAACAAAAATAATTTTTGGGGAGGAGGGAGGAAACTGCATTTGGAGAATGCAAATTAAGTGAAGCATGTAAGCTGTCAGAAAGTCTGAGGTTTATGGAAAAGATGCACTTAACTGAAAAGGTGACTGAGTCAACCATGTTGGATAAAAGCCTCTCCAGCCTAGAAGAAGCAAAAACACCAGTTGCAGAAGCAGTGGTTTGCCTGTTGTCCCAAGTGGAAAGCAGCTTTGCTATTAACTGCTCTGATAGAATATTCGTGTGCCTATTAGAGGCTCAAGAATGGAAGTGTAAACTCAACAGCAACTGCTTTTCGAGTGCACCTTTTACTTGGTTTTACCTGAATTGAAATCAAAATTTATTCACAGTTTTCACCTATTTTTCATGAAAATGGGAAGAAAGAAACAAGGACAAGGCATTCCTTTCTCAGCAGGTTTAAGAGACTTGTTTTACTCTATTTGACAGATTCCACTACTTCCAAAGATGTTATTTGGTTTTTATATCAAGAGCATTTCCCATAATAGTGCAAAATGTTAAAAACTAATAGTCTTTAGTGAAAAAGGATAAATTTATCTTCAGTACCACTCCAGTTTTAAAACAATCACTTTCATTTTACCTCTAGACTACTTCAAAGTAACTGAATTCCCTCAAAAATAATATCTGTACTTACAGTGTAACACAATTAATTCCTGACTCCAGTCTGAGGCATTCCAAGGTTAAATGACAACAGTATGAGCTGTAACTAAGACCCAACAGAAATCTTTGGCTATTTTAAGCACACTGAAATTATACTTTCCTTACTGACTGACTGCAAGGTACTCATAGCAGCTGTCTCAATAAAAAAAAAAAAACAGTAATTTTATTTTGCCTTTTCACAGTCTCTTCCCAAATATTCTCAAAAATAGCTTCATTAAAATAACAGTTCAGAAAGACTGAGTAATAGAAAAAAGACCATGCAGGTGGCTGAAGCTCAAACAAATTATGAAATACGCAATGGGCAATAGAAAAGTAACAGTTTGCTAATTGATAGTCAAATAATTGATTAAAGCACATAGTAGTTCTCTGGGTGTTTCATACGTACCTGTGGTATTTCACATACAACTCCCTTACCTACAAACATTTGGCTTTTTCTGTGTAAAATATATCTATAAAATAAACTGGGAACAAAGAGGAGGATGCATGCTAAAATATCTACTCCTAATTGCTACCATCAAAGTGAATTGAGAGTAGGAACTTTGATTCAGAGTTAAAACCAACACATTGAAGCCCATCATTAAAACCTCCTCAAGCTCAGCTCCCCAAATCCATCCTCACTGTTAGTTATTCACATCAGCCTGTGTGTATGCAAGAAATTATCACTGAGAGATCCCTTAAAAATGCAATGAGTCATGGAAAGGGATTTATAAAAACATTTCTTGAATAGTGTCTTAACAGCAGCAGGGAAACTATGATGAAAATTGATGAAGCTCTCCTACATGGAAAGGCTTTGGTTCAGTGGGTCCTCCTACTTCTTCTGAAATACAAGTAAATAATGCAGATGACCCAGAGATAAATTTTTAACCCAATTTGTAATTATTTGGATAAGGAATTGAAAGCCTCCTTTGGAGGATATCAGTAGAAGCTAGAAATATAATTTGATCTGAAAGCAACATAAGTTACTGAAACTAAACAAGGTCATTAAATGAGATGAAAATAAATAATTTTTAAGCCAAATAGCCAGAGGTTATTATAAAAAAGTAACTTGCAGAAACTTTGTTTTCAAACAAAGCATTTATTACAAAAGTGAAACCTTTACTACAGAGAGCCTTAAATTATGATTTTTTTACTAAAACAAATTTGAAAGCCCAATATGGAGATGTCATATAGTCTTGATTTGTTAATCAAGTTCATCAGGATAAAAAAAAAGGACAAGAACAGAGAGGAAAAATATCCAGAAATTTAAAATCTATACTGCTATTCAAAAAGAAATATTTTTTTTTTAACTGTGAAGCTTACTGTAGTCTACTGGGTTTGAAACTCTTTTCGAGATAGATGGTGCTGGCAGGTAAAGATAAAATTGTTTTGCAAGACTAGTTCATGAGATCCAGGTAATGTTGTTTAGATACTTCAATCCTCTTTCATTCTACCAAAAAAAAAAAAAAAAAAAGTTATCCAAAGCCAATTTTTCAAAATATATTGCCCGGGTGAATAGGGCAGTTATAATACAAGTACTAAAAAACCTTTAACATATCCTGTCTTCTCCTTTCCCCTAAAATTCAGGTTAAAAAAAATAAAATAAATAAATAAAAAGTAAGTTTGTATTCTCTCTGCTCCCATCCAGTTCTTTCTAGATAATAAATCAAAATTATTTGATTTTGTTGCCAGTTTCTCTCTTCATGGAAAGCTCTTCAGTTTTGCCTTGCAGCTGCCTATGGCTTTTTCTAGTATCAGAGCTCCGTTTGTCTAATTCTTTCAGTACTATTAAAACTGTATTCCAAATTATGAGTATACCCCTGGAAGACACAAGCCTGATTGAAAACAATTTGATTTATTTTCAAAAATTAAATAGATTTGTAAATGCTACTTCTATTTCATATGTGGGAAAGGCTGGTCATAACAAGCACGTTAAGGTTAAAGTACTACATCCTGTGAGAATGTTCACATTTTATGTTGATTTTGTTATGAGAACCATCAGTAAAAAGAAATGAGCCATTTTTCAATCTGTGGTTTCCAATCACTGTGACAAACTATGGATAAATCTGACCAGCATTTAGCCAGCTGAAAATTAGGAAAGCCATAAACAGCAGCAAAGACAATGGATAGATTTTTCAGCACACTGAGGAAGACAGTAGCCCAGGCATGATCCATATTTCATTGCAGTTCTAAGGAAAAGGTCAAGGTCTGTGAAAGCCTAGGGAAATATCTCAGAACAATTCCCTTATGAATAAGAAGATTTTTAAACTGTCTAATAATTTTTTCTTCAATCACGGTGTTTTCTTGCAGGCAGTCTGCGTAGTGTAGAACACACATACAAAGTATGAACATTCTTAAAATAAATTAATTGAAATGGTAGTGAAATTCCACAAAAATGTAAGACTATGAGTCTTTTAAAACACCTTTTAAATGATGTTTGTTTGTTTGTTTGTTTCTGTTAGCTGGATTGATCCAAATTTTTTGAGGTTTCTTGCTGCTACAGCTGTCCATAAAGCATGGACCCTGGAGTATTTCCATTTCTAGAGACATGTCCATTCAAACTTGAAAGCATATTGTCTACAGAGTTCACATCTCTTTATCTGAAGTCTTCATTTTCAAACCTTCCCTTATTTTCCAAAATGCACACTTCCATGTGCATTGGGCTGTCCAAAAAAATAGATATGAGACAGTCACATCTAAAACCTTTTTGGTATTATAAAGTCATGAATTAATATTTTCAATGTGAATAACCATCTTGTTTTTGGCACTAGAATTTATTCAAGCTTCTAAAAGTGTACTTTGTTTTAACAAGCACAGAGTGACAGATCTTATTTTATTGTAGTTTCAAAAAGAATTATTTTGTTCTCTAAGAAGACAGGGATATTGAAGGAGAAATTATGTTATTACCTCAACTGAATGTATAAAAATGGAAATGTTAATATGTCTGGTACCATTATTAATAGGAAAGATAAATGGCAGTGGACAGTAAGGAAGGGAAGAAAAAATCCACAGAAAAGTACTATATTGTTTGATGCAGGAAAATGTTCAAGGAATTCTATTTTCTTGCTGTCAGTTCCTTCAAAAACTTCCTGCTTCAGAGCACGCAATGAATTGCAAATATATTCTACATTTCCAAGAGAAGAGGAGAGGTTTTCTTCAATTAAATCTTCGTTTCAATTTTGATCACGTATTTAAATCCATTCATCTATGAATTTGTATATTTAATGAATAAGTCAGATAAACTTATTTTGTACTTACACAAGATTTTAAAAAAGAAAAAGCTTTAATAATTAAGTAGGTTGCTTAATAAGGATTATCACGTGGATCTTCACAAAATAGGTCTTTAAATAGAGAGGCTCTCTTTTTGTATTGACTTAAATAGAAGACACAAATTTACTCTTTACCCATAAAAAAACCAAAACTTTTGTTTCCATTTTGGAGATGTAGCGAATTAGGAAATCAAATGAGAGGGTACACTTGATTACTTGGCTACACAAGCATAATCCAATAACATATAGTCAAAATTTATTCATCATAAAAAATGCCTAATCATAAACATTTCAGATACTTCAGATCATTGACACTTTTATTAAATATTATTGAAAATTATATTCTTCTGTATTGGCTTATTTTTCATGTGCTAGACTGAATAATATACTTCAAAGTGCTGTTTTAGTTTAAAAACTTTTTTTTTCTTTGAGAGAAATCATTTAATCAATTTCTGAAATAAAAAAAACAATCAATCAGTCAAGCTAGTGTAGAAAAAATAAATCATAGAAAAAATTTAATTAAAAAAATAATCTCTGATCATGTAGCTTTTCAAAAGAGCAGATAGATTGCAAGGAGACAAACATTTCAGACATAGACATTTCAAACTCATCCAAAAAAAATGTGATATCTATCAAAACCTTGGCAGGTGTGAGGTACCAGAGAGCGCTTGGAAAATATACTCTAAAAAAGAAGGAAAATACATAACAACTGAGAAACAGTGTTTAGGAGTATATTTTAATAAAGTGGTACTCTTCCAATTGGCATATTGTTCTTGTTTGCAGTTGCTAGAGATTTCTCTTCTGTTGGATTATTAATCAGTGGGTAAGAGACTGGACACCTAGAAATCAAGACTTGGAATTTCAAAGTCTTAATCTTTGCTTCTAGTACAAAACTGGGATATATATTACAGATTCATTAATATCAGTCAGAATTATATGAATAATTTCAGACATTTTCTCTGTTCATTCTGTTATACAGGTAAGTGGACTGAAACCAAAATTTTCCCTTTAAAGTCACTGCGCTGGACTCCTCCACTAGTCACCTGTCATTAGAAGTACACAGTTTGTGTACCACAGTGCAGTTTCACAGTGATCCAATATCTGATAATTTATTATTTTCAAAGCATTTAATTCAGTGGGACTTCAGAGAATACACATACATTAAAATGACTTGGACTCACGACTGGAAGGGATACTGGGCAAGTTCTCAGACAATCCAAAACTGGGATTAGTTGACTCCTCGAGGGCAGGAATGCCCAGCAGACAGACTTTGCAAATTAGAGGACTAGACAATCACCAACCACATGAAGGGAACAAGGGCAAGTCCTGGATTCTGCATCTGGGATGGGACAACCCTGGATGCACAGACAGACTGGGGAATGAGAGGCTGGAGAGCAGTGCCATGGAAAGGACCTGGGGGTCCTGGTCAGTGGCCAGGGGAACATGAGCCAGCAGTGCCCTGAGAGCCAGGAGGGCCAGTGGTGTCCTGGGGGGCACCAGGCTCAGCATTCCTAGCCAGGAAAGGGAGGGCATTGTCCCACTCTACTCTGCACTGGGGCAGCCTCACCTTGAATATTTTGAGCAGAATTCAGTATTCTTCTATAATGTCTTGCCCAATTTATTTCTCTTGACAAATCATATTTAGTGCTGGTAAAAATTATTTGCAGAATATTTTGTCCTAAAAGAGGAAGAAAGTGGCTTTTTACTGTCTGGCACGTTTGAGCCTGTCTTGATCGTTTCATTTATACTTAGGTAACCCATATAGAAAATTGTGGCTAAATATTTTTTGCATGTTTAATGTTCTTTTAGATACTTATCTTGTTTCTGCCATGTTAAAAGTCAGAAATTAAATTTGTTGTAGGTGGAACTGAAAAGCATTAAGTGTCATAAAGATCAGTTTTACAAAAATAAGTGAATAATAGGATTGATTGACACTAGGTGGGAGTTTTTGAGGCAAATTGTGTATCCAAACCAGGGAGGGTGTTTTTCTTTGACCTCAGTTAGGTTTAGTCATTCTGACTATGCAGAACAGAACGTTTGTAAATTAACAATCTCAATACCTTTTTCACTGAAATACAATGTCATGTATAAAAGCTTTGAAATGAACTCTCATTTGTGATTGTGCATGAACATGTCACATAAATTCTAGAATTAAAATCTATGCATTTACTTGATTCATGTCTGGATTAGGGGGTGAGCCATGTTAACTAAGAACCTCTTATACATCTTTTATTCCCAGAGATTTTATTGAATTCCTTTATTAGTCATTGAATTTCAAAACACCTCAATATTTATTTTAAAAAACCCAAACTTTTAAATATGTATTTTTAGTGGATGGTTCTCATGCTTCCTCTTAGTTAATTTTTGGTTTTGTTTTGAGCTCTTTTTCTGACTCAAGAAACAGGGATGTTTTCTAGTTTTGGTTTTTTGGGGGTTTTCTGCTAGGCTATATCTATTTTAAAAAACCCCCAAAAATTGCATTCAAGAATCTGCTAAAGATAGCAGAGTCTGTATAAACAAACTTTATATTTATAACGACAGAAAGGTGTACTGTTTGAAAACAGGACTCTCAGGACCAGTATATATAAGTTACCAAAACTAATGACATTTTCCTAGAAGTGTCAAAGGAAAATTATTCTGTTACAGTTACCAAGAAAATTCTATGTAGCTCTATGCACACCTTCATTTTTATACCAGGCTGGAATATAACTGAAGAAAATAGACCACTTTTCAACTATAGAGATATTTCTTCAACATCTAACAAAAGATACCTTCCCTGACTTTCTTATGACCTTAGGATGCCATGTTGTTGCAATACTTGGGCAGTATTAATTATTTGTTCTCAAAAGAGTTTGTTGTAGGTAGCCATAAGTAGCCAAAAATGTGCTAGATTCACAGAAATTTAATAAACTTCTTTCTCTTCCATGATCAAAGTATATAGGAAAACCTAGTGGGTAGATCTTATACATAAATTTATTCCATGATTATGAAGACATTTACCTCCATGAAAAATACACAGCAGTGTTACGCAGGAATTGTAAAATTTTACAAGAAAGAGATATTTTACAAAAAATTCCAATAAATATTATTTGACTGTATTGAAATACCTGCACTGTAAGGATGCCTAGCTCAATATGAGTCTTAACATAAAATTTAGAGATATTACATAGGATATAAAGCGCAGTAAAATTTCTCAGAAAGGACCCTTTCAAAGTTAAATGATACTACTTGCAATATCAGCATCAATAACTCTAACACTAATAACAACATTATAATCCTAATGCTAGTACTTTGAAATTTAATTGCCTAATTTAATTTCTGTATTGCACAAATCAAATTGCACTTGTAATAACCATGTAAATGCTAAGGTGTCATTCCTTTTCAAGTTTTGTGACTTCTTTAAAATAGTCATTATAGAAAAAAACAGACAGAGGATGAGTTTATTCACAATATGAATTATTGCAGTTTTACTTTTAGCCTTTGGGACTTTATGGCACTTAACTAGAAAAAAAAAAATAGCAGAAGGATACCACATTATGTCTTGAAAGCATTGTTTGCTCAAACATGCCACAATAAAATATTTCTCCAACAAAACAAAACAAGCATTTAAAATAGCAACTTAAGCCTGCTACATTTCTTCTGATGTCTGAATTTCGTTGTTATAATTCTGTTACAATTTACTAAATCCAGTAAAAAGGTTTGCCTAGCGTCCAATGTTTCACTGATTTTTGGTGAAGCTTGATCTAGTGAGTTATACCAATAATAGTGCATAGTCAGCTAGACAGAGCAATCCAGCAGCTATTGTTCAGTTTTACCTTCACCCTTTTTAAACTATACAACACAGCATATATACATACTGCCTCTACTCCATACCTTGCAGAACTGTAGCACTACAAAACTAGGAGTTATTAATCTCTTTCTGTTCATAGGTATTTGACAAGTATTTTCAAAAATATTTGTACACAACCTCTTCTTTTTCTGAACCACTTTATCCAGTGAAAGTACCACTTTGTTAGGGCCTTAACATGGAATGTGGAGGACTTGATTTTGAAGCAGTGCTGTACACGACTACGGCAGAAATTTTCCCTTTCTCTCTCCTACTTCTGTCATTCATCCTGCCTCATCAGATAATTAACATTATCAAGTGGGAGTCAGTAGGCCAGGCATTCAACGTGGTTCTAGTTATTACTGTTATGGCAAATTCAACTGAAAAACTTCAACACAATAATCTCAGAGAACCACGAGTTACCTATAACCTTATGGCTACACTTGTCCAGGAAAACAAATCTTCAGAGGGAAGGTGGTAAGTGAACACTTGCATGGCCTGCATTGCTTCTCCAATTAGGGAAAGGTGTGGAAGGGAGCTCTCTAGGCAGTCTGTGATGCTTCTTTCTGTGCATTAATATCCACGACTGAAAGAACAGGATGCAATGAATGTATTAGGAATATCAACAGTTTTAGAGATTTTATTCTAAACCTGTCAGTGTTTCAAGATTTGGATGACTGTAATGCAATTCTAACTAACATACCACATCACTGTGAATAATATTGTTTAATGTAAAACTGCACATCACCTTGATTAAGCCAATTAGTCCCCATGTCTCAGTATACTGGTAAATTAAATGAGATAACCCATGCAAACCACCTGGAGCTAGAACATATCCTTAGTCTTAAACCAAGACAAGGATGTTTTTTTTTTTTTGGGTTTTTTTTGTTTGTTTTTTTTTTGGGGGGGGGGAGGGGTGGTGGAGGAAATGGCTAGAAGACCATGCAAAACACTATGAGGAGCCAGGGAACTTTGTCTTCTATTGTGTCCAGAAATCACCTGTTTAACTTATTGGTATGAATATAGCCAAAGGTTTCAATTTTAACACAATTATCTTGAAATATCTGGAAACAAAACCTCTATCTATAAAGCTTACCATACATTCCAATAAAATAAAAATGTAATAAAATTCCTTGGAGACATTAAATGTTAGTTTTTTAATTAAGATGTCTATAAATAAATTCATTACAATGTGCAAAACATAATTTGAACTTTTTCTTTTTTTTCTGGTTTTTTTTTTGTTTGTTTGTTTTTTTTTTTTTTAATATTTTGAGCAGTGTAATATCTCTTAGCTCTGGAGATGCCAGTGAACCAAGTAACAACCAGAAGTCATTGAAAAGACTTTTGAAAGCTGGTTACCTGTTTGGTATAAAAGCTATCAAAACACCTCAAGATAGATTTTTAATTGTGCTCAATTCTTATACAGGACTAGAATTTCCAAATTTCTTAAACAGGTACTGTATCATACTTGTTCACAATACAGTGAATAACGTGAATCTCCTTAAAATGTAGAATTGTCCTTTATGTTTCAGACTAATTCTAATTTAGAATTAGAAAGATATAACAAACTCAGTATCATAAAAAGTCTAGGAAATCTATTTAGATACAGAATTTATTTTGTATCGAATAACTCCAAAATAATACAATTTATCATGTTAGCACATTTTTTCAGCAATACTGGTTATTTTGTTTTATTTCGTTTTTTGTGTTTTTTTTTTTTTTGTTTGGTTGGGGTTTTTTTGTTTGGTTGGTTGTTTTTTTTTAGAAAGCTGGAGAAAGCAACTTTTTAATCGAACTCTATTTAGTATTGGGAGATTTTTTTAAGAGTTAAATTTAATTTTGCTTAAGTTTTAAGTATCATATTGTCCTTCTGCTTTCTGCATTTCCCTACTCTGTCATTTATGATATCTGCTGAATTAACTTGAGAAGAGGTTTATTTTTACTTTGCTTTTTATCTCTTGCTCTTTGTTCCACAGCATGTCACATGGGTGCTATATGGTGTCATATGGTCTCATCTTGCACCATCAAGAAACATGAGGGGTCACTATGAAGGCACCTGGTGATCAGCTGTTCTTGGCAGTGTGTAGAGAGCTTTGTGTGGGCTGGTAAGCCTAGTTATCTTTTAAACCCTATTACTTCTATGGAAAAATTGGTTTCAGAAGAGGATTGGATGACTAGTTCAGGCATGGCTATCAATAGCACTGTCATATAGTGCTATTTGAAAATAAATCCTTCCATAGGAAATATATTGCATCAGTAGCACTGCTGAACTTGTGAGATAATACTTCATCAGCAAAATAATATTATTGAATCAGGATAAAATCCTTTGCAAGTAAATTAAATCATTTTCCAGTGAACAAGCCAAAACCATCCATATATCAGAATAAAAATTAATAGGGAAAAGATGGAAATATAAGTCATCTGAATGAACTAAGAAGAAGAAAATCCTTTGGTCTTAGTGAAAGAACCAGAGGGGAGCCTGTCATACCTTAGGGAAAAATATAAACCTGGTTATTATTATAGGCACTTAATATGAATGTCCTACAGGAAAACTGAATTTAGCACACTCTTTAACTTACTGAATACTGTTTCGAAGTTTCTGATTTAAAAATGTAAGGCAGACACACTTAGTCGCTGATATAGCATAGTCTAGATGAAAAAATAGTTCAACAAGAAGATAGCTCGTTCAGCCTCTTTAGCCTCACCCTTTTTTTACTCAGCTGAAGTTCTAAAGAGAAAAAAAAAAAGTTTAAAAAATCAAGATAATTCATTCAAATGAGATGGGAAGAATGAGGGAAAGAATGATTATGTGGTCTTGTGCCTATGCACTGAGAAATTCAGGACTTGTATCATCTCTTGGGAATGTAAAATAGTATTGCTTTACCAACAGCATTGAAAGCACTGAAATCAGCTCTTTACCAGGTAGCTGAAATCCTTCTGATTTGAATGCCTAGGAACACTCAGAATGATAGCACAGGCTATTACAATGGGCTTTGCAACATAGTAGCAATTATTCACTAGCATGTTCATATTCAGGTAAAACCATGTGAATTCAATATATTGAAGACAATTCAAATATATAAAACTCTCAGCTGGGGTTCAATTTCTGTCCTAAGTGCTGTTCTTTTCTAAAGCAATTGATGTCTTTGAGCAATTTCCTACATTTTCTTTACCATATTGTACACACTTTTCTTACTATTGGTCATTTTTTTCATTTCCCTATTCATCTATATTGGCTATTTAAAAAAAAAAAAAAAGGAACAGAATAATACTCACCTCTTACTGTATTTATTACTAGGTGGCATGCATAACCTTTGTGCCTAAAGAAATTTATCCCTAAACACTTAAATTTTCTCTCCATTAATCAAAATCATTGAATTTCACCCATACTTATCATCTCACTTTCTTCATCTCACTTTATTATGGTGCAGCATCATTCCCAGAAAAGGATATCTGTTCTGCAACTTCAGTGACACAATTTCATTAGCCTTTTCCTGTCTCATTGGAATCTTCACAGAAGAAAACTGTCTTCTCAAAACAAACATTATAAACAAAATTATCAACCCTTTCTTTTTAAAAGGAATGTGCTAGAAATATTTCAGAGAGCTAAAAACGTCAAAGACTAGGTGAACCTTGAATGATTTATACTCACAAAATATCAAGAATATAATGCAAAATATTTTCTTCATACTGCTATATTCATTATGTTGTTAAATGCTAAAAAAAAATAAAAAGTTAAATAAGGTTTTGATCTTAAGGCTCATTCTTAGGATTGTCCACAATTCAAACAACAGATGGTCAAAAATAGGGTTGAGAGTATTTTAATAAATACCACATAGAAAAGAATCTTACTAATCTGTGCTCTTTTGCATTTGGAGAAGGAAGGTTAAGAGTAAGATTTTAAGTGCTGTTCATATCATTCAAGTCAGAGCTCAAATGCTTTGCAGCATGTTTTCCTGTAGTAATTCTCTCACAAAGAGCAGTGTTATCCATTACAATCCAAGGTCATGTTGCAATCCTATGTCCAGCATCAGCTTCCTCTGGTGTTTGAGATCATCACTTCAGTATACATCTAAAAGGTTCTTCAGGACCACTGATTAGGAAGGCCATGTATTCAGCATCTGAAGGTCTTATAAGACAACCTGTAATATCTGTTCCTACCTTGCTGAGCAAAATTAAAACGTAAAGCTACACCTAGCGTGTAAGCTAGACTTCTCTAAAAATACCAGATGCAGTTCAGTGCTTTGATTGCCCCATGACTAAAATGGGCAGAGTTTTAGAGAGTAAGTACAAAAATGGCATGAAGCCAGCCTTATTCACTAAAGAGCCTTTGATCATGTAATAACCCCTCCTGCAGGAAATCCCTTGATGGCATGTTCTCTCACTTACTACCTTCCCCAGACAATACTTACACAGAATTGAGCTAACAGAAGACAAAGACAGATTATTAGACACTGATTCTAATTTTCATTTTCTACCTCCCTGTCTGCACAGCAGCTACACAAATCTCTCTTCCCAGTCCAAAATAAATGTTCCGTGAATGTAATGTTCTTCACAGTAGAGGAAACACAAGCAGCCCAGGCTAAAGAGGAAAAGCTAAAAATGTCAAAATACAGCTCGCAAACAAACATCAATACCGACAGACTGATACACCAGAGAGAATTACCTAGTTTTTCCATGCTAAATAATGTCCTTAAAGAAAACTAAACAAAAACAAACAACCCCCCAAACAAAAACAAAGGAACAAACAAAAAAAAGCAACAACAACAAAAAAAAAACCACAAAACAAAAAGGACACAAAAAGCACAGAAAAAGGAAATTTTTTTAAAAAACATAATAAGATAAGAGAGAGGAAAAGAAGGCTTGTGGGGAAAGAACTCAAGATTTGTTTCCATTCTATAGCGGAATTTTGGTGTAAGCTGAATCAACATCAGGAATTTTGAAGTGGAAAAGTACATGGTTGATCATACCATCAGGTAGATTTGGTGGAGTGAATGCAATTTTGGTCAGCATCTGACATACATACAATGTGAGTAGAATTGGTTTGTCTAATTATGTGTTTTCCTGAGACTTATTATTATTGGTTTCATTATTTCTGTACACAGAAACTGAACTACAGTAACAGAGTAACACTCCCACATTCTCATAAATACAGCTACAAAATGGTTTTTGCTTTGTGCTTCTGTTGCATAAGTTGTCACTATTTTGTCTCCTTTTTCACAGAAATGAGACAAAAATATTTCTGTCTGGAAACTGAAATAATATTATGTGTTTTAGTATTGTTATGCATTAGCTCAGATGTAGCTTCTCAAAAGCTAAGGCTATCCATTTTGGCATCTAAAAGTGGTCTTCAAGCTGGGATAATAATAGTAGGCAAAACAATTTAAACCCAAGAGTGGCATTTGTTCTGTACTGAAGAAAAATAAATAATGCTACATTTCTGTCCCAGAGAGTGTCTAAATATCAGAATCTGAAGGTAAGGCTATAAAATAAAAGTAGGTTTTCCACAACTCATAGTTCTCTCCTAAAGTGATAAAGTAGGAAAAATAAATACCAGGGTAAAAGAGAGATAAAATCACAACAATAAAAATAAAACATGATCTGAAAAAAGTGCACCTCCGAGTCATTTAGCAACACACTTTTCTGAGGCCTGACATTCTTACTTCTCCCAATGACTGTTCATTATTTGTGCTTGTAGATAACTATGTTTCACTGTGAAGATTAATTCAATTACTGAGAAATTAAGACTACTTTGGAAAAGAGTATTATGTTTTAGATGCATCAGAGAAGGAAAATTCTGATTCAAAACATTCCAAAGTCGTGATGATTTCAGTGGTTGTTTTTCTGTCTCAAAATCAAGCACAGTGGTTTTTCCCTATTCTATGCTGTAGTCTTCTCAGTCCACTTGCAGTGCTCCAGCTGCAAATAAGTCAGAGGGAGAGCTGAGTCCTCACACTGAACAGAGCTGGAAACTAGAACATGGTTGGCTTGAGTGCTTGATACCCATCCAGGCAGGGAAAGTGTGCAGAGTAACTCTGGGTGTTTACCAACAGGGATGCTGGGGGTTCTGCAGGACCCCCCTTCTCAAAACAGCTGAAACCCATGAGAGTGTTGACAGCATCCAAACTGAGCAGGTACCTCAATCTGTAATGATAGGGCCAGGCCTCCTGAAGTTACTGAAGTCATACTAGAACAGACTTAACCCAGCATTGTTTTCCAATTCCTTTCAAGTACTGAAATGTGCTATTGAACTACTTCTCTCTTAGCTTGGGGGAAAACATAATTCTTATGCAAGGGAACACTAGATGGCTATAATTGCCTGCAGTTAGTTTAGTAAAGGTTCTTCTTATCATACGGTCAAAATACATAAATAAATTATGAATTATGATGGATCAGAGAAGTTAAAAGACTAAAAAACATTATGAGAAAAGAAAGAAAATAATCTACCCTTTTGGCAGCAGCCTGGATTTATGCTGCATTTACATGGTCATGAGACTGAAGACATGGATCTTCATCTAATTTTAGGCAACTTCCTTTTCATTCTGTCATTTATGCCATTCTGTAAACTGGAAAGCAATACTCTTTAAGTTCCTTATGAGGATGTAAATATTAATGCCTATTAGGAAATCAAACATTTTAAATAAGGATTCCTACTGGAAATATATATTAAATAGATTTATTACAAGTGGAGTTAAACTAAAAATTTTGTTTACACTCATTGAAGAACACAAAGAAAATATCTGCATCTCCAACAGATGGGGATATAAATATACAAGTAAATTTAACCACAAGCTGTTTTAACAGTCTCCAGGATGGAAAAAAAATAAAAGGACATTGGATACATAATTGAGAATTTTTTAAAATACCCTTAATTTTAAGCAATTATTTCAGAATTATGACAAAAATTATCTATAATTTAGTTATCTGAGAATCTTTGCAGAAGCTGACACAATGCTAAGATTTCATATTTAACCTAGCAGACAAAAATGGAGCCAATTGTAACTATGAATCATCTAGAATATTGAAAAGAAATTTAGAGCATTAAATGATGAAATCTCTGATCAGTCATTTGCTGGTTATCTGTCAGATTTAAAGAGAGCCTGATACAAGTTTAGAAACATGATTCAAGATTACTAATGAGTAGCAAAATAAAAAAAAAATCACTCAATCTTATCTACTTTTTTATACACAGAATCTTAAAGAATGTCTTAATGTCAACTCTACAATGGATTATCTGATGTTTTTATTTTCATGCCATATTTAAAATTTTAAGATCCATTGCCTAGTCTGTTTCAAAATAAATTACTTAGGCTGCGTTTGCTTGTTCTATTTATCTTGACAAAACCATTTGTCACCTTAAAAAGAGGCAGCAAAATCATAACATTGATGTGACTAAGAGGCCATGAGATTAAGCTTCATGTATCATTCAGCGCATCAAGAGCTGGAGTTCATGTCAAATAAACACCATATCACATGCCTTGAGGAACACTTCCAATACATAGTACTAATACATACCAATTTCCATATTTTACCAGGCCAAATATTCTGCAAAAATTCACATTAATTTCATTAGTGCTGGACAAGCTGTTAGGTGAGTGGCATGATTATAGCATACTCACCTTCATAACGAGTCCCTTCAGCTAGGAAAAAACAACTTAGCCTTGATTGCATCAGGAAGAGCACTGCCAACAGGTCAGGGAGTGGGATCTTTCCTCTTCTGATGAAACACATCTAGAGTGCTGGGTGCAATTCTGTTCTCCTCAGTATGAGAGAGACAAAGACTTACTAGAACATGGTCCCTAGTTAATGGCCACAAAGATAATTGAGAGATTAAGCATCTGTTATACAGGGAGAGGCTGAGACACTGGGACCACTCAGATGGAGAAGAGAAAGCTTAGCAGAATCTGACAGGAAGAAAAAGGAACTAGACTATCAGTTGCAGCCAGTTAAGGGGGCAAAATTCTGTGAATACAAGCTGAAATGCAATCAATTACCTTTAAATGTGAGAAAAAAATATTCCCCCGGTAAGCATAAATGTACACTGGAAACAGAGGGGCTAGGGAATCTCCATCGCTGGATAAACTTCTCTAGCTAACTCTTCTTTGTGGAGGGGCATTGTACACAAGAGTCTCCAGAAGGCCCTTCCACCTGAAGAAAGCCTTGGACTCAGAAATTCAAAACCTCAATGATTCTGTGATATGATCCTTCTGTGATAAGACCACAGGCCAGTTGTACTTATGCCAAATTCGCATTTTTAAGACAGATGTTAATGCATAAAACTGCTTAGCAGGTGTACATATCAGAAATTTCTGTTGATCAACCTGAGCCCAAATGGCTCAGCCAGTTAGTGTACAGCATAATTAGGGTACAGTATAAGATAATTATAATTATTACCACTGTGTTAGGCTGCTTTTCATTCCCTGGGCTTAACAGCCAGCAGTCTACTTGTGGGAAAATGTCATAAGACAATCTTTGACATAAATCCATCATAAATTGAACTTGTGTTTTCAAAACCAAATCACTACATATTTGGTCTGTGGTGGTCAGTATTGCCCAAGGAACACTAACTACAGATCCTTTACCAATTTTTAATGTCTTCATACAATTTTTTTCAGGTAAGTTTAATGTAATGTATTCTTTCTACCATTTCCACAAAGCAAAACTCCTACAGTCGTGGCAAAAAAAGAAACTCTAAGATTTTGTAATTTTTTAAACTTAGGACTAGATTTCCTAAGTATCTGGAAAAACAATATATTGTGTGAACAGGAAAGAAAGGCATTCTCTTGGATCTGAGAATTCTTTAAAGACAGATCCATGTATAATTGCCAGTATACACTTCAACATTCAGAACAACTAAGGACAGTGATCCAGAATGTCATCCCTTGAAGAAGAAAAAGGTAAAAGAGAAAGCTGATATGCTTGTCCTCAAGACCGTATGTGTTGTTTCCTTTCATTCATATAGCCAGCAATTTTCTTGAACTCCCACAATTTTAATTCCAGCAGCAATAGAAAAAGAGTGTTCTTGAACAGAAGCAAGAGGAAGTATTTCATTAATGTTGCTTAAAACTATATTTTATAGAAAATTTTTATTTGTATCCATAAAATTATTAACAAATTAGGGTTGCCATAGATTTCAGCAATGAGAGACTACTGACCTAAGTAGGTTGATAAGATGAAGAAAGGAAAAGTTCCTGGTGTTCAGCTTAACCAATCTCTTAATCATACCTTTTCCAAACTTCGACCGATCAAAATTCCCATTCCAAAACTCATCCTGCATATCTGTGTTAATTTGGGTTAACCTGTGTTATTTTTTTTAATTTCTAATGTAGCTGATTTAATATTTAAACCATTATAGAAGGCATGTGAACATGACATTCTATCCCTATACATTGACCATGTAGGGAAAATTCCAGCAAGATGAGTCAGTGGGATAGATCCTTTGGGTTGGTTTTATTATTTTTATTTTTTATTATTATTCTATTGCTGCAGTGATTAGGATTTCAGGCAATAAGCTAAAGCAATATATAACTAGGCTGGTAGTCAATCAGATCACTATCACTTCAAACATAATTTAAGAAGATCTACATTTTTTATTATTTATATAGCTCCATAGTTCATGGTGCTACATAGAACAAATCAAAGACAGATTCCCTGCCCCCTAAGAGCTTACAGTCTAGGCAAGCACAAGAACAACAGGAGAAAATAACACAGGTAGGGGACAGAGAGGGGTAGTAAATGAAAATCAAGACAATTAGATTACAGTTACATGAAAAGCTAATGTTTTTATCTTGGTGGATACAAACTGGGGAGATGAGGTGTTTTAGTAATTTTATTTTAAATTAGAACTAGATTTAAAGGAAGGCCAGAAGAAAAGGGCTTTGAAAATAAATTTCATAGTGTCAGAGGTGCTTATAAGAAGGCAGAGAGGCAAGACTGAAAAGGAACAGGACACTAGCATGTTTGAGGTTGGAAAGTAATGGTCTTCTAAGTAACAGAAGCCAACCTCAGCGACCCTTGTTTTTCCTATATATCCTTGAAATTCTGACAGAAACACAAACACTTCTGTACATCTAGTTCTGCCTTAGATATTATATCTGTACATATTTGGGGCTGTATTGGATAAAATCTTGATTCCTCTTAAGTAGGAGTTTTCACACTTCTTTCAAAGAAGTATTTCAGTTATCATATTTTGTATTTGTTGATGTATTTTGGAGACTAAGTGAAGTTGTGTCTGAAGTACTTCACATTTTTCTAATATCCATAATATAAAAACAATAAAACATTATTTTATGGCATAATGTTTTACCTCTTAGTATAATATTACCTCTGCTCGTGATCCCTTTTCCCTGAAAATATTTTTATTTTTTAGAATGTTAGGGCACTTCTCCTATTTTCAGCTTTGGATTTTGGTACAATATGTTTTTTCTGACATAAACTATGATTTTTTTCAATCCTGAAATATTAACAAGTTAGTGTAGTAGGACTAAACTGAGTTATTTTGGGGGTTCTGAACACTCTATGGATGAAATCAGGGAAGATTAATGAACAGACCTCAAGCAATAATAAAATGAAAGAAAAGGTTTTTTCGAATCTGTACTGAATTCTTCAACTGAAAATTGAGATTGAAATTTCAGAAAGAAATATCACATATAAAATCTGCCAGATACTCCCTGTATATGTCTGTATTTATGTTTATATAAAAGGAGAATAGCATTAAAAAGGCCTGCTGATGTCTATAATGGGACAAATCCTCATTTACTATAAAGCACCAGAGATCTCTTCATTTCATCCCACCATTTGGCTCATAATTTTCACTACCAGTCCTTCACAAATGACATTTATCAACAACATAAAAGGGGTTTTGTCCTTTTTTCTAGTTTTCTATTTCTATACAATCATGCTGAGGCAAACTGAAGATCTTAATAGTGTGTCTTTTGTGTCTTAAGGATTACGGATGTCTATTTTCATTGGAACACACAGGGGGGAAATAAGTCCTGTTCAATTTTTACCTCCAATTGTGGTCCACCAGGTAGCGCCATTTCACTGAGCTGCAACTGTTCTAAATTTCTTCTCTAGAGTGACATTTGAGGTCAGTCAGAGAAGCACCCATCATGCTGCACTGAGAAAACAGCAGGCTATTTAGGCTGTTACATGAAACCACATAAAGCAGTTATATATGGATTCCCAATCTTCATGGGCCACACACTGTCTCGATTTTTGCTGGGAAGTTCCATTGATTTTAATGACCGTATAGAAATTTATACACCTTGAGAATTTGGGGATAAGCCTTTCAGAGGACTTTCAAAACAAGGAATTTTTCTGCACAACTGTGGAATTTTTTTGTAACAGTGAAAAGAAAATGAAGCTTTTGAAGAAATTGAAATAAATGTAGCTTTTTCAAGTACAAAATTACCAGTAGTATTTCCTACTCTTTTGGGGGTCAGATCTTTATAAGACTATTTTCTGTAAATGTCTTAATACAGAAATAATTAATAATGCACAACAAAGTAACAACATTACTTAGTGTGTGATTGTTGAAAAAACCCCATTATCCTACTGTGAATCTGTGGGCCCATGCATTTCTAGTCTGGGTCTTTAATACAAATCTCCAGTTACTTTGCATATTTCTCTCAATAATGGAAGTCTGAAATTCTGACCAAAATCTTAATTAAGCCACACTACCTCTGTGACACAAGTTTTGTTCCTTGGGGAACTTTGACCCAATGAAATATTTGGGACATATTTGCATTCACTCTTACTTTGGCTCACATAAAGCTTGATGAGAATTAGTCTTTTGCATCAAGGAGAGAATGAAATCCTGCTTATTTCAATATCCTCAATGGAGAAGAAAACGGTGTGTTTGAACATAATACAGCATTTTATTACATAATTTTACAAATTTTATTGTAAGTCATCAATCAAATGCAATAGCCAATTTCTTTCCATTCCAAGCCATCATAATTAGGTTTCATTGTATTATGACAGTTACTCTTTTCCCCATTGTGTTTTAAAGAATTAACTGAAATATAAATTATGTTAGTTTACTCATTTCCAGAAAAATTACTTAAAGTGTTTTTATCTTCTTTATACTTCAGACAAAGATAACCTGTTTTTTGTTATCACATAAATGGGGATGAAACTCACAAATATAAGAGAATTTGCTTTCTCAGTCCCTGCTCACAATGGAAATGGCCAGCTCAGTCTTTGTGAAAATTTATGATAACTGGGTAGTAGACACAAACCTCCAATTTACACCCAGATTTCATGATATAATTTCTACAGTTTGGATGATATATCTTATATTTCTGTGCTATAAAGATGATAATAAGATTAAATTAAGCCTGAGTAAACTTTACTCACCAATGATTTATTATCTTTGATTATTTCAACCTTTTTTTGGGGGGGTGTTTTAATGTTTTTGGGGGCTAAAGACAAATTAAATTTCTTTCTATGTAAAGACCATCTTCATAATCTTTTTGGTTGACTTAACATTCCTACATAGTCCATACTATACATTTCTTGTTGAGATACAAATAAATTTACAGTAGAAAGAGGTGCAAGATTCAGCATCTGTAGGTCAGTATTTCAAAATGTTATGTCCAGGAACTCACCACAGTCAGGACATATAAGTTAGCTTTGATGCAGCTAAGAGCCAAATCCTGCAAATGTTATCACAATGTGCTCTAATGGCTTCTGTCAGAAATCCCAGAAAACTCTCTCGTCACAAATTTAGTGGCAAGAATCATCAGGATAGGGCACTAAGCTGAAGCTAAGTACCAGTACTGACACAAAGTACTGCACATATGTTGCTCAAATCACACAGCAAAACCAAACCAACTAAAACTGACATAAATTTAATGCTTTCTTTTTTTCTTTCTTTTTTTTTTTTTAATTTTGTGCATTGGATTCAAACATCAAACTGAGTGCATATTAACTTCTATCACAATGTGGTCAAGAGGTCTGTGTCTTTTACCATTTACACACAATTGTTCATGACAGCATGTTATCAGCTTAGTGGAAACCAGGGGTGTAGCATGGTAAGCAGTGGTGGTAGTGCACCTATTTTTTTATATTATATAACTTGAAAATATGTCTCTTCTAAGATTCCTTTTTCATGATAAAAATAGTTTTCACCAAACGTTGGTGGTGCGCACGCACTACCACTCATGCTTGGCATCACACCCCTGACAGAAACACATGTTCTTATTTTGTTGATAAAAAGTATTACAAAAATTTTCATACAAAAACTATTTTCATAGAAATCTTGCATTTCCACAAATAAACCTGAACATTTTTTTTTTTTTGGAAAAAAAAAAACTGCTCAAGAATTTTGTTCATTGAATACTGTGACTGTATTGAAAAATGCAGTCCTCCTTTAAGTTCTTGACATTCACTTCTTTCAGGTGACCCATCCCTCTACCAACATTAGTGAGAGTTGCACAGGCTCCATTGAGTTCAATTAGTAGCAGGAACAAGTGTTTCAAAACCCATCCAGGCTAAAATGCAAGCCCTCTATGTGTGAAATACACTGCTTCCCACCCCCCTCCCTCTTTTCACAATTATAGAAAAGAAAATTAATTGCTTATATCTAAAGGTTGTAAGATACATTCCTTTGTACTAAGGAAACTTTCATTCATCTAAAAATTAGGTCAAAATTCTGGAAATATTTCTGTTGGGTTTTTTTAGATCAAAGTTCCAACCCAGCTAATTTTTTTTTTTTTTTTTTTTTTGGTAATGGTTATTTATTTACTCAGTTCAGTGTCACAAACAGTCCAAAAAAAAAAAAAACAAAAGCAGGTGAGCATCCTCATATTTATTCTTCTATTCATGGGATTCATATTTCTCTACTTTTAACATTTCTTCCATCCAGGAAGATCATATCGCCTTGTCCAGACAATGGTTCCAGTCTAGCAGCAGTTACCAACTTTTCTGTGCTGGGAAGTTCAGAAGAACATATGGTTTCTTGTTCCACTACAGTTCTGAGACATTACTTTTACTAGACTCCTTCTGTGGTTTGTATCATCTTGGGCATTTATTCTCCCTTTTCTGGCAACTGTTGAACTTCAAAAGGAACCTGTAACTTCTCACTGAGACTGCATTTGAAACCAGCCACAAAACTCACATGGAACATTCATTCATTCATTCATTCATTCATTCAGAATGGTGGAAACCCATGACAAACAGTGTAACCCTGCATAACTTGGTTGATCCATGATGCTTGTGATTCGAGTCTGGCCATTGCAACTGCTGAGATCACAGAGTCTCTAGTTCATAGACACAGCGGCATGAGGTAACTCATTTTATTTTGCACTTGTTGCATATTTCCACAGGAAACATTCTCGCTAGGTTGTTTGGAAAAAAGACGACAGTTTGTGCTTGGGGTATTTGGCTTCCCAGCTCTATGCCATGGTTTCTTTACCTGGCAACCTTCTGTCGTTAAATGTGTGCATGTTGATAACTTCTTCTGTTTTCACAATAACAGGTGCCTGTGGCTTGTGTTTTAATCGACGCTGACACTTCAGGGACATCCTTAGTTCCTCTACCATGGCACTACAGAAGGACCTCTACAGAAGGAAATAGAGGAACAAGAAAAAGAAAAACAGCTGTAAGAAATTAGTAACTGCACTATCTAGAAGAAGATTCACTGTGTTGGCACAGCCTTGTTCAGTCTTTGCTTTGCCCTAGTCTGAAGCTTAAAACAAATTGCTGCCCTTATTATATACATCACATAATAATTAAAATTACTTATCAAACTGTGATGACTCCTTGTATAAATCACCTTGCCTGTACAATTGTTTTTCTGGCAGGTACTGAGTCTGGATGCATATATTAACATAAAACTACTTCAAGCAGATTTTCCATCAACAGGTTAGCTTTACAGTACAGTATCTAAATGTAATATGTTAGGCATTCAGTAGAATCTCCTTAGTCATATTTCAAAATAATAATTACATTTCTATGAGACTTAAGTAAGAGTTCTTCAACAAAACATTAAGTTTAAGTGTAGGAAGTTTACCTGAATTATATAAAATACTGCTAAAATCCAGATCCATTACTGAAAACTGATATTTACTCCATTATTTATAATATCTTCTGCATATAAACACTTTTCCCACTACTGATTATCATTTATGGAGAATGTGTTTCGAAAAAAAATCAAAACAGGAATTCAGTTTTGTTGATCTTTATGGAAAGTATATTAGTCAGAAAAGTTTATTAACATGTTTCCATCAAATCCTCAAAGCCCTCTTTCCAGTTTGCAGTGCAAGCTATTTGAAAAGAAAAATAAAATCTCCCTATTCCCTCAGTCTGACTGAATTCTTAACTGCTAACTGTGTGCTGATCAATTAGCTTTCTCTCAGTGTGACAACTGGAGTATCAAATGACGTATGGTAGTAAGGAAAAAAAGTCTCACTTCTGGGCTCTGCATCATAGTTTAACTTAATTTTTTCCAGCTAATGGAGAATTGTTCTAACTAAAAAACATACCTCAGGAGCTGAGATGCTAAGCCAAGCCTCTGACAGTTGCTCTCAGCCAAAGAAAATTTGAGGTGTGGTCTAACCCTTTGCATTTTTCTCTCTTAAAAATTAATCTCCAGGCCAGGGAGATGATCAGGAAAAAAAGGCAAATGAACAAATGAAAACAAACAAACAACCTATACAACAAGAACCAAAAAAGTCAAAGCATCTTGAATTACTATAACTATCTCGTGACCATATTTTGATTTTGTTTCATTAGCAGCAGTCAATACATAATTGTCTCATTTGGCTTTCAAATAAAACTCCTGCTTTATTTCTGAAGTGTTATATCTACATTATTCATACAAACCTGAAGCTTGGAGATTAAATCCAGAAAATATCTAAGCATCTCACCCTACCTAGTTCACTGGGAACATATACTGAAGCAGTATTCATAAAAGTCTGCATCCAGCTTCCAACCTCCAGGGCTGAAAGCACGCTAAGCAGTAAGGCACTCAGCTTTCCCCATTAAATTTTACAGCTTTGTCATTTGGCAATAGTAGAAATTCTGTGAAACACACTGGTGCTTGGCTTAGTCATGGATCCCATTAGAATTCACATTCTGGTTCTCCATACACGGTTATCTATCCAATAGGTAACCTCTGAAAGCACCTAACGAACCAAGTTCCTTAAAAGAAGTGTCAACTGCTACAGAAGAATATGTGGCAGATACCCTTTTCTTCAGTGAGCCCAGTCATCAGCTGGAGCATTAGAGCTGAACATGAGTCCCATTTACGAGTGTCAATATAATAGCATCTTCTGCCAGAGAGATTTAAGCTTGTGTCTCAGTAAACAGCTATAACCTACAGGCATTAGTCCATTCCAAGGTAAAGTCATTTGCAGTTGCTGCCCACTGATCCTGTTCCACTTGGCACAGTAGCAGTTAACAGAGGCATAGAGAGAGAAAGAGAGACAGGGAAAATATGAGTTGCTCTGTAGATTAGGGATGAGAGCACACAGCAGCAGAGGAGGGGCTTCAGTAGTAGTTCCTGTTTCACTGAGAATGTCAACAATTTTACATGAAATTCTGTTTCGTGTGGAAGAATGCAAACATAAGTTGTCTTAATCAGGAGTTAGAACTGAACATGAATCCAACAAATCCTGAGCAAATGCCCTCTTCCCTAATCCTTTGCATGAATAAGGGCATGAATGGGCAGGTGGGAAGTGAAAGAAAGGGTAATGTTTCTCTGAGAGTGATACATTTCTTCAAAGCATTTCTTTCTTCTGCTGAGTTTTAAATAAAGGACTAATGCCTACTCAACTTACAATAGAAATTATTTGATCATATACAATTAAGGAAAGTTTAAGCTGCAAATCCAGAGGAGAAGAAGGTATATTTCTCTGGTTCAGAGTCAACTATATGTCCTTCAGAGGCAGAAGTTTGGCATTTCTGGCTGAAGTGAGTTCTGCAATGTGCACTGAGTTGACATCTAAGACAGCTTTCTTTGTGTAAATGAGGTGGCTAAAACTCATAATTGAATGGTCTGAATATATTACATCAGATCTTAATGCATAAGGTATCTTTGCTGAGCATTGTGTAGAAAGTAGAAAACTGTACCTCCTTATCCTGCTATACTTTGAAAGAAAATATTCAATTCTCTTAGACTTTCTCTTTTTTTTTCTAATAAAGTGCTGTTGCTTATCATCAAAATTGCCATTATGGTTACAAAATTGAAATTAACTCTGAAATATTTTAAAAGAGCAAGATTTAATTTTGTATTCCCTAATGGCTTACAGGCTAAATTGCTAAGGCTTGAAGATCTTGGCATTTCCACTATGTGTGGAACCTAGCATATAACTCAGGAATTTCATGGGGAATCCATTAAGAATCCAATGGTACAACTCAGCACTACACCACTTGTAGCCATTACAAAACTCTCACCTCTGGAATGAAAAGTCTAGCTAAAACATTCTGAGGAACAAAATCCTTCTAAATTTTACAATTACACATTAGCTTTTAAAACTTTCAAGATTGTGTCCTTTATCTATTTATTTTTGCCAAGACGTCTAAGAAGAGTGCCAAATTAGAACAAATCCTCTTCAAGAGGAATCAGTCCACCAAAAACCCTTGCAAAAATCTGCAAAGGGTATAATTTTTTAGGTAATATCATTAGAAAATGGATTACAACCAGAATCCAACAAGTGAGAAGAGACATGTCAACATTTTGAAATACCCTGAAAATGACATCTCAAGAAACTTGGCAACACATTTTATCTGAGAATTTTACCTGGGTATGAAAACTCATTAAAAGAGAAATGTGTGAATGACTGACAGTCTTAATAAAGCAGATACCACAACTTCGAGAGATTTATTTTAGATAAAATATTCTTCCATTCTATGTTTTCAAATTATTTTTATAAATTTTTATGGGATCTTGTATGCGCATACAGCAATAAAAATATTGTTTCTGATTAAGAGTATTGTTACATATCTTCTGTTTCTTTGTTCTTTTGTTTCAAATTTCATTCACTGAAATAGTCTTTTAAAAATATTATTTCAAGGCTATGTAAGAGTTTATGAGCCAGATCTTTTTTTCTTCTTTGGATTCTATGTGAGAAATATAAGGAAGAGTTTTCCCACATATTAAAAAAAAAAAATCAATAAATTTTAGAAAGGATTTATGGTTTACCCCTTTTGATTGATATTGATAATTTTTTTGTCTAATTTCAATTCCAATCTCTGTAGTCTCTATTTTCTATGTCATTAAACATTGTGTTCTTTCACTGTTAGGACACAATTCTTGGAATAATAAGACATGAAAAGAAGAAGCACCTCAAGCATATATTTTTATAAAATATGTTTTCAGATATCATATTAGAAAAGATAATCCAAAGTCTTGATCCTGAATTCAGTTGCTAGGGGAAAACAGCAAACTGTTTATAGAACTGAAAGACTACATTTCAAAAGTGTAGTGCATCATGGAATTGAGCACTTTGGTATATATTACAAGACTCTACACTTAATTCAAAGAAAATAACCTCTTGCTCCCAACTTACCTTCCACACTGCAGGCATGTTACAAGAACATCATTTATTATCGATTTTTCACTAACCCTTACAAAATCATTAGTCATCTTCTTAAATGTTACCAGAAAGTAAATGCTGCCTCCAAGTCATCTTAGATACAATCAAATGCTAGAAGAATTTAAGGACAGCACACAGCTTTCTAAACCATAATGCACATAAGTGCATCTGTTTTGCTGCAGCCCATCATGATAAAATATTACAAAAAAGGTGTACAAAATATAATTTTAATCAGAGCAGTAGTTTGCCTTCTAACACAAAACAATTTTGAAAAGAAGTTAATCTCCTTAAGACGAATAACCTCTGATATTATTTGCCACAGCTGACATCTCACAAGTCATGGAGAATCAAGATGGGAAATTTGCAAAATGTTACCACTGCTTACAAGCTGATTAGACTGCTTGTGCATGGCTTTACTGCATGAGGGAAAAAAAATGCATTTTTGCATGTGTGTATTAATATGAAAGGTAGGTAATACTTACACTGCTTTCATTATTTAGCTGTATGGGAATTTAGAAAGGTATTTAGAAATCATAATAGCATTTGATTAGACTTTCAGTGTAGATTTTTCTTTTAACAGCCTAAAAAGAGCAACAGGAAGAGAGAACAGCATTCCTGCACGACTGTAAACATTCTGATCTAAGTGATTAATAGTCAGTGTGCTTTAAATAAAAAAATCTCCAATCTCCGGTTTCTATTTTTTTTCCTTTTTTGATGCAGAATATAAAGCTGACTGTCAACATTCAATAGAAGAATTTAAGATTTACTGAGAAGTTCATTACTTCCAGTCTTGTCTGTCAGACATTATTTGAAGAATTGTTTAATTATCTTAAAGCAGTAGCAGCAATAATCCTGTTGTTGTTGTCTTGTTGTGTTATGGGTCATTGTTCTAGCATCTAGGAGGACATACCTATCAAAATGCTTTTTGTCTTGAAGTTAGCTGAGAATGACTGCACAGTCCTACTCTGACTCTCTCACCTAATGAGTTTCTGATTCCTACGCCACCCCTTCAGGGATTTTAAATATGTGTATGGAAAACTTGTCAATCTTAAACCCTCTAGCCAGAAAACAAATCCTATGGAAACATTTGATTAGGATCACAAGGAGATGGACAATTAAAGAGAAAAGAACCTCAGAAAAAGTGAAATTATATATCATGGTATTTGGAGTACAATAATTTCAAAGTTGGAGTGTACTTGTAATGATCAGATTTTTAGGTTGTTTAGTTATATATCCATTTTTAAGCATGACTGTAGATCAAAGGTTGCACATATATATGTGCATACATATCTATATATGCATAATAGAATTACATGAAGAATATTTTGCCACTGACTTTTCTGATGCAGTACAGTTTCAATCCATAACAAGTATAATGCACAAATACACTTCAGACTAAATCCACACCAATTACCTGAAAATTTCACCAGTATATTCTCAATTTTAGATTAAGCAATTATTTGGGGTTTTGGTAGAAATAGAACAAGCAACCATCTTAGGAAGTTATTTTCAGACCAAAATATATGTCTGTTGTATGATACGGAAATCTCAGTACCCACTCAAATGAAGACAATAATATCAAGTAAAGTGAAAATTTTAATTCCACAGATAAAGTTTGTGTTCACTGTAGTATCTACAAAGTCACCATCACTAGAGTAGTTCCAGATAGCTTGATGAAGCATGAGGTGCTTTACCCTGTAATTGGATGCTGGTTGTCTCAAGGACTTTTGTAGCTATTTGACAGAGAAGATCAACAAAATTCTGATGGGACTGACTCTTCCTATAAACAAACAACACTGAAACAATTTTCTGTAGACTGAAGTGCTCACTGAGTTTTAGAGTTATGAGATGAACTTAGATGACATGCAGGACCTCACTGCAGGCAACTTCTTGTGTTTATTGTGAGTGTCTCCCAGTGGGACAATAAAATTCCAGCTTGCCTTAAATAAATTATCAAATGGTGTCAAAAATCCATATAAAAGAAACAAACAAATAAAACCCCACCAAAAACCAGCTCATGCGCTCTCAAATTCTAAAATTTATTTCCTAACAGAACTAAATGCACTCTGGTGGATGACAAGGAAAGCAACGCTTGAGTTCATTTAAAGTCTTCTGAAATTATTTTCCTTCTTTCCAGCCTGACAGCTACCCTTCTTCCTGTGGTTGATGGGGAACTTCTATTATTGCAGAAACCTTTTTTCAAAGTGGTTTTGTTTTGCTCTGCCAGCAGCCTTCCTGGCCATCACACTGACCGTGATGTTTTTCTGACTCACCTGTGGACCTAGGCTGGGGCAGAAGGGATTGCACTTGTGTGGTTCCACTCTTTCCTCTCAGAGAAATCCCAGAGGATGGCATAGGGCAATTGCTCATCAGCCCCGAGGGCTCTCTGTCATGCAGGATTCCACAAGGTTTCATCCTGTTATCTCTCCTTTCAACATGTATATGAGGCCACTGAGGAGATAATGAAATAATTTGGGCTGTGGTGTCATCGACACGCAGAGGATACACAGTCCTACTCTATTTTCAGACCAGGATGGTGCAGTCATTTTGAGCTTCCACTGCCTGGCTGAAATAGGGGGGTGATGGCAATTTAATCCCAGGGAGACAAGTGCTGTGTTGGATAGGTAAAGGCAAGCATTCAGAAGATATCTTCTATCCTCATTTTTCAGTTCAAGCTCTTCTGGAAGAGGCTGATAGTCTCACATTTCTCTAGGTTTGGGTTTGTGTTTCCAAACTCAGAGTGGCCATAAGTGCTATTTGTCACTAGCGTTTCAGTCAGAGGCAATCATTTCCACTGATGTTAACCTTGTCACACCAGTCCAAATCTTCTTCCGGAACATGGTACTGCTGTCTCATGTCCCTGGATAATGGCTACACATGACTGCTAGGTGTTTAACAAGGATTGGGAGCAGTTAATAATATTTCAGCCATGTAGCTGTCACTAAGAAAATAAATAACAGAATCTATGGCACTGCCTAATTGGTTTAGAACAATAACCACTGCAATGTTAATGGGCCATATTTTGCAATCACATCTGTGCAGATGTTTCTCTGCCTTTCAGCAGAGTTGATCCTGGCTACACAGTCAGTCCTCTGAGATCTTGGATTCTCAACCACAGGATGTGAAGGTTTATTCACCTGTAGACCCATCCTTGATCCTACATCTAAATTAATTGTTTTTATCCAAGGAATGTCAGATTTATTCATCACTAGGCACAGTGAAAGGAAGTGCTGACACTGCATAATTAATGCCTTGTCGTACCAATCTATCTGGATTAAAATGTTTTATATAGTACAATTTGAAAAGAAATACTTAATTTTGCAGAGGTGTTTTAGAAAATAAATAGAACCTTTCTTACCTGAATTCTAAACACCTTTTTTTTTTTCAGTTAGCTCAGATTAAGTCCTCTGTACTTTATTCACTGTAAAAATTTATACTAGTTTTATAGTTCAGTGTGATAGTATGAATTGAATAAGAAATTTGGCATGGCCTCAAATCATATTGAACAGAGAGAGACTATTAGTATTAGCTTAATGCCAAGGTTTTCTACTGTTCTGGAAACACTGCTATAGTCAAATTGCAATACATATCAAAAGGCTTAGCATCCATTTCTCTACAATTACATGATTTCATCTAACAGTCAAGGATATTTTCTCAATCTAAAAGGAAGTAGGAAGTGCTTGTTGTTATTTTGCTGACCTATACAAATGTCAAAGGAAATAAATCAGGTGAACTAAACAGTATTTGTTACTACATTTGACAATAATTTAGCCGATCAATTAAAAATCCAAAGTTTCATGTTTTATATTAAAATATGATATGCTGTATTACATATAATAAATATAATATATTATATCTACTATATAATAATATATTATATGTTATATATTATGTATTGCATAAAATATAAATTATAATATGCAATATAAAATATATAATGTATAATATATATTTTTAAAAGTAATATTTAGAGGAAGACAATGAAAACATTTTAGAAAAACATGAATGCTTTATAATATGACATTTTTTCCATTGGAGTGAAAAAATATTTTTTTCAGAGGAGAGAATAATCATATAATGTGTTTCATCTTTCTTCTGAGTGAAAGTGAACCATATTTGCTAAAAAGTAAATATGTAGGGGTTTCCAAATTTTTTTTACCCAACTTTAAATTATTCTAAAACTTAAAATATTCTGTAACTCCGACTTACAACTTAAGCTTTCATCTGTGACTCAACAAATGTTGAACAATAGTGGACTTTCTGTACTTGTGTGCTTATATATTTATGTAATGGTAAACTTCACATACACTCCTACGTTTTCAGTTGTTTTTTGAAAGACATAAATTAAGACATTAAAAACACCTCAGAAAAAAGGTCCATTACCAAACAGATACTGGTTGAGCTGCAATCAAAAATCAAAATAGAGTTCTTGGTTTTAGTATCTTATTGTTTGTAAATTACTTTAAAATCCACAGTTGGGAACTTGATTTTTTTTGTTGTTTGTTTAGTTGTTTTTTTAAATTTTTTTTTCCTTCTGTTAATGCTGTTTGGAGGTGTGGATTGAATTTTAATTATGGGGGGATTTGTTTAGATTTGTTGGATTTTGTAACAATTCCTCCACTAAGAAAATATCCTCCAATATATACTTACACATTTTCCAAGAGAGCATTTAATTAAAATTAATACCTGAAATTCACGTAATCTCTATGCTTACACACAAATTGACCATGTAAGGTTATACATACTCATACAGTGCTCAGGGGACTACATAGTGATAGAAGTTCTCAATTTTACAATGGTGTATATGCAGAATTCAGTGTGCTAATGTTGGAAAAAAATTTTCCCTCATGACCTGTCCCAGCTGCTGCTTTTCCCGGCCAAAATAACAATTTCTGAGGTTACTCCTTTAAAAAATGTGACACAAAAATACAGACTACATCACTGACTGTAGACTGTATAAAAGATACTTGGGATATAAATCCCAAAGCTTTTACTTCAATTCAACAAGAATGTCCACATTCTTTTGTTCCATATAGCCTGAGGAACAGGCTTTTCGACTTTAAAATCTTTTGGACTTGTCTCCCCCTGGAAAAACAATCACTAGGCTGAGATTTACTTTGGTATTGTTCCAAAACTATTAAAAATTACTGTCCCAAATTCAGAAGCTTTTGATATTAAAATACTAGGAATACTTTTGAACTCAAAAAAACGTGGCATAACTGTTTTTTGGGGTTTTTTGTTGGTTTTTTTTTTTAAGAAAGTAAAGAAAACTACTTTAGCTAAAATTAATTTAGTAAAATTTGGAAAAATAACCCAAACCACCACATCATAAAATATTATGGGAAAATAAGAAGGATCCTAAAACCTTTTCTTTTCTTCTTATGAAATTACTGAAATTTGGTTTTGCACTGTTGGTGAGATAACAATTAAAACAAAGATTAAAATACTGACTTTCTACGCATCCTGCTGACAAAGAAGCATCACAATATTTCAGTAATTATTATCTTCTTTCTGTAAGTCCTTTCCATATAGGACAAGCTATATATTTGCACTTTGCTGACATGAATTCTAAAAAGAAGCATTGTAAGACATAATGAATGAAACGTTTCCTAGTGCAAATACATCGTAAAAGGACCTTGTGAAATAACCTCTTGTTAGCACTTACACCGACTCCATGTAAACAAATTGAGAACAGTTAAATCCTATTTGACAGAAGCAAAATCAAGATGATGTGTTCCTGCCTATGGTCACAGTGCAACAGCTCCCCTCCTTGCTTCTTGAGAAGGGTATGGGACCCCTTCATAATAAAACCAAGTTTGCAGACAGCTTCCCCAGCCAATGTCACCCTCTGCAAAGAAACCCTGACCTGGATAGGCACAAAGACAAAAATTTATAAGGGTGACAACCAGCGTTGGGCTCAATCTGTGACATTGCCTTCATCAATACTGTGAATTTCATCCTAATGTTTTCAGGAGTGCACATGTATGTTCTATCACACAGCTGAATCTTACCGTAGCACCTAATCACTATGTAAGGGTGGTATGAAAATGGAAATAATCTCAGAGAAACTTAAAAGCCCCCTGAACACACAAAATCAAAGGAAAGGTCAATGAACTGAGAATCATCAATATATTATGCTAAATATTAATGGTCTTCAAGGTCAATGTTTTCTTTGGCATTTACAATAATAACATGAGCTATACAAAACCAAATGTGTGAGATGGACACGAACCCATCCTGCGTTGATGCACATCAATTAAAAAAAAATAAAAAAAGAGGAAAGACATAGTAATTGTTTTAAATGTCTTCTGTTTCTAACCTTGCTTATTCACTGACCTCTGAGTGCCTGTTAAAATAAGGGAGCAGGTCATTCAGCAGCAAAAGCAATTATAAGATGCAAATGACTGAGCATTTATTGTCAAGATTGGCTAGATAAAAAAGGTCTGATAATAACATGTTTCCAAGTAGATGACATAATTAGACGTTTGTATCATAAACAATGGGAAATAATACATGCCTTTAGTATTTTCAAAAAGGCTGCAATTAAACAAGAGGTAAGCATTGTGACATAAATTTTATTAAAAAGTGACAATTAAATTTCCCTCTCAGAAATTAGAAGGCACCATCTTGTGGTTGCTCTGCAGGAATGCAGTCAGGACAACCTCTGACCTACCATCTCCTCCTTCCCTTTCCCACTCACCAACTGGAATATCAACATTCTGCCATACACAAAGATATGTGCTCTGCCATTCCCAGCACTTCCTCTAAAGGAAACAGTGAGAATCTGTACTAGGCAAGACAAGAAGAGTTATCTAGTCCAAAACACACTCCAGGTTATCGCATTATTAAAACATGCGTGTGAGGTAGAAAATCCAGAATTACTAGCAATCATAGCAAAACCACATTTAACTTCTAACAAGTTTAAGATCAAATAGTGCCATAACCTAAAGACTCTGCAGCTTGCTAAAGCTGCATGAATTTTTGAGCCAGTTAGGATCAGAAAGTCTTGTTCCTGCTATCCTTACATTATAAAAACATGTTTTGAGCATGCAGAAAAAATGTTTTAAATTATTGTATTCAATTCATTTCAGGCGAGAGTCACCCTAATAGGTTTGTGCCATCTCTGAAGACATATTCTCATATACGGGTCACAGCTCAGCATCCAGAATTTCTTGTTAAGTGAAATCTGCCATTGTAAGTAAAAGAGTTCTGTAAGTAACACTTGTGTATTCCTAGCTACTGATCTCTGCTTTGGGCCCAGTTCTGCTAAGTGCTCAGTCATTGTGCCTTGTGGGATAAATTATCCACACTGATCTTTCCCAACTCAATTTTGCAGCTGAGCAGTGAATTACTTAACATGGAAAGTTCAATGGCTTTTGTCTTCCCTGTAAATGCATGTGAAATATAAACAAGTATTAATATGCCTATTGTTTTTATTGCTTTTATAATAAGTTATAAATAATACTTCAGAGAGGTTAATTCAATTGATGATTACGTTATGATTTGATTATATAACTTCAGAGATGCCATGTTGGTGTTACTGTTTCAATGGATATAGAGATTTAATCTAGTACTTTTTCCTATAGGAAGAGTATGACCTCGTCTCTTAACAAATAGTGAAGGTATGTGTTTAATTTCACATTATTTGAAGTATTTAACACTTCAAAATTAATAAAATTTACATCTTGTATTTTTGCAATCTGCTATTGTAAATTTTATTAATTTTGAGCTAGTTCCATCCTGCTTAAGGCTCAATGAGTTTTGAATAGCTAGAAATGATAGTAGAATTTACATATATATATAGCTGCTTTCACATTCATATTTTCTGGATTTTCTGGAAAATGGTAGTTTAGAATAGTTATTTCTCAAGCAAACTAACCTTAGTTAGTGCAAGTGACTGGCAGTCTAAGTGTGATAACATCCAGGCTTATCTTTGCTTTTGAAGAGTGTCAATAAAAGAGAATTTCTCTCTGTCTGGAAAGTGTTGTGGTAGCGTAAAATCATCCATTTCACAGAAAGTCTCAAGAGTGCCATATGTTTCCTTGGACTTTTAAACACATCAAGGGCATGGTTTGATCCATCTTTTCTTGCAAGATGCAACATTTTTTTTTATTTTAGCAAATAACACCATTTTATCTGCTGTTTTTCTGAGCTTGATTCCTTTCAAGATTTCACTCCTGCAAATAGGTTCACACCAGACCTTATCTCTATTTATGTGTAAGTTCCAAGAGCAGGGTGACATAAAAAATTCTAAGACCCCATATCTATACTATACAATTTCAATCTGCTTTGCCTCCCTGCTGGAATTACAACTGAATATTCAATACACATTAAAAAGCAAACACTCATGTCCACTTATATCTCACGATACTCCATATAGTCAGCAGCTGAAGTTATCTGATTCATTTTGTTTCCTTGGCTCTTAATATGACCTTTGATCTTCCCTCTTTCCAAATATTTACATACACTATGCCAGAATGATGCTCTGATTCCTAAGGGATGAAAACACAAATGTTACCAAAAATAGGTGCCTCCTCTCTCCCCACAGGATATCCAAAGCAGCATTATTCGAACTGTTTCTTCATCTCAGCAGGGACTTACAGAGACTGGAGACAAATGACAGGATTTCTCATCTCACCCTAGGCTACTGTTACTCCCTTTCCTTGGCAAAGGGAATATGCTACACTTGGAGAGGTTGAAAGAAGATGTTTTCTGAAAGTCTCTGGGTGCTGCAAGAAGAGTGGGTGAGGGGATGCTGGGGTAGGCCATGTGTAGGGATGTGAGCATCACCTTTCTCTGAAGTTCTTTCCATAAATAAAACTGCAGTGAAATTTCAACGGTCTGCTGATACCAGGGTATGTGGGAGTAGCAGGGAGGAGATGGAAGTGAAGTGATTGGAGGCAAGGGAGAAAGGAGAGACTCAACTCAACTCAACTCAACTCAACTCAACTCAACTCAACTCAACTGCTTCAGATTTATTCCTAACTTTTTAAAGTATCTACGTACTTGATGATGAAACATTTCTGGTACAAACACTGTAGAAAGATCACAATCCTCCAGTCATTGCTATCTCTATCCAACACTAATAAACAAGTGGAGAAAAGCAAACACAAAAGAAAAAAAGAAAAACCAAACCAAACATAAACAAACTCCTCCCCTCCCCCCCCAACTAAAGGACTTAAGGAAACAAATTATTAGTTAGAAAGTTTGTTTGCTTCCTCTCACAACTTCCCACATGTTGCTATTGTCACATATGTATTTACACCCTGTAAAATACTGAACTCACACAACAAAATTATAGTCAAAGCAGTCCTATTTTTCCAGTCGAGTGCTTGCTAAAAATCAGAAATGCTAAACCAAATTTTACTGATGTTCATATGAGATCCATATCCATTTTAGGAATGGATAAAAAATTATTTATATTTACATGGGTTTCTTAAGTAACCAGTATATTTTTCCTTACAAATTCATTTCAGAAGCATAACATTCCAATAGTATGTTAACAGAAGGAATTAGCCTGCAATATTGTAAAGAAGAGAACCTAAAGTGTCCTTAAACAATTAAATGAATGTACCCATGTTCAAACAGTGTCTAGGACCTTGAAACTTCACACTGCCCTAGTGTGTTAGAAAAAAAGTTCTTAACAATGTATTTATAACAGGAAACTTGAGGACCAAAAAGTTGCCTCAAAAGAAGTGAAAACAAATAGCAAATTTTCTGAGTGATGATTCGAGTTACAGAAGCTCGCTAGCATCATCTGGAAAAATACCAATATAAATACAGCTTTTGGATTTACTACTGATTTATTAAATTACATTTCTAAACATAAATTTAAAAATTGTCATAGGTCACAATCCCCTCAAAAGTTAAAAAAGAAGACCTAGCAAAATCCAACAGTTTCTCTCAATGTTTAAAATTCAGATTTTGCCATAGCAATAAAATATACTATTTTATTTTAGGTTTAGACATGGGCACATACATCTAAAAAGATTTATGTAACTATTATGCAAAATAAAATGATGATTTCAGCTACAAATTTTTCAATATATTAATAGTTTTAGCACAATTACAGAATTCTGGTTGCATAAATTGCAAGTACACAACAAGTTAACAGTAGGATTTTCAAAATTGTGTCAGTTTTAAATTACAGGACATCATATCAGTAGTAAACCCACCAAAAAAAAAGAATCAAAAAGAATCATATTGATGTAATCTTTTCCAGATGTTACCAGGACAACTTTGCAAATATAAACTCCTATGGAGAACATTTCTATAGAAACATTTTTAGATTTTGATTTTGAGCTACAGACAGTTTGTCTTTTGTAAATCAGAATTATCTGTAGAAGATTAATTTGTTTCCCATTACAGTTTCAGATTTCTTCTTCATCCATAAAATTAACTGCAGTGAACTTCCAGGAGTAAAAAGCTGTCTTTTTTCAGGCTTGAATAAGAGGAGAAATAGTCACTTGTCCTGAAATCTGGCTACAATTAAACACATTGAAGAAAAATTAAAAGCTGTAAATGTAAAACTTTGGATATTTTGCTGTCATCATCCTTTGTTATACAAATACTTTACTATAAGAATTAACAATAAGTATGCATCACCTACATTTCACTAAACATCACAAATGTTTAGAGTATTATTTAAATAGACCATAAATATAAAATAAACAGGTAATGGCAATATTTACCTTTTCCAACTGGGCATTTTTTTTTGATTTATACAAAAACTCCCCAACTGCCACAAAGACAGAAAGCACCAATCCTGCTGCCAGCACGATGAAGATTCCTCCAATGTTTTGAACTCCCAAAGCACTGGCCTCTTTACTTTCCTCTTCTGGGCAACCATTGCCTCGCCACCATTTCTCTTTCATCATGTGGAGCTTGCCTTCTTCCTGCAGCTGAAGAATTGCTATAGTGATCTTGTCTCTATATGGAGAACCTGAAGAGATCACAGAGAAGAAATACCACATGGAATATATTACATGAAATGTTAGTTATTCCAAATAAGAATAAATAATATCTCATGAAAAAAATACATATTAAGCAGCCATAATATTAATCAGAGAGCCATTTGCTTCTTGATACACTGCTCACATAAATACAAACCCACTTGCTTGCACAAATATATATTGAGAAAATTTGATCCAGCTGATATTGCCAGTAAGCCAGGCCACTTGATGCAACAATTCCTACTACATTTAGTCACATGGTCTCCAACATCTTCATGCCAAAATATTATATTCAGCCAAACAGTATTATTTCAATTTTTTCAATCTTTTCCCAATAAGTTTTTAAATGGGCTTCAATAGATTCACTCTAATAAACATAAATCTACAGGCTGTTGTTTTATGGTTTGCTTCCATAAAGCTAATAAGAGGTCTGATATTTAATGAACACTTTATCCTGTTACTTTATTAAAAGAACGAGAAACAATTTATGCTTCAGGACCAACCCACAAAAGTCTTTATTTGATAGATTTTCAGGCGCTTAAAGCACCTTTCAACATGCACTTACTTATTAATAGTACCAAGTAGCAAGAAATTCAGAAGGATAAGATTCAATGTGGTTGGATAACAGGGATGTAAATTCTCATATTTTGATGTATTTATTTCTCATAATTCATTATTTTAAAATGACATAATAATTTTGTAGCTTTTGAACATTTCAAAATTTCAAGGGGTAGCTCAAAGGCTGATGTCATATCTTTGCATGGAATCTGTTCTCTTTTTCTTTACATTGTTCATAAAGGCTTTTCAATGAGTATTTTAAAATGTATATTGATAATTGAGTAATGACAATGGAGAAAGCTTTTGTTTTCTGAGCGTTAGAGAGTAAATCATGTCACTTAGAAGGGCTTTCTCTCTTGAGATGTGTGCAATGTCTAAGTAGAGAACAAAGCCATCATTTTTCTTGTCCTCCTTTGAAAACAGGAACAAAAGACACTTCTTTAAGTAGTTAAGAAATCTCAGGAAAGGAAGAAAAAGAATAGATGAAAAGGTATGGCATCTCCTCTTTCAGTTGATATGAACTCAATTCTACAATGTATCCCTCCTCTTTTTCTTTCTATCATAATAATATTACTTACTGACTATAGTTCTTAAGGTTTCTTTCAGATGAGTAATAAAATACATTTTCATTAACTTTTTGCATTAAAAAAAAATCCTCTGTACACGCTAGAGAGATGCTGCCTGGTTAACTATCTAATGCACTGTGATCAGCTATGAAGGGGCTGAAGAAACACATGGATAACGGTGTTTTATAGTTTTTAAACTGTTGGAAAATATGTATACTTCTTTTTTTCTTTTAATTTATTTTAACTTATTCTATATTTCTTCAAATTCTTTTTACATATCTAGAACTTATCCTGCGAAGAAAGCTTATAACAAAGAGCTGCTGTGCCAGTATAGAACATAGAAAGGACTGCTAATTACAAAATACAAAAGCACCTTTTCCTTTACTCAAGAATAAAAGGTGGAAAGAGCCATCTATAAAGAATTTAAATTGCAAGGACTTGTTCATTTATCATCTATGCTTACAAAAGGATGATGTTTTATGCTAGGAGATAAACTGCGTTTGCACTGGACTATACAGGAAGCGTAAAGAGATGAAAACAAACTCTTTGATACTCTCTTGTACATTCAGGGGCCTAAGTCACATAATTTCAGACCACCCTGATTATGCTGCAATTCTGCAAAACCCTGTACTTGACACATTGCTTCAATCAGGGGGAAGAAGGAAAGTGATTAGTCCACAAGAGCCTGGGGAAATGTAAGTGCATCGTGTAATCTTTTGGGGATATTTTCAACATTACACTGCATATAAATATTTAACAGCAACAACTTAAATAACATTAGATTCAGAGAAATAGTCTTGGACTCAGTTTAAGCTGTCTTCTGATCTGACAGGCTGCTTTTTAATTAAACTGATTTGCATTTTGTTTCAATACGTTTGGTCTAAATATATTGAGTACCACCTATTCTTCATGCATTATTTATATTTTCTGGGGATCAGATTTGTGCACTTATAATTCTAGTATATTTGACGCAGTTAAAAAATAATTAACTGAGGAATTCATGGACAGAAACAACAAAGCATGGGCTAATACAGTCTACAATTAGTTAAGTTTATGATGGCTTCGTTAGAAACACAGCTAAATAGTGATTCAGTTCAATAGTGTTTGTATTACTTACTTACAAGTTGGTGGCTTGCAAAATTTTTGCACAAATAGTTGTGAAATGGACATAGTACATGACCTTTGGTGTTTTTACTGCAATGATTATATTTGCTGTACCTTATTATCTGGTCTAAGAAGTGAACCTGTCACAAGTAAGGATCAGTGTGGGATGACAAGAATTATATATTGCTGCTCTTAAATCAAAAATTAAAAAAATTATATCCATGAAAAAGCTAGCATTGAGTGCTGTAGTTCTGTTCTAATTCTGAAGGGCCTAGAATGTTTTAAATTCATAGGTTTACATTTTTTGCAGCAAATATTGAGTACACCTAATAATCTGATACTTTGAAAAAAAGAACTTTTTAATTCTGTTTATCCTGACTCAAGTAGCTATTAAGAGAACAAAGGAAGCATATGAAAAATATTATTTCCTCAGACTAGATTTTCTCCTAGCTTTTTTTCTCTTACAAACAGAATTGCAAGTCCCACCAATGGAAAATTCACTCAGAAATACCTGAAGTGGCTAAAAGTATCACAATCTGATCTGTGTATGACAAAGGTAACATTAAAAGGTAAGAAACAATCAACAGAGAATGTGGTCAAGGCACCCAGTTTACACTCTAGGTGTAACAGCTGTTTTTCCTGCAGAACTGAAAAAAGTTAGCAAGTAAGTAACTGCAAATGATTTATGATATTTGCATGTAGTTTTCTCTATCATTCTCATCACATGACTGAAACACGACTTGAGCCCTGCCATGAAGTGTTACAAGAAGCTCGTGTCCTGCTTTTTACATTTTTTAATCTAAAGCATTTAATATAATTTTATTTAAATCCTAATTAAAAAGAATTTAACAACACACAAACAAAAAAGCCATAAAAGGAAAATAGAAACTCTAAAACTCACAGGCAATATATATGAATGAATTTGCAAAATACCTTCAGTAAGAATAAGTGAAGCAATAAAGTGTAAGAAAAAATAGAAAGAAAACCAAAAGAAACAGAGAATAGAATTCTGAAACATGAGAAAATACAAATTTCACATCTCAACCTTCAATAGAAATACAAAGCATTTGAAAAAAAAAAAAAAAAGAAAAAAAACCACCACTCTTACAAGGCGGAAGAGCGGGAGGAGGAAAAATGATTTTTTAAGACTCTCTTCCAAAATCAGGCGATAAAACTGAGTGCATAATCGTCCACTGAGCGAAGAGAAAGGGAAAAGGGAAAAGACCAGCATGGAAATATCTGACTTTTTCTCCCCTCTCTTTTCTTGTTTTCTACCTCTTTTTTTTCCCTATCAACTGATTATTTATTCCCATGACAAACAAGGACCGCAGGATCTACAGAATATAATCTAAAAATTATTTACTGACCCTACTCTAGCTTCTGTTTGCAGGAATGAGAATTTCTGCCGGAATAATTTTAACCCTTTCTGTTAGAGATTATAGAGACCTTTCTTGTTTCCTGCACAAGTTTAATGGCCTCAAGAGGGGAAGCAATAATTTCTAATTGCAGTTACCTGCTTACAAAAGTTTGAAATAAAAATGAAAATTTGCATAAAACACCTTTTTTTAAAGCATCTCTACAAAACTAGCAATCTCCCAGAGTTGCTGCAGAAGCTATACATAGATATGTTTTCTGCCCTGAAGTCTCAGTATATAAAGATTTATGCACATAATGATATGTTTAAACATAAATGATGAACACATAAGCTTTTATATTGAGGCTTCACTGCATACTGATTAGTATTTTGAAATTCTGCTGATCTAACTGGTCTTGAAAATGCTTCCCACTAGATTTTAACTTAGTAAAATATCCTGCCTGGTTACTTTTAGTCTGTTTCACTCATTCTATCATATGAAAGCAGCTGGAACATACTGGGACTTGTAGAACTGATTTTGACTTTAAGTAAATCAAAAAGAAGAGCTGCATTCTGGTAACTACTTCAATAAGAAAATTTTGAACCAGGAAATTTTTTGTTTCATCATGCCAGGTGCATTTTACCAAAAGGAATGACTATGAATTGCCTAGTGTTTTTAAATATGCCCACGAGACATACTTACATATTACTTTTGATTTGCTAGATAGGAAAAATATATTCTGAATGCACAGAGACCATGGATAGCATATTTTATTCTTGTATGTTTTTTTTCTCTTGTTATTAATAACCCAAGACAGTTTTATTTATCTAACAACACTATTTCATATTCTGTGTACTTGGCCTAAGCAAAAGACAAATGTATTTAGGAATACATCATCGTATTCAGAACATAGGTACAAAAATTAAGATAATTTAGAATTTCTTTGAATAGTGAAATATTTATTGGAAGGAGAAAGCCACATAAAACAGGAAAAATATCAATGTTCTGAATCTTTATGTGACTAGTATACAATAACCAAAACAACCAGTTCGAGTTCTAATTTTACCAGTTGAAAGGGAAAAGCAGTAAATTCTGGATGGGAGAGTTCAGGCTTATTTGTTTTGAGTTTGTTTTTCAGCATGAACCCATTCCTGCTGTGGTTATGCCAGCTTGATCTATCTATCCTAAAGATAGCTTGTGTGTAAATACAATATACTGCATTCACAATGTCACTCCAGTGTAAGCATACCTGACATTTCCATAAGAATGCTGATAAACACCATTTATACTGCTGGGAATGGGTGAATCATTTAAGTTTTAGCTTAACAACATCTCTATTATCCAATCACTTAGCCCTATCAAGAACCATCACCTAAATGTTCTGCCACTAAACTGCTTGCATGGTTAGTGATACCATATTTGAAAGTTTTGAGGTTTGTATGGTTCTATTATCCCCACCCATCTGTTACTATGGCAAAGGTTTCCTTTTGCTTTTACAAGAGAAAATTCTGCTCAGTCCTTTGGAACAGACATTAATTCCTAGGAGATAACTGGTGACACACCATGTGGTGTTCAGTTTCTCACAAGTGTCATGCATACTGCAGTCATAGGCATGACAGAAACAACACAGAAGGTTTACATATAATTGTGGAGTAGATGATTAGATTATGAGGAACCTTGGAAAATTATTTCCTACAGCTTCATACATCACAGGGCCTGAAAAACCTTCCAGGAATCTAGAGTACAGTCAGCACTCAGTAATAAAGACTGACAGTCACAGTTAATACATGCCATAGGAAAATATTAGATACTGGCTATAGGAAAAGCACTTACTTAATCTCCACAGAAATGTTTTTGTTTTAAAAGTTACAGCCAGCTCAGCTTCCTAACCCCCTTTAACTTCTCTAAGCAGGGTGGGAAGGAAGGGTCAATAGAGCTTGGTTCATTCTTCCAATGAATGGAAGAAACTAAAAAACTCCAAGAAATATATGAAGAAAGAAAAGGGATTCTCTCAGTTCCCAGCCCCTGGCTCCATTTTCAAAATCAACTTTCTGATAAAAAAAAACAAAACAAAACAAAATAGAGTTTGTAGATTCTTACTTTTAACCCAGAAAGTTCCTGTTACATTTGGATTATAATATTTTAATATTAGACATGGAGTAAACAGAAAATATTTCTTAAGTTACCAGTAAGTCAGCAAGCACTTATAACAAGTATTTTATGCTAAATGAAATCAAACCACTTTCTCAGGTGGTATGTTCTCTAATTATTTTCACTTCTTCCCAGTTGTAACTATTCACAGCTGAGGCTAATTTCTGGTAATTTCTTTGTAGTACCATTGTTTTAAGGTTCATGTAGGTATATAAAGCTGAAATGCAACAAAGATGGATGATGTAGTTGAGATTTACATGCTAATTTCCCAGACATAAATATGCAAAATAATTTATATTAAAGTAAGAAGAATATCTGGGAGATGGAAGTACAGTAGCCATTAAGTAATTCTCGAGTTTATAAGTGCTTATTGTTTTAGGACAGGGAAAGGAACATATTTAAAAATACTCATCTGCAACTAGCTTAAAACATATCTCTCCTCCACAGTGAGTGCATTATAAAACAAAACAGGATAATGGTTGCCTACAATGAATAATTCAAATAAGACATGGCAATAACAGGTTTAATACTAAGTGCACACTTTCTTTTTGTAGTACCAAGGTAACTTGAACAGACTGAAAATGTTTTTGGAATTTTTTTTACTGTTTTAAATACTCAGATGATAAACAAATTACTGTATTAGCCATTCCAGCTCTAATTTTTTTCTTTTTTTTTTTTTTTTTTTTTTGCCACAGGTTAGTTTGTTCAGCCATTCCTCAAACTATCATTATAAACTGCTCTAAAACACATTTCTTAGACAGATTAAACAAATGAGTGTTAGCAATATTTTTCATAGACTCTTCAGGCATTTTAACATCACAATTTGAAAAGATCATAATCATAATACACTATTATCTCTCTATCCCGTTGAATTGCACAGCTGCAGAATGCAAAGATATCTTTGTTGAAACCTCTAGTGAGAAAATCAATGGTATTATTTTTGCCACAGATAAAAGTATTTAATATTTATACAGTGCTTTATTTTTCAATTCGCCTTGCAAATCTGTGACACTCACATATGAATGGTTTGCAAATATAGCCTCCTTTGAAAGAAATATTTGTCTAACACTACCGAACAATAAACAGATGAATTAAAAAAGCCTAAAAAAATTCTACAAGTATTTCTGGTATATGTGAAGATTTTGGTCAGGGAGATAAGATGATATTGAAAGACTAGAGTAAGGTCATAACAAAACTGTCCAGACCTGAAAACCCATTTCACACTTTTGCACAACACCCCAATTATTTGGTGAACTATAAGGGAAATTCTCTAAACAATTAATATATTGCTATTAACTGTTTCATCATGGGTATGAACTGAGGTGTGAAATGGCCTTGGGTGCATCTACCTGCAAACCATGGAAACTATGGGATGGGATGTAATATACCAGCTTTTTTCTAATTAAGGGCAATGTATCAGGCCAGAGACATTTTAAATTTGTAGATGAGTCTTTGTCACTCCAATCCATAAACTCATGGAATCATAGAATCATTAATTCTGAAAAGACTTCCAAGATCAGGGAGCCCAACCTTTGACCAAACACCACCTTTCAACTAAACCATAACATGAAGTGCAACATCCAGATGTTCCGTGAACACTTTCAGGGATGACGGTTCCACAACTTCCCTGGACTCCCCTTTCCAGTACTTATCAACACTTCCAACAAATAAATTCTTCCTCTTGTCCAACCTGAACCTCTCTTGGAGAAGCTTGAGGCCATTTCCCCTTGTCCTGCTGCTAGTTGCTTGGGAGAAAAGGCTGACCTTCTTAAAGGTCTCCCCTAAGCCTCGTTTTCTCCAGGCTTAACAACTCCCTCAGTTGCTTCTCATATGAGTTACTCCTAGACCATTTATACAACATCTATGAACACCATACATTATGGTCCTAGGCACAATGACATCAACATGAAGTCTTAATAATGTCTTTGCTTTGGTTATATTTGTTTGGTAAATTCTTGCTAGAAGCCCCTTCTAAGGCAGAGTCATCTTACAACTACAGGATGTTATGTGTTTTGGCAATTCCTTGTTGATGTAAAGCTCAGTCTCAGCGTGCCTCCCAGACAGCGCTTCAATATGCTCACTATCCTGAGGCAACTATAAAAAACAGTTCTTTTATCAAAAATGTTAGCAACACATTCTTACATGTCAGAAATAATAAATTAACTGCTCAGGCAGTTGAAATTTTCAAATTAGTTTCAATACATGGTTTGACTTGCATAAAAATAAATAATTTGCACTTTTATTTTTTTGCATTATGTTCAGCTAATGAAGACAAATGTATTAATTTGTTTTAGTTATAGGAGAACTGAAGTTCAGCACTTTTATGCATGTATGAGTAATGAATATTACAGCTCAGATTTTATGAAGGATTACAGACTAAATGCAGGCAAGCATAAGAAAAAGGCATTCTGTCTTGATACATGATATCCTATTTATTTCTACAGAGACAGATTTTTTTCTATGTCTCATCTCCAAGAACCAATAAAAAAATTCTAATATTATGTAATATGTATGGTCTGAAGGTAACAAATAGCTTCAAAACAACTAGGGTGTCCTAAAAATGAAAACAATTTTTTGCCTATTATTATTATTATTATTATTATTTTATTTTATTACTTCTATTACTTTATATCTTGAAAACTATGAGCAGTAGGAAGATATTTGCATGTTGAGTATTCATATTCACACTGAATTTAATTTTTTTAAATTAAATAATGGTATATAATATATACATATGAAAATATGCACAGTTTTTAAGTAGAATTCTGGATTGTGAGATGGAGACTTTTCCCCAGGATCAGTTCTTTATGACATGTAATAATATGCTATAATATGCTCAATATCCTGTGTCCCACACAGTATCAGCAGGAAATAGCTACAGATTCTGAAATTGCAACAATGATTAAATTCACAGCCAAAGTTGATTAGGTTTCATACTTTACAAAGTAAATCTGTGAATAGATTTGCAACAATGAAAAATTGAAACTTCCAAACTGTTCACTGTTTTCAGATATGTAGAATTTGGTTTCAGTTACATCAGCCAAGTGTATCGTTAACTTTGGGACTAAATTAATGTATATGTAATTTACCTGTTACTCCTTTCAGTTTTGAAACTGCTTTTTGAAGGCTTCTGTAACATTCATATCTGTGACTTTGCTGTATCTGCATAAATTTATTTAATCATAGATGTGTAAAAAGGATAGACCCTCTGTTTACCAGCCATTGTCAGACACAGCAGAGTTACTGCAAGAGTAGAAGTAAATCTCAATAGCTGTCTCTGTGGAGTCTAGAGTGTTCTTTTTCTTTTATTTCTTCAAACAAGACAACATAAAATTCTGATTTTAGAAAACTGTTTAATGTTTAAGAGGATTAATTAACAAAAATATTTAAGAAAAAAAAAATCCTGCCTGTGCATCCTGGGAAAAAAATGTCTAAAATTATGTTCTGCATTGATCACTGACTGCCAAATGTATGCATTAGTTGAAATAAATGTGCCAGTAATGCTCAGTGCCAGTCGTGCTCACTAGCATTGTTTTCTAGTCTTGTCTGAGATTTAAGCAAAGTTTTCAAAACAACTCTTCAAAACATGTCACCTTTTAAGTTTGGTGGAGGTGTGAAAAGAGAATTATGTCAGGATACAGAAAGCAGCATTAGCTACAGTAAAGACTCAGCTTCAAAGAGTAAGGAATGTTTATAAACTCCAGTTACTTTTGAAAGGATCCATTGGATCCCTTTTTCATTTTTTTTTTTTAATATTAGCCAATATTATAATTTCTTTTGGCTCTTTTGCTACCATAATGTTTTTTTGATTCTTAGCCTAGACCTCCAGGAGACAACAAGATTTTAAAAAAAACACCAATGTGAGGGGGAAGATGCTCAAGTTCTGCAAACTTTGAAACAGAATGCATGGAAGGTATTGGGAAAAGAACAGTTTTAACATATGGAAAATCACTTAGACAGCTCGCCTCAGCATTGCATCTACTCACATCTCTTAAATTACAGCTGTTTTGTTTCTCCTACTGAGAGATTCATTAGACATTTTTTAAACAACCAGAAAGCAGGGAAGTCTCTCAGGATTGTCTTCAGGCTTGGCGTAACAGCTGCCTGTGCAGATATCCCATTTTCTCTTCTACATCTCTGTTTGCATACTATCACTGCTTTCTTCACACTATGAGTACTTCCAGCCTCGTTAGCAGCTATGTAGATGAATATGAAGCAAAATAATTTCATGTAAAAAAACAGATAAAAATTGTTCTGCTGGTTTAATTCTCTAAACTGGCTCAAATAGCTGTCAGTTTCTGCAAAGTGCAGCAGCCCTGTGGCAGTTTGACATGACAGTGAAGCTTCAGCCTTACTTTTGCATTCACAGATGTTAGAGATAGAGCTGTAGTGCCTGGGGGGGGGGCTTTATGTTTTTTGTTGCTGTTTGGGTTTTTTTGTTTTTTTTTAGTTTGATTTTTTTTTTTAATTTAATAAATTGTCTAGTTCACAAAATCAGATCTTTAAATCCTTGCTATCCCTGTTGTTTCTAATAGAAGTAGATTAAAATTAGAGGAACAGACTAAAATTCTTCAGGAATGTTTGTGCAACTGTGCAGGAACAGAGAAAAGCACCATAGAATGAAAGCATTAAGCATGTAAAAGTGTCTGGTCAAACACTTCTCTAGAGAAAATCGTCTTTTCCTTCAAATTTGTCCTCAAAAAGCAGTTGGAAAAGCAACAAAGAACTTCATCTTCCTACCAAGAAGAAAACATTTTGTCAGAACCGAATGCTGTAAGAACTGAAGTAATGTGATTGGTCTGATTACTTACACTAAAACACATTGGGAATACTGAAGTAAGTTGAAGGCACCCAGTGACTTAAATATAACACTCTAACCCAATCCATTTGTTGTGTCTAGTAACCTTCTCTAAGTGTAAAAGCCATCAGAAAGAAAATTATAAAAAAAAGGACAACAGAAAAAGGAAAAGTGAAAGGGAAAGAAAAAAAAGGGAGAATGAACTGTATAAAAATGGCATGGAAGAAATAGGATAGAAGAGAACAAAACAGAATATTTCAGTTTAAAGGGACCTACAACAATCATTTCGTCCAACTGCCTGACCAATCCAGAGCTGATCAAGTAAAAGCACATTTTACTTCAGGGCATTTTCCAAATGTCTCTTAAACACTGACAGGCTTCAGGTATCAACCACCTCTCAAGAAAATACATTCCCGTGTTTGACCATCCTCTGGATAAATAAATGCTTCCTAATGTCCAATCTAAACCTCTCCTGGTGCAGCTTTGAACCATTCCCACACATCCTATTCAGGCATGCTGTTGCAAATAGCAAAGCTCTGGTCTTTTAAAAGCTAGACAAAACATAGGGGGCAACATCCTATACATCTATAGGATGATGAAGTGTCAGTCATATATTTACAAGGCATTAACTCTCATTTTATCTACTTTTCATTTTGCAGGCAAGCCCCAAAAGTAAAAAAAGAAAAAAAGGAAAAAAAAAAGAGAAAAAAACAACAAACAACAAAAAAATCCAACAGGCTCCAAAATCTTCCTGGAATAAAAAATACAGCAAGCAAGGAGGCTGACTAAACTCTAAGGGGAGAGTTAAGACTGTTCTTTTCACTTGCTGTTGCATATTTAGGAAATGAATAATTTATTTGTTTGTATTTTTAATACATTAAGCTATAATATTTGAAATTACAAGCATCTATTAAAAGATCTGTCTTGAGTAATTTATATGCTCTACTCTGCCTGATTTTAAATTTTCTATATTAGGAAACATGCTTTTAAAAAAAGGCAGATAGTGAAATATTTTGTAAAATAACTGCAATAAGAACATGGTCAGGTCAGCTAAAAAAATCAGTATTGTAACATAAACATTTTTACTGTGAATACTTTTATAGGTCACTCCATAGAGACAGAACAGGTAATATAAATCAGCTGAATCTATACATAGTTACAGGATACAACATGAGAATTACCTGCTATACCTTCACTGATTAAATGATTTATTTGTTTAAATTCTCTTTGAAATCCACAGCCTATCACTGAGGTAAAAAGAATGCTACTGTATTTAATTTATTAATGGCTTATATAGCTAAAAATAATTAATAAAGTTATATTCCTAGAGAAGATATCAAGTAGCAGGTCATAAATTATTGTCTGAATTTTTTTTTCCTGCAGTGGAATCTTTAAGTGAGCAGAGTGTGAAATACTCTTTCTAGGTTCTATGACTGATGAAATTATATTAATTTTACCAGCTTCAAAATGCACATACTCCAAGCAACATTTTAATTAAATGCTACACAGCTGACTGAAATTACAAAAAAAAAAAAACTAAAGAAAGGAAACTTACCCCAGTCTTCATGCTGATTTTACAGAAATAAAATTTTAAAAGTTAAGATTGGCTACATCATGAAAAAATGTATAAAGAAATTTCTACATGTAAGTGATGAACACATTACTGAGTTGGCCAAAGAGATTTTTTGGAATTCATATGTGTGTGCGCACAATTTTGAGAACCTCTTAGAACAATGTACTGTGAAAATATGTGGTTTTGTGTGAGAGGTAAAAATGTCTTTAAAAAAAAATAGGCTTTATTTCATATTTCATTTGAATTTAGAGAAAAAAGAGCTTCACTTAAAAAGGCAGCTCTGAATCAATAGAACATGAGAACCTTGAAGTTTTGTTTCATGCTTTGAACTTAAGTGCGTGTGCTGATATCTGGGGCCTGCAGTCAATGCATTTCTGCTGGGAGGCTGTTGATTTTACTCATGTATTTTTCTTTTTGACTTGTGAGGTATAACTTGCTTGCATCACAGTAGTTGCCAACTTTCTATTGTGAATTTATAAATGTACCCTATGCAGATCTTTTTTATGCCTGTATCTGTGCTACTATTGCAAGTTACTATAACTTTGTACAATGGGTATTTACTTAAGACTTATCTTGGCAATGGAATGCTGGAAACGTTGACCCCAAAATACATCATTCAACATAATTCATATCCCGAGAGATGTATTTGTGCCCATGCACAGTGAAGAGTCCATATATAGTCAGGGGAGTTAACTTTGTTTTTTTTTTAAACAATTTTTGAGTTAACAATGAAAAGATCTGAATGTTAAACCCTTTCCAGGTTATTTTTCAGGGCATCTTGATAGTCCATCAATATGGAAGTTCCAGGGACACAAAGAGTGATATGATCTATTATGAGTCATAGTTTGATCCACTTCATCACAGCTAGAGAGAAGTTAGTCAAAAACTTAATAAAAGTGAAGACAATCATGTAACAGAGTCAAAGATCCTTCTCATTGTATTTTTCAACTGAGGCATTATTTATATTAATAGCAGAATTTGATTGTATTAACTGCAGAGGAATAAAGGAAATAGGAATGGGTATAATAGGAATGGGTATTTTACCTCTTTATATTTTTTTTTTTTTTTTGCCTTACCATTATCAGGTGTTTTAGGAACATCACTGCTACACCATTAAAGTCCCTTCTCAATCTAATTCTGCAATTTTCTTCAACCTGGCAACGGAGAAACCTTAGAGAAATGACTAGCTCTAATTTCTTCTATGCATCATATCTATACACTAATTTTCACTTTGTCTTTCTTAAGAGCTAGAAGAAATATATGCAATTTTTAAGATTACTTACACATACCATTTGTCACTTTCAAAATGTCAAAGGCATTACTTTGCATATATATCCACACATAGAGAGCTTGTCTGGCATATACCAACAGGATACTCCCCATCTGCCACGTAGAGGCAGATGATCTGAAAGGTGCATGCTCAGTAGATCTATTCATATGGAATTAGTTCCAAATATTCGCTTGTCAGCCATCTATGTGCTCCAGGTTCAACACAGAAGCAAATGGCAATTCGGTAGAAAATCTGCCCAAGCCAGATGGGAAGTAGCCTGCTGTCAAACATGCTGAAGAGAAACAGGAATTTAGAAAAGAAATAAGAACCTGACACACCATCCCATAGAGATGAAGTATGGTTTTTTTCCAAAAGATGATTTCAACTATGTTCCTTCCAATTGGAAAGTAGAAAATTGAAAGTAACAACAACAACAACAAAAAGAAAAACCCAAGACAAGGGGAAAGTAACTTCACAGAGTTTAACATGAACTGTATAAGAGTTACATTTCTAAGCTACTTTACATTAGCAAAGATGTTAATAAATATAATATTCCTTATAGAAAATAGCATTTATATGCTATTTTACTGTGCTTAATATTATTATTATTATTTTTACTGTGCTTAATATTACTGTGCTTTACTGCATATTGACCATAGGAAATTCACATTAATTCTGTTTCAGTATGACATAAAAAGCAAATTGCTGGATAGTTCAGGTTTTCTTGAAAAAGATGCTACAATTTCTGTTTGATAGGAGGACCATAAGGATTTGGAAGTATTACAAACATTTAGGAGCTCATCACAATGCTAAATTTAGGCCCAAATGGGTTTTATTCAAGAACAACATCATGTTTTAAACAAACATGATGATGAAGTGAGAAATTGAGACTACTGGAAATGATAATAAACATTCAGATTATCTGTAATGGAATGCATAAGTTGCACTGCATACTCAAAGTGTTTGTTCTCCCTCCCTCCTCTCCTACTACCCCTTTGTTAATTTTTTTGTGTGTGTCTTTTCACTCTCTTTTTTCTTCCCTCCTTCCCTCCCCTCATTCCTCCCTTGAACATCGATATTGGATGGTGAGGAGAATGCCCCCACAAAGACTAATTCCAATCACTAAAAGACACTTATGTGCATTTCTAATAGATAATTGTGGATGATATATATCTATATTATTAGGATATGATGGAAATTCGAAAGCAACTATACACCATGTTGACAACTATATGCAAATAATTTTCCTCTCTGGCAGATTCACTGATGAAGAACACAGGCCTGGCAAAACAGTGCCTCCTGATAAAACATGCCAGAAAAAACAAATAAAAACTTGTATAGATCTTCAAACTCAAAGTTTAAGGAAAAAAAAGCTCTCTAGCAGAGCAACTATCACACTCTTGGTTTCAAAGCTATAAACAATGTTGCAAAAATAGAAAACAAACAAACACAACCCACTATAAGGTTGTCCCTTATCTGCTCCAAAGCATCAGTTGTCGCAAGATATCTCACCCCAGATTTGTTGTTCTCTTTTCATTATAAATCAAGTTATTTTATCTTAGCATCAGAAATGGCTGACTGAAAATGATTTCTGTTATATATAAAACTTTAGTTTAAAACATATATCATGAGAATCAGTCATTGTATGCATAATTTACCAAATTCACTCTCTTTATTTTCACTGCTGCAAAAATACCATACAGAATCCTGCTCTGCACCTATTTTAAGTATCTCTGTACCTTGTTGACTTTAAAGATGTGAGCCGATTCTGACAATCCTACTTTTTCACCAAAAGCACATTGTTTCCTATTTCCTTCCTCAAAGTTACATTTTAGCAGTCTAAACTTTCTTTATTACACTAATGCTTTTAGAGGAAATTAAATAATCATGTAAATTCATATTTTGCTTCTCCATTTTTTGGGTAGAAATTGATACCCATCAGTTTCCTGATCCAATTTGGGGGTTTTTTTCTCCTCATGTTGTGCACCTTTCTTTCTCTAAATTTAATATATTAACATGAGCAGAAAGCTTTTGCTACAGTACTTTAAACTGGGGCTATATTTGCTTGGTTGCATTTTCTAGGTGATTATCTTGCCATAAACTGATAACATATTTTTCTGTTAGGAAAGCTTTTAGCTCTTTTTCTTGTAGCTGCTTAAACTCAAGAAAATCATGTTCTCACTAATTATTATTCTATTGTCCTCAGAATAATCGATATGTTGCACCTACTTCCTTTGGTGCTGTTCTCCAAAAGTAACCACATTCTTTCTACTGCAGTCAACATAAGGCCTGTAACAACTGTATCCTACAAATTTAACCTTGTGTGCAATTTCAAGCTGGATTTTTTGCAAGTTTTGCAGATGACATCTCTATCTTCCCAACACCATGCCTGTAACACCATATGAAGTTTAAGAAGGGCAAGTGCTGGATTCTGCACCTGGGACAGAGAAACCCTGGTTGTGTGTAAAGACCAGGGGAAAAGAGGCTGGAGAGCAGCCCTGCAGAAAGGGACCTCGGAGTCCTGGTCAGTGGCAAGTGGACCGTAAGTCAGCAGTGCCCTGGCAGCCAGGAGGGCCAGCCCTGCCCTGGGGTGCATCAGACACAGCATCACCTGCCAGACAAGGAGGGGATTGTCCTGCTCTGCTCTGAGCTGGGGCAGCCTCACCTCCAGTGCTGGGGTGAACTTTGGGCACTGCAGTATAAGATATTAAACCATTAGAGAGCATCCAAATGAGGGCCACAAAGGTATGGTGAAGGGTCTGGAGGAGAAGTTTTATGAGGAGCGACTGAGGTCACTTGGTCCATTCAGCCTGGAGTAGAATGAGGGGAAGCCCCACTGCAGTTTCAACTTCCTCATGAGGGGAAGAGACAGCAGGTACAGATCTTTTCACTGTGGTGACCAGTGACAAGACTAGAAATAACATGAAGCTGGGTCAGGGGACATTTAGGTTTGATATCAGGAAATGGTTCTTTACTCAGAGGGTGGCTGAGCACTAGAACAGGCTCCCCAGGGAAGTGGTTGCAGCATCAAGCCTATCTGAGTTCAAGAAATATTTGGACAATGCTCTCAGGAACATGGTGTTATTTTTTAAGTGTCCTGTTCAGGTTCGTGAGTTGGACTCAATGACCCTGATGGGTCCCTTCCGACACAACATATTCTGTGATTCTATGACTGTATAAACACAAGTATTTCCATATTGTTCTTGGAGACAAGTTGCTTCTCAAATAGACAAAAACAGCAGCATATATTTTGTACGTGAAGCCATTAGACTGCAGTTTTCCACGCACTTGACAAGTTACTAATAGGATTTTTAACTCCAAAAAGATATTACTCAGATACATGTCTATAAACTTCTATCATAGTCTTTAAATAACGATGTAATCTACTTCTATAGATATAACCATGCCATGAGTTCTTTTAAAGCCTCCAGAATTATTTTTCCTGTAGAAATGAGATTAGCTATAATGCAGGAGAATATTTTGCATTATCCACTGCTCTGTAATACTTTTTAGCTTCAATAATTCAAAATATTTAACTAAACTATTCTGAAAGACACCATGGAAATGCTTCTTCATAAGGATGCCTTTCAAACGTATGTGTAAACTATGCATCATTCTAGCAGAAGCTGCACAATCCCTTTCCTCTGAGACTGTGCACTTAATACACAGGATATAAACCCATTATAAATGTCAGCTCCCTCAACAGCATTTTATAGATACTGACGAAATATTGGATTAATCTCTTATTCTTGCCTCTTCTGGGAAAGCCCCAGATTCTATTTTGTTCTACCTTCATTTCTTTTGTGAAAAATTTTACTTTACATCCTCTTTTACATTTTGTTCTATTTCCCCTTATGAAGCTGTCATCTCCTTTTCAGATCTTTCTTCAAATTTTTTTGTTAAGTTTAAAACTGTTTCAACTCTTATTTTACCTCCTTTGGTGACTGCTGATTCCTGCAGGTGTGTCCTCTATTTGTTTCATCTTGATTCAAGACAACTGTCAGCTCACATATCCCCTTGTACAACTCTTATTTCTCTTGACACAGATGATTTGTTGTCACTTGGAATCTTGCAGATTAATAAGAGCTGAATACTATCTCTGATATGACTCAGAGTTAGTGAAGAAATAGTGCCTTCTGTTCCCATATGAGGTAGGGAACAAAGAGCAACGGACAGTTTACTCAACATGCTTGCATTTTTACTTCCAACATTTCTTCCCCTAAATTAAACTCCAGAATTCTGTTCCTGGATTTGTCATTATTTTAAAGCTGTTTTCTCTGGTGTTTATAATGCTTCTCTGACTTACATATAAACAGAAAAATGTTTAGAGTGCTTTGGTCTCTCTGATTCCCATCAGTTTGGCATTTCAATGTTCACTTAAATTTCTGGGGCTTGCTTCAAATGCTTCACAATTTTGTATGCAGATAATTCAAAGACTACAAACTATTGTCCTAACCAATCCCCAACAACTATCTCTAAGATTTTATTTTCTCCACAATAAACCTAAATGGAAGGTGGGTTTTATCCTTAAAGTAACAAAAAAAGGTTTATAAACAAGAAAATATAAGATGCCAGAATGACCAGCAGGAAGTCCAGTCCATTCTGTTATTTGCACTGTCTATACAATATATTCAGCAATACAAGAGCCACAATAAAACAGAGTAGAAAAAATGGTATGAATCAAAACTAGACTCCTAACAATTAACTGTTCATAGACAGAATGAAAAGAATCATAATTTCTTCAGCAAGTGTCCATTACATAGAAAATTACTGAAATTATGAAAATTTCAAGGATGTTATTGAAGTAGCAGTAAATATATACAATATATAGGCAAATTTGTATTTGATAATACTAGGAACCTCTTCATCCAAGATATTCCAGTAAACTTTATGTCTTAATATTCCTTTCCATGTGCTTGATTGATAGTACTGGTCATAACTTTCCCAGTACAACGATTTAGCATGTTATTAACATGGATAAAAGCAGTACCAAATGTAAAACCTACCTGAGGGGAAAAAAAAAAATATAAAAAACAAAAACACAAGCAAACACATCAATATCCATATTCAGATTGATCACAAAACTATAAATTCTCATTCAAAGTGAAGTTTCAATAAATATTTTCCTGATAAATAAGTCAGCAGAACAACCTTACATTAAGTAGAATCATTGTGCAGTACTCACAGTCTTCGTGGCACACCTTTTTTATTCCCATCTATTCTGAAATCTAAAGCCAGATCTTCACCTCGTGTCCTTTAAAAAATCGCTGTGCTCAGTGCATATTCAGTTCTTGGTGAATCCCATTCTGTGGATTCTAAGAGCCAAACTACAGCAAAACTAATACCTGTGGTTGGCTTTTTATCTCGCAACTAAAGTTCTACGCTTAGTAAAAAGCAGATGACCTGGAAAATACTTAAAGGATTGGAATTCCCAAGCTAATATTCAAACCCATATTTCACAAGGCTAAATCAATATTTGTTTTTTCTGTGGCGTGGTATGAAATCTTTCCTCCTCTTTTAGCAGTCTCAGGGATTAGTCCTCTCAGTTTTAAAGAATCAGCCCCATTTGGTAATGCAAGCCTCCCACTACTCGTACCTCATTCTCTAAACACAGAGATCAACATCTTTAAAACTTTGTGTTTATATAAAATGAAGTACTGTGAAAAGTATTTTTTTTTTGTTTTTTGAGCGTATGGAAGGCAACATGCAAAACAAATTTATCATATGAAAATATCAAACTATTTATAAAGTAACAACTGTTTTCTGTTTGGAAAATAGAGTAAAATCCATAAACTTTGACAAAACATGTATTGTGCCTGGTTGGGAAAAAGAAAATAAAGGCAAATGCTAGCAACATAGAGAAAGGAACAGTGTGTGGGATGTTTCCTGTGCTTCTGCAGCAACTAAGGTTAATGAACAGAGAACAAGTGTTTGGCATATCACCTACCCATGGGAGTTCCAACGCCGTAACCTTTGGAGTCTATCAGGCCTCCAATCTGTGTTAGGTTACAGTTCCTCTGTGTGACAAACTCAATGGTTGTCGACTCCATTAAAAATGCGTAATCAGAGGTAAGGACGCGTTGGATGCCTTCTTCATTGCTTTTGACAAGTACTGACTGCCTCCTGCTGCTCATGAAGGCCCACATCTTGTCATAAGTGGAGATTTTGGATTTCTGAAAGACAAATATTAAATGCAATATGAGTAAGAATAATATGCTTATACAAGTGAAAACAAACTCAGTTTGCATATTGCTCTTCTCTCGGATTTTACTATGTCAGGTTTCACAAAGGCAATTTTCTAAGGATGCCTGTGCCTTTCATCTCAGCTGTACTTCTCATCTTCACCATGTAAAAACAAACAACTGGACAGATTGTCAAATGTTAAATATCTGGTTTTGACCAGTTTCTATTTTTTTTATGCTTTTATGCAGGAGGAAGGCCTACAAGTACTTTAGATCACTGGAAAACTGTTAAGTATTTCATTCTAGCAAAGATAATCAACTATGCTGTTGAGTTTTGCAGGAGAATTTGTGGATTCTGGTGCAAGTGAAATTTTGTTCTTATTTCAGTCACTCAGCTGAACAGTTCTGTAAACCTAATGCATAGCATGGCAATCTGAAGTAAAGTAACCACAGATGACAGTTTATGGAGAAAACAGTTGTGAAGGAGAGGGTAGATAACATTTTATCTATAGTATATTACAAAAATCCTTGGAGAAAGATTGTAGGTAACAGGTAATATCACTGTCTGGTCATAATAATGCTAGCTTGCCTTACAGGAACAGACTACTGGAAGTCCTAAAAATTAATATGTGTTTTCTGATATAATATTTCCAGAATACAAAGAACTGTTGTGGCAGGATTGGAGCCATTAATTTAGGACAAAGGACTCAGTAGTTTGGAAGAAATTAATGCTGTACAGCTAGAGAGGAGTTGCTTCCTTTTTTTTCACCTGAGTTTTTTTTTTTTTTTGGAAAACACAGTGCTTAAGAGATCATAATGACTGGGTAAACTGAAGTTATTAGAAATTCTGAACATTTTATACCACATTTGTCCCATCTATTTAATAACACTGCAAACTCAAGATGTATAAGAAAATGTCCTGTAATGTTAAATTTCACCTAGAAAAAAAAATGTAGAAATACCTTGTAAGCACTACTGTTATCAGACTTTTTAAGGTGTCTTCCCTCTTATAATGTCAGACTTAAACATATTTCTACCATCAGCTCTGGAAGAAATACTAAACAAAGACTGACACTACAAACATTTTTGAAGTTCAGATGATTGACAGCCAGAAATTCTGACCCAAAAGAGAATTAGCAGTGTATGTGGAATGAAAAGAACATTTATTTAGAAAAAAGAGATTAGTTTTCCGCCCTGCTGAGATACAATCCAAGAGTTCTTTCACTATGCCTGGGGACTTAGCAAACCAAACTTTTGAGCTATGTCTAGTGTTAGTGCTAACAAAACTGAAGACTTTCAGGGCTCTGCATTTTGCACATTGTAATTGTACTAAACAATATATAATCTGGGCCTGACTGCAAAAGATTTTAGTAGCAATGAAAGAGGAAAGTATTTTTCTTCAGAATATTCTGTGAACATGTAGAATAGAGACAACAACACAGATAGGGTCCCTCCTCATAATGTTTGGGGTTTTTTTAATCAAATAACTCTTGCAAGCATTTAACATTGCATTGAAGTATACTTCAAGCAATGCACATCAGCTCTGTAGGAGCTAAGTTAATGTGTAATACAGACAGGGTGGAAATAAATGTTTTTTAATATCTGTAAAATTTTGCCAAAACCCCTTATTTACCTATTTTTATCAAACAGTCTTTACCCCTTTAAATATATTAGCTACTACAAATAAACTAAGAAATATAAAACATTTGTGACACATATTGGGGGGGAGGAGGAAGAAAAAGCCAAATGAGATACAACAAAAAAATAAAGAAGGAAATGTAACACTTATGTATTTTTCTTTTTTATGGTTGAGGGGAAAAAAACAAAACAAGTCCAGGATGAAAAAATATTAACAAGGGGAATGGTTGCTTTTTACTCAATCATTAGAACATGTGCAAAAATACAATATCCTTTAAAGGACAAAGTGCTCATATTATGATGACTGATTTAATCAGCTAGGATGAAGCCACTGCTACTATCAAAAAGAAAAGAGAAAAGGTCATCAACAAAGTCAAAGAAAGCTCCTGCACAGGACAGCTCATTTACTGGAATAATTAAAATGAAAAGAAAACATTAAAAGAGTCTACACATGATTAATGAAGTAGAGAAGAGAACACAGAACATAGAATACCAGAGCACATGGCTCACCACTGTAAAGCTGACAAGGGTGACAGAAAGTGAACAAAAAGTGAATGATTTTGCAATACTTTCTTCCAGCCCTAAAAGCTGAAATTATGCCAGGGAATAATGGCATTCTCTTTTTGAACCCTATGTTGATTTTTGGTTTTGGTTTTGGGTTTTTTTGTTTTGTTTTGTTTTGTTTTGTTTTAATGCACAAGACTATTTTTTTCAATCTTTAATATATAAATCTTCTTCATTTGATTTTGGAAAATATAACCATAAATAGTTGTCATGTCTTTGCCAAAATAGTCAGCAGACTCACAGGTGAAAATCAAGAAGTCAGAACAATGGAAAGCATCAGGAGCCCATTTGACATTGAATTAGAGATAATGACACTCCAACATACTTCCTGTGGTTATAAAGGTATCATTCATACTGTTAAAAGCAGATGCTGCAATTTACATTGTGTTTCCACTTGCTTTCATTGTGTGCAAGTCAATCTGGTTAATCAGCCTACATACTCCACCAATGAAGTGTATTATTGCATCTGGGTTAGCTCATCATATTGTTTCATCTAACTGGAAATCACTGTCAGGAAATCCAACCTAACTTGAAATCAACTTGAAATTATGCTTATATAAGATAACTTGTGGTGACACGATTTTCCATGCTTGTGTTCCCTCAGGAAAGAAGACAATGTAGAGTAGTAAGAAAGCTGCCTATACCTCGAATTTCACAGGAAGAAAAAAAGAGAACTAACTAATTGGAAAGTTGAAAATGAAAAGATTGAGCAAATTAAGAAACTCATCTCAACATCAAACCTGATGCATAAAATGGTAGCTCTCACAATGACATTCAGAGGATACTGTCTGTGTCATACTCAGGGTTCATGAATTAAACATCATCGGAAGATAACTCTGCTTGTCAGGGACCACAAATGGAACCATGGCAAAGGCTCTAAGTTAGTCATAGTCTAATGCTATGTATAAATATGAGTCTGGAAACAGAATGAGTCATTGTCAGTAATGTGTTACTTACTGCTCCATCTTAGAGCACTGGCTTGGAAAGAAATATCTGAGCAGCGGGACTCTGGACCACAAGGTTAGCAAAACATCAGAATGTTGAAAATATGACAGAATAAACAAGGATCAAAGTACATGGAAGCAGACCTCGTGATACAAGTCAAGAGTGGATAAATGCACAGTAAAAATATGCCAGGCTAATTCTCACATTTCTCTGCAAAGAAAAAATTACAGATCCATTAATGGAGATTTTTATTTTAATGATAGGTTACAACTTCCTTCCTGGCTTTTAAAAGCATTTAGGTGCCACAGAAAATGCTTCAGCTTTGCTTTCACCCATGGAATATTTAAACTCAAAAGTCTGTAGTAACTAAGGAAAGATTCTTCATCTTGAATTAAGATTAAATTTTGAGAAAAAAAATTTAAAAGTCAGCAACCTAGTTCTGATATATTTTATGAAAGCAGTCTCCACCACATGAGAATTAAATCATCACAATCATTATGTGAGCCCAGTCTCCCAGTCCTACAGTAGTATTTTCTATTTATGGCACTGAGTATAACAGCTTTGTGACTTTTGTTTTCCTGAGCATTGCATGCTTACATGACACAAATCACTTATCTTAAAGTTGATTCATGGATTTTTTTACAGCTAAAGGAACAATGTCCATTCTTTCTGACCTTATGCAATGGACAAACTACAAAATGCCACTTCTGAATGACTTCACCAAGCTCATCACTTACACATGAGCACTGACAAAAAGAATGACATATGAAAGGAGATTTCAAATAAAACCAATCTGTATGAGCCTTATCAAGGTGTCCAACTTGGTCTTTCAAAATATCTTTGATGACAACATGGAAGGATAAGGACTGGACAGATGGACCAGCTACAGGTGGAGAAATGGCAAAGAAAGTGGCATTTAACATCTCAAGCCAGATTAGAATCTTGCCAAAATTTGACTCCCTCAAGGGTCAGTCCTAGACCTGATACTACTCTGTATCTTTACAAGCAGATGGGAAAATGAAAGCACCCTCATCAAGTTCATGGATGACATGAAACGGAGAGGAGAGGTAGAAATACTGAAAGAGCTACCGTGCAGACAGGTCGCAAAAGGCTTGCATATTAGTATAAGAGGAAATGCATGAGATTTAAGAAAGATAAATTCAAAGTCTGTGCTGGGAAAGAGTAATCCCAAATGTCCATACTCGCTGGGAATTGGCTGGTGAAATCTTGGCTGAAAGGGACCCATAGTCCCAAGAAGACAGCTAGAAGAACATAAGTTAGCAGCCCATCTCTGCAGCAGGAAAGCAGACTGCAGGCAATATCAGCAGACTATAGCCAAGCTCAGAACAAGGAAAATGTTTAATCCATAATAGCTGGCATTTGTCAAGCTACTTCAAGGATGCTGTGTCTGTTTTTTTTTTCTCTGAGTTCAAAGATATGTTAAAATTAGACAGTGTCCACCAAAGTGCTCAGAAGATTGAAAACCTTAACTTACAAATAAAAGTTTACAGAAATATTATTCCTAGAATTGAAGGCTTACAAAGAATCTCATCACCTTCTTCCATTACCTAAAGAGAGTGTTAGAGAGAAGTTGATGGCACTGTCTCAATTAGCCTGTGTGATGACAGTATAAGAGGTGACAGCCAGCACAGATAATGGGAAATTCTCTGAGTATACAAGGAAAAAAATTCTTCTCCATGAGAAAAACTAAGTGTTGGAATGTGCAGCTCAGAGAATTTGAAGAATCAGCTCACTGGAAATATTTGAGACAGCTCTGAATAAATTAATCTAGCACCATGCTTTTAATTAGAAAAGCCAATCTCCTCTAACAAGAGTAAGGGACCCGCAGCTTTGAGTTTTCATTGATTTCTTTGATTCTTTATCATTATGAACTTATGTGCAGAAATTAATAAGTTTCTGGAGGCTCTTCAAATTTTGACTTTAAGCAATTTCAAGAAAACACAACAAAATATATAATTTCCTGTTTTGGGGGGAAAACAAACAAACAAACAAAAACCAAAAACACAAAACAAAACCAATCAAACAAGTGAAAACAAAAGAAACAAACAAACCAAACAAACCCCACAAGTACTGTGAATTTATGTGGTTCATACATCAAGCCAAAGGCAAGCATACCATTATCCAAAGGAGTGTGTTCTCCTGTCTTTTTTTCCCCTTCATTCCTCTGAAAATTGAGTAGACTCATCCCAGTTGTTTCACACATGACCCTTTGGAAATCTTGAACACCAGTATAGGAATCCAATCTTAACTGTTCATATAGTATCTTATTTTATTCATTCCTTATTCTTTTTTGTAAGTTTGACATTTTGTTTGGACATATGACCTAAATCTACATAACTGTGAAATAAACTAAAAAATCAATTTCTGGTGTTCTTAATAATGGCAAAAGCACTAATGTATCTCAAGATTTTTTCCTAAACATAAGAAGGCTAGATGTCAAATTTAGGTGAAACAAATATTGTAGTCAATCCTCTTACTGCTCGCAGATGTTCTAAAACATCTGGGATATATCTCCAGTATTTTAGGTCACAGGGGATTAGCACCATAAATAGAAAAATCAACAAAGTAAATTAATGGAATACATTTCAAATCATAGTGTGACCAGCTTAAAACTGAGAGAACAAACAGCCTATGGTAAAGAATGTTTTAGGAATCCTGTAATTCTTCTGAAGTACTATAAGTGCAGGCTGTCTGAAAGAATTTGAGCAGTAGAATAAATGAATATAAATTGTACAGAAACATAAATACACTTGCCTGTAGTCTCACCAAAAGGAAATACGTAAAGGCTGATGGCTACTGTTCAAATACCTATCAATGACCAATGATATGTTTTCTCTATTGTGTTCTTCATATACTTTACTGTTTCTATAATGTATATCTGTGTACACTGATCCACCTCTCCCTTCTTAATACGAAACCAAATTCTCTGGAATGGGTACCATTTTCTCCAAACAACTCAATGTTTCTGAAAGGGACAATGCTCTATTACTAGGCCTTGTGAACAGTAATATAAGGATATAAGTAATATAAGGAAATAATGATAAATACAGGAATCAGAATAAAAGGTTATACTTATTATTAATTTTTTAGCTTTACACACTTGAGCTTTCACAAATCACTACACATCGTGTTGAAGATACTTTGGTTTAAATAGTACATTTAAATGTGGTTTTTAATGACCAAAACAATTTCTAGTTTCTCATAACTCTTAGTTAATTCTACACTCCAAAAATAAGTGCTGTTTTTGAGGCAGCTAAAGCATTATAATTACTGATTTTGACATAGCTGAGCACATTATGTGTAAAACGCAATTTGGTCTTAATTGCATATCTGCACCTGATGCCTCCACAGGATAAAACAGTGGCATTCACAATCCAGACCTAAATAAGCTTAGCTGTCCTCTATCACCCAACAGATAAATTTAATTCAAGTGGGCTTCTGAGTATCATCTATTTTTTTGAACAGTTTAGCAAGTAGTTATAAATACCAATCTCTTTAATACACTATTTTCTTTATTGTCTCCTAAAACTATTAGACTAGCTTCTTCTCAGTCATCACAGAAATGAAAAAGACGCTCTCTTTTTTCATCCTGGTCTCATTCACTCTAACCCTCTGACCTCAGAGAATTATTTTTCTGCTTTTTTTTTCTTTTCTCCCTCTATTTTTTCAGAACCACTGAGGCCTGAAAACCCCTAAGTGAACCAGATAATTTAGATTTTGTTGTGTCAGCATAAAAACAATAAAAGTAATGCATACAGCATTCTCTCCTCCATAACGGCAGTTTTTATGGTCCATAGAGCACAAATGAAAAGAGGAAAGGTGTTTCTGCCAAGAATAAAGCTACAATGAATGAAAAATGCAGTGCATCAGAGAAAGACATTTTCACTCTTGCCCTGAGTGCACTTTTTGTTTTAAAACCCAAAGATTTAAAAAAAATGTTAAATATTTCAAGCAACTTATGGTTAAAAAAACCCAAATGCTACTGCTATTGAAATAAGCTTTCACTATCAGCTTTGACCTGGAAGTAGGTAAAGACTTCATAGCTCCAAAATCATTAATGGATTTCAGAAAACTTTCTTGTCTTTTATACTAGTATGGTATATAGTCCTCTACTGAATAATAACTAATATCACAATAGTTCTTCTTGTAAAATACTCTGGAAGATGACAAGTGTCATATATCTCACACTTCTGCAGGTTTTTTTCCTGTATAAACAGGAATAAGAATTTAATCAAACTTAGTCTGTTTCTAAAGCATATCCCATATTCTGATTGTTTCTAAAGATAAACCTGCCCACTCTGCCTGTTCTGAGATACAAATTGCACATACAGAACTCTGCACTTCATTTGCACTGTATCTGAAAACAATCTAATTTTCCAAAAGCACCGATTGTGTAGTTTTATCATCGGAACTGAGTGTGAAGGTCATAAATATTACTTTAAATATTACCTCTAATAGAGCAAGAATTTCTCACAATGCCACAATTTTAACAAATGTATTCTCACAGCATCAATACCTGTATGAATGATGTTTGTGCAATATTTAAAGCACAATTAATATGTGCTATGCTCAAAACACTGTTGCTGTTGAGATTTGATATAAACTTATTTGGCAACATTAGAAGCCAAACTCAACATTGCTTTGGTCAAAGATCTCTTTGAATGAGAAGAAGAGATAGAAAGCTCATCAATTATTATTGGTCTTTTTTTTTTCCAAAAAGACATAGTTAAAAATAAATACTGTTTTATTGTCTTCACAGGTTTCAAAAACTTAATGGAACTTCCACTGTCATTTTTCTCCTAATGGCACCACTCAAGCAGCAGAAGTAGCATTAACTATTGCTTGTAATGATAGTCATGAAAATGAGCCTCATTGCACAGACAGATTGTTGGGGTTTTTCTTATCAATAAATTCACATATCAGTTCTGTTGACAGACAAAAAAACTCTTTATATCCAAAATGGCCAATAATTTTCAGTATTTCTTTACAAAATAGCTCATGTAAAATATTTGCTTCTATAAATTAACATAAGCCACCACTGAGGTATTTTGCAGTGGGATTTGGGTTTAGCATTCTGTACTTTTTTATTACACAAAGTAAATTACCAACCACATTGGACCATATGTGCTAACAGCTGAGTCTTTCTCTGTACTTTTCTGACCTTGGTGACTAGAAAATTGGAGTTAATTCAGGCAAACAGGATTGATGCCATATGTGTTTTTTATCAAAGGTGTAGAGGAGTGGTGGGATATTGATCAGAAGAATTTTTTGTTAGCAAATCTGTCAGATCTTGGAATAATTCTGGCAGTTTTATCTTTAAACACCTTTAGCTTCCTAAACAACATACTTGGGAAGATAAGCAACATGAAATTTAAGGAACTGCTTCCCTCCAATAATAAGAGGAATAAAAAATAATCTAAAAGGTCTGGAATTTCAAGTTACAGTGAAAGACAGAGAAACTTTTCAGACAGACTGGTTCCTGATGAATACACCATGAAGAATTCATCTATACACCTAAATGAATTTACATATTTTCAGTTAATGATCTGTACAGAAAACACAGACAACAGCAGAGTTATAAGATGTAGTTTTGAATACTTTTCAGTACTGATATATAGAGGCCCTACCAAACTTAGCAGAAGTTGATGGATAAAATTGCATTGCTGACAAAACCATACAACATGCCAAAAGTTAGAGTAAAAAAAAAAATGTGTTTATTTGCCTCCTGGAATTTGGACATCTGCAGTGAGTGCAGGCAGTGTAAATGTAGTTCAACAGAGAAAGGCGTATACTATAGCTTTGAAGACCAAGTTCTACAAAGGCCCTGTTTTACTTATGCCTGGGAACAGGCAGAACAAGTGTTATGGCAGAACAGGGAGAAACAATTCACTTTCCAGCATTAACTAGGCTATTTGAATTATTTTCAGAAGAATTGCTAAAAATTAGCAGCAATAAAGTAACTGAAAATTTCTAATGAATGAAAATAGCAAAACAAATTACTAGCTTGTTTGACCACCCAGTGATTTAAATCTGTCATGTTAATGTTAAATAATACACCAACACTCAGTCATAGATTATTCTAAGACTTCTCAGCTAATCTTTACCAGTTAGTCAATTATTGCTCATACAAATGCCTTAATACATAACTGGAATGTGCAGAACCAGTCTTGGGGGAAAAAAGTATCATTTTGAGTAGCACTCTCACATGTGAACTTCTGAAACTATTGAATCAAAATTCCCCTATTTCATATATTTATGTGGAGGAACATCAGAAGCAAAATCAGTGAAAAGTTTGCACAGTGTATTTCCACAACCCTATATAAGCTGAAGAAACTTGTGCTGCTCAAACTCTGACTATAAATACATAGTTTGCAGTTTCAGTAGAACCCTGGCTACTATGCCTTCTTTAAGTTAGATTGAACTTTAAATTGCAAAAGTCATTTTAATTTGAACACATCCAGCATTGGCTGAAGGAACACATGCTTTTTCCTGTGACACCAGTGAAGTGCTCTCTCATGTTTGCACTAGGAAGGGTCTGTCACATGGTATGGCCTCAACATTACAACCTTAACATTACAGATGTTCTGTTCACATTAGTTGCCCTGAATTCTTGGAAGGATCAGGGTGGAAAGCACTGTCACCCATTATTCCCATTTTCAGCATTTTCTCCGTGTACTTTACAATGCAAACAGGTCCAAGTGTAGTCTTATTTAAGATCATCTTCAATTACAAAAATCGGAGTTAAAATTATAGTAACATTGAGCTATATCAATATATCAAGAACAAGGAAATAAGTAGCTGGGCTGGGATGACCTCCCCTCAATCTCTACTTTTCCTTTTCCTAAGTGAGAAATAATGTGAAATTTCAGTGATAAACTTTCAAAAATATTTCAAATTTTTTTGATAAGAGTATATTAGGAAAAAAATTAAACAGAATGATGTAAAAAATAGGAAAGAGCAACATTTCATATTGATTACAGTTGACAGAACAATTAAGACAATAATACGAATCAAAATTTAAACACAGATTTTTTATATATTTAGGAAAAGAATATTTTTAATAGATAATTCCTCAGCTGCCATAAAAATTCTCTCTGTTACGCAGTAAGATCATGTCACGTGAGATGTATCCAGAGACATCTCAGTGACATTTGAAGCTTTCTAACTAAAATTTTTTACTGATTGTAACAATAAAAGACTTCTAATATTGACTAAAATATTATTCAAAATTAATACATTTATAATTGTACATGGCAAAATCAATTGCACTTTGTAATCAATACATTGTGGGGACAGAGCAGTATTTTTTTATCCATCGTGAAGCATTTCAAACATGGCTTGAAATAATTACTCTGTGACCTCTGATATCCAAGTTCTGCAGTACAGTTAAGGGAAGAAACAGATATTTGAAATGTACTCACGTGGTTTATGGAAATCTATGTGCCATCAGAAAAATATGGTATGTGATAACTCGTAGAAAATTTACTGTTAATGACTGTTAGGGAGTTGGAACTAGATGACCTTTAATGTTCTTCTAGCCCAAATCATGCAATAATTCTATGATTATGCAACTGCCAACGGTTCTACACATTTCCTTCATGGAATCTCTGGGTGTAGCTGTGCATCATTCCGTTTCCCCTGTCAAACTGTCAGTAAATTGATCAGTTGGACAGAAAAGTAATTCTGTTATTCATCTAGCAAGCAGCTAATGAGAAGCACAATTTCTGATGTAGTTAAAGAATCCATCAAGCTGAATTTAGCTAAATTTATATTATTATCTCTGCTAATCTGCTTACAAAAACAAGCCAGCCTTTTCAGGATGCTACAAAATTATTTTGCTGAGCAGTTTCCAATAACAACAACTGGGACTGCAGTGTTTGACTTAGTTCCTTATTTTGTTTTAATTGAAATATTTGAGAAAATTTCATTCTGGGGAATTTTATGGAAACCAATTCATGAGCAATCATTTTAGAAACATCCAATAAACAATAAGTAAACATGTATTACATTTCAATTTTAAAATCTAACATTATTACTGGCAACTGACTTAATGCTTTGCTATTCACATGTATTATATAAGACTTTAAAAAGGCAATGAAAACAAAAATAGAGTGAAAGCACAGAAAATTCACTTAATTCATTCTGCATTGTATACCATAATACTTATCCTGCTACATCTAGTTCCCACATGGTTTTAGAAAACTTAACAGTTGCACTGATAGTGTTTGCGATTATATTTTAGCACATAACTGATGCCACAGTCACTGTGTTATCATGACTATATTATTTTGTGTGATCTTTAGTTGACCCCTTCACTACTCACAGATGGGGTTAAAGGGATCACCTATGAGTTTGAAAGCCATTGTGCTGAAAAATGTATTTTAGCAACACAACAAACATGATTTCCCTGCATATGCCAAGAAGAAAAGCAGCCAAAGCTGTGATAGTACAAACAATTTCAAACATGACAAATGGATGAAATTTCTTGGGCAAGTAAGGAAATAGTTTCATATCTATTTGAGTATCAGTCATCTGCTGAGTTTGCTAAAATGTGCTAATTAACATGAAAGGTTTTTCTAATGAGCGCCTGGATCAGCAGTTGGACAGATACACCCTTAGTTCATTTTAAAATAAATAGCTGCAGATAAGTGAAAGACATTTTCTGTCAAAGAATAAATTAATAAGGAAAAATTACCTGCTTTAAGGTGTATAGCTCCGTAAACAATTTTTAACTTGTCGTAAGACCTGAATTAACTTATATGGTTCCATCTTAGCAGTAGCTAACTTCAGTAGTGTGTATCAACACTGAGCAATCAATGCCATTTCTCAAGGGGACAGGTATTTTAATCTTATTAATTTGCATTCATATTCTTATAATTTGATTCTGGTTTATGTTCATACAACAAAGTTGCACTGAACCTTTTTGGAAAGTGACAATTTACTGAAGATCTCCGGGAAAAATATATTCATATTCATCATGACAGATGTGAAAGCATCTGTCAAGTAACCCATGCTTTCCATTAATATCATGACAATATTTGCCATAATGCTATGATCGGGGGTTTTATCTAGCAAATACATTCTATAGCTAACTTTAACCCTTGCTGTGTATTTATTTTAAATTTTAAAAAAAATAATTGGGCAATGACTACGTTAATAGAAACACCAAACAAAAAAAATATATATATAAAAACCACAGTCACATAATTTTATTTTATTTAGATTTTAATTATTCTCTATTTGATTTCCTCATTCTGAGCTCAATGTAAGAATAAAGAAAATTCCAGTAACTTGCTTATTTGCTCTACTTACTCTAGGGTTGCAAAACCATACAATATGATATTTCTGGATTTGTTTGTTATCAACTTTTATCCTTATGTGAATTGTAAGTAGGAGTGAGAAAATTCATGAGTTGGGACAAAGACAGTTTAGAAGGTAAAGCAAAAGTTGTGTGCACAAACAAAGCACAAGAAACTCATTCACCACTTCCCATGGGCAGCCAGATGTTCAGCCATCCCCAGGAAAGCAGGGTTCCATCATGTGTACCCATTACTTGGGAAGACAGACATCATCACTCCAAACATCTTGCCCCTTCATCCTTCTGCTCCCCCCAGCTGTTTATGCTGAGCATGATGTCATATGCTGTGGAATATCCCTTTAGTTTGTTGGGGTCAGCTGTCCTTGCTCTGTCCCCTCCCAATTGTTTTTACATCCCCAGCCTATTCACTGGTGTCATAGGACGAAAAAGCAGAAAAGGCCTTTACTCTGGACAAGCACTGCTCAGCAGTAACAAAAATATTCCGTGTTATCAACATTATTTTCAGCTCAAATCCAAAACGTAGTCCCATACCAGCTACTGCAAAGAAAATTAACACTACCCCAGCCAAAACCAGCACAATGTCATAGACTTCTTAAAAATTTCTAGCATGAGTTAAAGGGTGTTAAATGAGCTAAATTAGTTAAATGGCTCATCTCTTCCAAGAGGAAGAATGCTGACACTGAAGCTGGTAAGGGAAGGCAGACCCAAATTGTTATGTTTTAATAATGCAATCACTGTTCCCTTCCCTAATACAGTTTGGCAAATTTCTTTCAAGAAAGGTCATTAGTCCCAATGGACCTAGAACACGCAAGAAAATAAAACAATGGAGGGTCATTCCTGTTCTGTGAGAGAATGGCTCATGTACCAATGTCCCAGATTACCACAGTGGTCCTGGAATCACAAACTGTTGAGGTTGGAAAAAACTTCTGGAGATTATTTATCCCAAAATCCAGTTCCAAGGAAAGTTTAGTAGAGCATTTTGTCTAGGACATAGTCTAGGTTTTGAAAATTTCCAAAGATGGAGATCCTACAGTCCCTCTGTATAGCATGCTCCAGTGCTTGACCTTCACAGTAAACTGTTTAAATGTAAATTGTCATATTTCAATTTTTTGTCAACTGCATTGTCTTCTTTCATGGAAACCACCAAGCAAAGTCTGGCTCCATCCTTTTTTAATCCTACTATCACATATTTATAAATATCAGTCTATATTCCCCCCCACAATTTTTCTTTGTTCCAGGCTAAGCAAACCCTGCTTGCTCAGCCTCTCTTCTAATGATTGATAATTTAATTAAGAGGGAATTGGCATTTTCTTTTTTTGACCCGCATGAGGTTCCTGCCCACCCATTCCACCAGCCTATTGAGGTTCCTCTAAAAGGCAGCACAACTGCCTGGTTTGTTAACTACTCCTTTCACTTTTGTACCATCTGTAAACTTGCTGAGGTATTACCATTCAGATCATAAGTCAATCTGAATGGGACCTGTTATCCCCATGAGAACATAACTGTCTATAATTGATCTCCAGCTGGACTTCAAGCTGTTTATAACCCTTTGAGCTTGCCAGTTCAACCAGATTTTAGTCCTACTCACTCTCCACTTTATCTGGTCCATGCTAAATTAGATAGATACCTTTAACCAATGATACACAGCAAAATTTGTCCTGGCATTTTCTTGGTGTTGAATTCTCCTCCTTGTCTTAATCTGCCTTTTAAAGTCTAGTAAAGGTATTCAAACAGCCTGTAAGAGTCTCTTTATGCTACTTATCATAATGTTTTGTAGACAAAGTGGATTTCTGCTACACTGAAGTCATAAAATCATAAAATCATAGAATATGTTGCTTTGGAAGGGGCCAAAAAGATCATTGAAGTCCAGCTGCTGGTCTTGCTCAAGATTGTGCCAGGAGTCACACCAAGTGCCTAACACACCAAAGCACTTCTTGAACTCTGTCAGGCTTGGTGCTGTGACCACTCACCTGGGAAACCACTTCCAGTGTCCAACCATCCACTGGGTGAAAATATCCAACCAAACATCCAATATCCAACCTAAACCTCCCCTCACACGACTTCAGGCCATTCCTTCCTGTTCTGTCACTGGTAACCAAAGAGAGATCAGTGCCCACCTCTCAACTTCCCTTCATGGGTAAGTTGTAGACTGCAGTGAGGTCTCCCCTCAGTCCCCTGCTTTCCAGGCTGAATAAGCCAAATGACCTCAGCCCCTCCTCACCCCATTTTTTTTTTAATATTACCATTTTATCTATATCTTAAAGTACAAAAAGTTAACACTTATCTCAATTTCCCTCTATTACTCCACTATTTTCTTTCCTAGGTACAATGACTTGGATTTAGACTCTACTTCTTATTTTAATTCCACCTCCTCTGTGATTTACAGATACCATATTGTTAACATTTTAAAAAGACAAAACAGCATCCCTGCTGCCCCTGACACATGAGTAAAAGTAAATAATTAAACATTTTTATTTTTCTGTAGTAGTTAGTAAAATCAGTCTTATCTCAGTTCCTTTGTTCAAAACCAAGTTTTCATAATTCTGTTTGATCTTTTGCTAGAATTTTTCTTAACTCTCAATTGATAAGACAGAAAACCCCATTGTTATCTCAATATTCAAGTCTGGAGTGCTTGTTTTAAAAACATTTACTGAGAATTCATTAAAATTTTCCCACTGTGCCTTATCAATCTGAACCTGATTTTGTGACCTTTATGCCTCACTTTAAAAAATTCCAATCTGTTTTAAATCACTAGCTTAGCTGGCTTTTTTTCCATTTGCCTGCACCAAAATGCTCCTTGTTCACCTCAACTCTTTTGACCCTCACACCTGTATAGTATGATTAATGCTGAGAGAAGAGATGTGTTAAACATTTGCTTTGACCAGCTTATTTTTCCACTTTCAGTTTTTTTATTTCCTTTGAGTCTTTTTTGTTATGTATGAATTTACTTCAGACTGGAAGCTGACAAGAGGCTTAAGGCAATCTTATTTTCTCCCTCTTTAAACAGTCTTTATCTAAGCAATACCAAATACCATAGCTGCAGTGCAGTACCTTTCCTTCATTGCAGAGCAGCCCATTTACTTGAAATTTCAAATGATGGAGAAGGACCTAATACAAGCTCATGCATACATTTACTTGTCTTCAGGATCAAGCTTTTGAACACTTTAAAGACAATGATTAAGCTATTTCTTACTGTCTACACAGCTCTCCTAGACCGATTTACAGGTTGTAAATCAGTCAATTCCTTCATTTTGATCAGCCATTAGAACAAATATGCAATGCTTGGAAAGATTAAAAAGCTACCAAAGAACACACAACAATGGATGTAAAATACACCAGCTCACTGAAACCATCTTATTTTTTTTTAAATCCTGTCTAAGCATAGTGCAAGCTTATACTTAATTTTTATTTACTTCTCTGGATTCGAATAACCCCTCAGAATCTGAAACTAAAGCTATTGTCCTTTTATTACTTGTGTTTAAATAAATTAATTTATACTTTTTTTTTCTGATGTCTTAGGATCTTGATTTTCCAAGAGAAAATTAAACTCCCAGATATTTCCAGAAATATTTTCCCTTTAAAATTACTGTTAAAAAAATTTAATACATGGTTACACATTTCAAACACTGCATATAATGCACTTAAAGTGTAAAGTTTGTGCAGACATTCAAAAATGAAATTATCATAAGTATTCTAAATTGGTAATAAATTGTGTATGGTGGACAATTTTATTTTCCAGTTGTGGAATATGAGAAACTTACACCTAGGTCAGAGGTCCTTAACAGAACTCAAGACTCAGCTGACTAGCTTGGAATGAAGTTCAAACAATGGTCACAAATAAACATCAGTGAGAAATAAAAGATATCTTTTTTGTGAACACTCAAACATAAATATGAAGCCTATGAGATAACACTCAAAGGTAAAATTTCTACTGGTCTTTCTGGAATATGCTTACTCCACTTGACTAATGGCAATCAGTATATTTCACTTCAGTATATTTCTATATGTTTCAGCAATTCATTAATAAGGCTTATTCAATAAAGAAAATCATTATCATTAGCAAATCGATATTAGCAAATTATGTCATAGAATCAGAGAATTATAGAGCTATTTAGGTTGAAAAACATACATCTTCTAAGGTACTTCTAGTTCAACCATGATGGTAACACTGCCAGGTCTACAGCCAAGGTATATGAGTAGCCCAAAATTCACGACTCCATGGTGCAAGTTGTTTAAAACTTTATAATGGATTGATAAAATGTTCATATTGATTCATGGAAGGGTTTAGGTTGGAAGGGACCTCCTGCCCTGGATAGGGACTTCTTACACTAGATCAGGTTGCTCAAAGATCTATCCAATCTGACCTTGAACTTGCTGATACTGTCTTCTAACCAACAAAACAACTTAGATTGTCTGAACAGGCAAAGGAGGACCACGCTGAAGTCGTGGTGTCTGCCTAAGTTCATATATATTTGGAAGGTATTTATTCTTAAAGGATCATCTACCACGATTTCTCTGAAGCATCCAGAAAAACCCTGAACTGAGAACTAAAGATGTGTTAATGGTACTGTTCTAGTTTGCTTGTTTGATTTGAAAGGTGAGATGTAGATCAATAATTTATTTTTTAATAAATTTAAGCCTAATTTTCAAGCCAAAAACATATTCATTTAAATAAATAAATAAATGCTATGAAGTTATGCTTGTGTTGTGTTTCAGTTTGACTGAACAGAACATTTTGCTTGGTTTACATTTTCTCCTAAATAGTCTATCCATGACAATTAAGATTTTGCCTCTATCAGAAATGCAGTGTGAGGAACATGTTTTGGAATCTAAAATATTTCTTCAGGGGAAAAAAAAACCCAAAATAGATTAAAGTGACAATCAATATTATGTTGTTATACACAGTCCCTAAAATCCTTTCTAATGATCAAAGGACAAAGCCTTACTCCTGTCTTTAAAAGATTATTTCTTTTCAGAATGTCATTGACATTAAATGAAAATCCTCATCTTCATTTACTTATATCACCCTGCCAACACCCCTACTTTATAGTCACTAGTAACATTCATGGAAAGAGGCCTTTAGCCCTCATAATCACTATTTCTTCTTATTAAAGAAGAGGAAAAGTCGAAAAACAGCTTTAAATAGAGCACAAAATCATAGACAAACTCACTGAATTTTGGTATTAAACACTTTTCTTTATGATGACATTCTTTCCTTCATTGCATTATTCCTACAAGCTCTCAAATACCTAACTTAGCTAATCCTTAGCCTTTTGGAACAGTATACAGATCATGCCATATATGTTTATACACACCTTGCTCTGTGTTTTTGTGTGTTCATACATAAAAATGTACATATGTAAAAATTGTATACATAAATATTACCATATCTCTGTTTAGTTTTATTTTTATAATGTATTTCTCACAGATCCTAGATGGAATACTGAATTTGAGTAGACTAGATAATTAGGTTTAACAAATAGTTTTTCTATGCCTCAGCTTCTCTAGTGCCTTCTATATTTTATGGAAGTGTTAAGGAAAGTTAGGTATTTTGGACCTTGAAGAGCATAAAATAACCTTCAGTAGAAGGTATTGCAGCTTTGCAATATAATTCTTAAAATTTGATGGATACTCATTCCAGTGAATCTTTACAGTATCGATACATTCAAAGATTTTCAGAAATATTCTGCCTGCTATATCCAACTAGCCAAATCACATCATTTTGTCCATTTATATTTCCACCCACTTCTCAAAGGTATGCAGAAATTAATATCTCCTTATACATCCACAGTGATCTGCAAGAGAGAGGTCATCTGGGAGGGTTGAAACTATCTCCTTTGAAAACTCTTTAAAAGTAAACTCCTCATTATCCTTTCAAATACATGACCTGTGGCTAGAAAGCTATAGGTCTTCTGAATAGATCAAGATGCAATTTATTCTGGAAAAAATACTGACATAGCACAATTTGTTCTTCAAGGAAAATAATTTAATTTTTTTTCTTTATTCTAATTTAACATGGGGTAAGTGGTGGAAAAGGAGTGCCAATAAGGAATATGATGAGCCTCCACAACAGCAAGCACTCAGGACTAATTTACTTTTATCAATATAAAGAGGACCTTTCTTATGTTCTTGATGAAGCTTAAGAGCCTATTTAATTGCTTATAAATAACGTATAAATATTTAGAGAATGCTATAAATTTCATTTGATTGTAAAAATAAGGTTACACGGGTGAAGTTCTCATTTGCATATTCAATTTGAGTTTGAACACTAACAAAAAAAAGTAATTCTCCTTGTTTATCTGTGTTCATAAACATCCTCCCAGTTGCCTGCCACTCTCAGCAGAAAATATAAGCATTGCTATTGTTGTCAGGATTTTTGGGACAGGTCAAATATGACAAAAAAGCAGAGAGACACCAAGACAAAACCAATACACTAATCTTGAGACACTAATAATTTCAGTAGGGCTATTTCATTCAAGACCAGATGAGGATGAGAAGATACATCTTTGTACCTGTATTGCTAGAATTCCGATCCTGAAGAATGTCAAATGACTTAGTTTATACCATTCTATCATTCTCAAAATAATAATGGTTATTAAGTAAACAATTTTATTCACCATTCTCACTTTGTTTTTTTCCACATCTCAGTAAAAGGGAGCGTATGGGAAAGGGAAGCAGTAACTGTTTCTGGTCTCTGAAGAAATTTTTTCATTAGACCTATTATTGTTGCACAACTTTGTTGCTAATAGCAGCTGCTAGCAGAAAAGTATATATGGTAGATATTTCATGACTACCCAAAAATGAAAAGACACCTACAGTACAGTGTGACCTTAAGCGGCTAGGAAAGGGAATAATAGTTAGCAATAAGCTGGACAAGTCTGTTTACCAATACCAAGCTTTGTGGAGCAAAAGACGGAAGAGGAAAGGCAGTTCAGTGATTTGACAGAACAAATATTCAAGAAGGTGCACTTTAAACAGTTTCCAAGGTAACTATGTCTGTGGCTGGAATCCATAAATAGGTGTACAAACAAGGTTTCAATTATGATACTGAAGACAATCAAATATACACAGGAAAATAAATAATTAAGAGTGGAAGGTTGAATGAAAGAATATGGAAATTATGTTTAATGAAAAGAAATAGTAAAAGAATAGTATTAAAAAAAAATTACTGCGTGTTAGTGGTGTCTGTAGCATATTCACAGTGGCCTGGAAAGCATTGACAGAGAGTATAAAATTATCCACCTGAGAACAATTATATGACTTTATAAGCAAATTAGATGTGCATATATGTGCACAACTGATTTATATAGACTATATACATACATGTGTGCAAACAACCTGATTAGGTTATCTAATATTCCTTTAAGCAAAAGAGATCAAATTAATCATACAGTTGATATGCAAGGTTAATAAAGAAAATCTATTTAATCTGGACTATGAATTCATCAAATAAATATTCCTTTAAATTGTGAGTATTATTGTTAATGATTCCTTATTTAAAAATATGTCTTTCCAAAGACCACATTAGCTTTTCCCTTATGATTTGACTGAAATAAACCTTGCTGGTTATGGGCCAATATCTACTTCAACCCCAGTACTTTCAGTGTTACAGCAAAAGGATATTTCCCAAAGGTAGTAAAAAGAAGACAAAGATCAACAGCTGGATTATCATGTAAATACAAGCACCTTTGAGCCAAAACAGATTTGACAAGCTTTCTAAAAAGATAAGATGGAGAGATGATTCAAAAGATTAAAAATTATTAAGGGGGATTTGGTCTATGTGTGTGTTATCCACATGAGCTTAATGTGTGCATTCATGTTGATGAAACTAGAAGCAACTTGAAAAATTGGCGTTTGATATCATTTAAAGATTTGAGTTTTCAAGAGTGACAGTTATATACATTCTTCTCATGCATTTAGCAGAATAGAGAGGAAAGAATAGAAGGAAAGGAAAATGAGAAGAAATAAGTGCTAAAGTACAAATCTCCTTTCACACATTTCTGATTTTAACACCAAATGCTGTTGCAAACAATTATACAAACTAGATCAGGTGAGATCTATGAAATACAAATTACTAGAAAAATGTAAGCTGTGAAAGAAAAGCAAGTGAAACCTGTGGGTTTGCCTAGATCTAACACTTAGAGAATAAGATTGATTCGCTTTTCTAATGTTCTGAAAAAACAAGCTGAGAATATATTGGCCACATTAGGCCAAATATATATGTTGCATCCTCCAAAGATATTTGCTACTAGCAATAGGATAAGCTTTGTTCCATAAAACCGAATTTATCCCTTTAAAGAGATATGGCATAAGACTGACTTGCATCAAAGTACTTCAAACTGCTGAAATTTGGCTGCCTGAAATCCTGAACTCCTGCTAGGTTATGAGGCCATGCCATGGTAAAGGCCAGTAAATGAGTACAGATAATAATACGGGCATGGATCTATGGAGAAATGAAAAGTCATTCAGGAAAAATGGTGCAGTATTACTTGTAAAATCTTCCTGGAAGTTCATCTTTACTTATTTTTTTTAAAAGAAATTAAGTTTATCATAGAATTACTCAAATAAGCCAAGAAATTTTTCTCATCTCAAAAAGCCAAAACTTATCTCTTTACTGCCAGTATACCTATGAGTATTTTGGATTTTTGTTGAAGTTTAACCTTTGGCAGAGGTCTATTTCATAAGTTTTACAGCTCTCAGTCTGTTTTGGGTAAGGGATGTTTTGCCTTCTATTATTGTTTTGATATATTTTTAATTTTCAGGTATACTTGTTCAAGGAGGAGAGGAATTCCCTGTTGCTGTAGGAGCAAAGAAAATGCACAAAAGAAAGCCAAATGGCAAAAGAATATAATCAACTTCTCAACTACTCAACAATACATTTCCATAAAAATTTCTTATGTCTCTCCTTTTATGTTCAAAAATTTTAAAGCATAGTAGGGAAACACTTCTGTCACTTGATGACAGGAGCACAGAGGTAAGAGTATTTAGTGCTTGAATACATAATACATGCAGGAGCATTCAGATATTTGTATTGTGCTAAAGTTTACTGCTCTTCCTAGTACTCTTCGAAGGGAATTTTTGACACATACTATAACACAGAGGATGTATTTATATCATTATGAATTTCTGCCTACTGAAATTGATGTAATGGGTCTCTGTGAAGAAAGCTATAGTGTTATGTTAAATCCAGCCAGCAGGTCAGCAGGTGTTAACATGTGGTAAGAACAAACAGCTCAAGCAGATTTTAGGCATTCCATTCCGGGACACGGAATCTAGCACAGAAACCAAACATATATTGTTTTGTCGTAATAACTAATTCTCCTAATATTTAAAGGGGACAGACAACTGTTTGGAAGCTCCTATGGACAATCGATGATTAAAAAGCCTTAGAAGTCTTAACTCTAATATTCTTCAGGAAGAATAGAAGTAGCCTAGTTCTTATATGATCATTTTCAAAACACTTGATTGTTTTCAATTAAAAAAATATTTCCATTATATTTTTTGTACTCTTACATGTGCCCAGAGAACTTAGTTGCATGATCTTGTTCCTACTTCACCTTTCCGCACTAGCATAAAATAACATATCAAGGAAACTCTGATTCCTGGAGGAAGATTAATTACAAACATCCAAAAAAGTTAGAGGGACATAAATCAAGAACATAATGTATGCATTTTTTTGTTGTTATTCACTCTTCTCCCATCTTACTCAGTCCCTAAGATTTATACAGGAAATAAAGATGAAATGTAGCAGTTTAATCAGCTTTCAGCTTTCACTGCTTTTACCGTGAACTTCAGGCAGTGAAAATAAATGAATTGTAGAGAGTCATTCAAGCAAGGGGATTTGTCATTGCAAATTTTCTGTTATTGCACGGCTTGAATCTTGGAAAGCAAATTGACTAATCTTTGATATTATTTTTATCATTGTGCAACCTGTGAACACAGCCTACAAAATAATAACCTTTCGTCTTTTAGAAAAAAAACGCATTTAATAGAATTTCAGCCTCTGAGGACTCAATCATCCACAATTTTCATTCTGTGACAAACACACTCTAAAACAAAGTAACCTCCTTAAAATCTTAACTTTGCATTTTAATAGTAGTTCCTCTCTAAAGACCACTATGAGACACATAGTCCTGACTGTTGCATCAGATATTGCTTGGTGAAATCAGGACCATTGTGCAGGGTATCTTGAGGATTTTCCTGCTTGCTTCTCCTTACAGCTATCAAACAATAACACTCCTATTACTCCTGACATATTGTTTATCAGAAGCTAACTGGGAGCTGAGAGGTATGACAAGGACAGGAAGAGAGAGAGAAGTGGAGAAGTATAAGAAATACACTTGCAATGCTAAATACAGGCAGCTGTCAAAAAGCCTCTAAAAGCTATTGTAATTTGTCTGCCATGCAGGGCCAAACACAGATAAGGTGCCTAATCAAAATAAATGAGCCCCACAACAATGGGAAAACAAAGCTCATGTATTGAAAACAAAGCAAATGTCCACAATTCATTTAGAGAGAGAAACTTTATCTAATGAGACATTAGTTGCTAATATTAGATCAAACACTTCTGATAGAAGTCTTTGTGATCAAGACTTCATCCCATAGCTTGAATAGAAGCTTTAGTGGCAGGAGCAGTGAGAGAGCAAGAAAGATTGAGTGAAGACATTCTCTGCAGGCTACCAATTTTCCAGCTTCCTTCTGTCAGACACTGCCAGACTGCCTTAGTAGTACAAAGATAAAGAGAGTATGGAGAGATAATAAGCTGAAAGTGAGTAATTTTCTAAGGGAAGAAATGAGATGAAGTGAATGCCTAACAGCTGCCAATCAGAATTAAATGATACTATGAGGATACTTGCCTGACAGTTGATGAATGAAAATTTAGCAGGTCTGTACAACTTCTCAATCTGCACTTTTTTATATAAATTCCATTAAAAAATAGTGTCCAAAATATAAAAATTAAAATATGATTACTGAAGACTCCCTTTTCTCCAAATACTTTAATATTTGATAGTATTATTTTAAGATAATGATGTGGTGGGGTTTTCACACTTTCATTCATTGTTAAACTTGCTATTTCAATATAACAAGTTTCTAAAGACCATCAAGTAATTTTTATGTCATGTCTGCTGTTTTTTCCCCAGTGAAATTTGGAGCAAAATCTTGACTGGAGACAAATAACACACACTATTAATGTAGGAGTCAGGTAAATTCCAGGAAATCAGCAGCAATAAATGCTCTCCTTACACATCTTAAAACAACTTTTTAATCTCTGCCAGAATTATGATAATTTCTGATGAAAATCTACCATGCTTTTTAATTTTTTCTCTGTCATGTAATCCTGTATTGTTTCTAATTTCTAGAGTAATCCTTTAGAGTCAGCCTATTGTAGGAGGTATTGGATTTTAATAAGAAGGACTTTACACTATACTGAGGAATAAAGAAATTTTGTGGAGATGTAAGTGAAAAGAGGACCTATGATATGTGATCTCTTTCTGATAACATTTCTAAGATCTGTTAAGATGAGTTTTTACTACTGTGGGAGGTTTCCAATTTCACTACCTAATCTAATTTTACAGTAGTCTGAAATAATATATTTCCATATACATCCATGTGGGTTTTCCCCTTTTTCCTGTAATTTGGTGTCATGGGATTTCTGTTAAAATGATGTGGAAAATTAAGGCATTGTGAACTATTCCTTCCAATGGCACAAATTAAGTATGAAACATCCTGGCATGACTATGGTCCTTGTTTTTAAAAACATTTTTTCACCTCATTATTTTGGGTATTAATTTTACTGACAAGTAAATTAAATGACCCACCAAAACATGGACAAAAATTTGTAAATTCTCCCCAGTACACAGATTTGTCAGAGGAAAAATGACGACTTTTGTTCCTGGTATTTCTAAAAAGAAATGGCTTCTGTGTATGACAATGCACACAGTATTACTCTCAGCCTAAATATCAGACACATATTTTTATTTCCTTGAGAATGTAAGAACTGGAGATAATTCCTGGCTTAGAATTCTCCAGTGAAAACTTCCTCATATCCTTCAGCCTTTTCTCCTCCTGCACATACAGGGAAAAGGAATAGGATTTCTGCTTCACTCTCTTTGGTCTAAGACATTAGTTCCTTGGAGGCTTTCATAGATAAATTATGAAGAAAGATGATGACCCTTTGTTTAGAAGAAAAAAATGTGGGGAAAGGAGGTTGGAGAAGAGAAAGCAAAAAACAACTCTCTCATAGTCTTGGATGAGAGACAAAGAAAGAAAACAATGCAGTTTCAAACTTTTCATTTTCAAAGTGCTAATCAAATATAAACTGTTCCTAACATCAGGTATCACTGCCACTCACTGTTCCCCTCTCACTTCTCAGAAGGCAGGAAATGTGCACCAAAGCCAAGGAAACCTAAACCTACTACACCCTCTCACCATAAAGTCTAAAAACCAGCATATGACAGATAAATATGTATAAAAGTTACAGGTCATTTTCAAGAATCTATATAGACTTGTATTTTTTAAGTGAAATCCACAGATAGCATCATAAAATAATCCTTAATGAAGTATATAGTAAGCAGTTTATATATTCAAAGTCTGTTAGTAGGCTGTGATTACAGGATAAAATATAAAGATGCAGTTAAATGTACAGTATGTGGTGGTGCTTTTCTCTTTTAAGCTTCACATGTTATAGGTACTTTTGCTGCAGTGCTTTTTTTTTTTATGTAACATATTTTTTAACACCATACATTATATAACAGGGCAGATGAGCAAATCCCTTTGCTTAGAACCAAAACTCTCCAAGCCAGATATGGAGGAAAATACAGGTCTAACCTCTAACATAATCAAATTAGCTTGATAGTATATATTTGACTGGATGTATGAGTATTTGGAGAAAGGCGACAGAAGTGATGAGACACATCTGCATTCCTGGAGCCTTTTACAAGGCCAAAGACAGAGCTGGCTGCAAAATGATGACTAGGATATATTCTGTGCACCATTTGCAGAATAAAGGCAGAAGGTAAGCAATGTCCAAAGCCTGACCTTATCTGACAAGCCATCCAGTTCCTTTTCATGTCAGGAATGATACTATTCACTTTGCCAAGTCTTCACTGAAGGAACAATCTGTCTGACCCTTCATCATTCTTTCAGATCTTAGCTTCACTGTCAACTAGCCTCCTAGCCTTTATTCCACTATCAAATTTTCTTGGCTTTTTGCATCTGAAAATAGTGAACTGAAAGTCTATTAAGTGTTTCATAGACCTGTTTCTACTATCCCTGAAACATCTGGAAAAATCGTGACTACACTGAAAAGCATTTCTACTACAAAAATAAAAGTGGAATCAGGTGATTTGCAATACAGTTCGGAAGACAAGTAATGTCACTGTAAAGCAGCAATCTTCACATCAGTCTTTTATTTTGGCAATGTAGTTACTAAACATAAATGGTGCTACTTTTATCTCAAGAGGGATATGAGTTACAAATCACTGCCAGTTCAAACAAGTATCACCATGTGCATTTCACTTTCTTATATTGCAGAGACTGAAGACTGACAGTTGTCATAAACAGCATGCTGAGCTAAGAGATTCAGTGGTAGCCATGCTCATATTCTTATATTTTGACCACATGTTATGATTTGTTTAAATTAGAGTTGTCCATATAGAGGCAATTTTTCTTGTTCTAGTCTCACAACTACAAAAACACAGAGCATATTCCTAGATGTATGTTATTTCAGCTCAGCCAGCAGACATTTCCATGCCTTTCTAGACAAAGTTAAAACATATATGTGTTTTAGGAAACATGTCTAAAGACAAAATATAGATTCCCATAGATTTCATTTAGCTAGAAATAACCTTAAACTAACATCAGTCCATATTCTCCTAAGTAACAAGAAAATCATAAATAGAAAACAACAACAACAAAAACCCTTATAATCTGTTAAAACCCCGTGAAATAATTAATGTGGATCTAGAGTGTTGGAGCAAAATTCACAAGTAGCATACCATGATGGTGATAGTGACCACAAGCCAAATTCAAAACTTCCATATGGTCACTTGGCGTGGCTGGAATGCTGGGGTTCTCAGGAAAGTTCTTGCTAACAAAATGCTTTTGGGAGCCATAACCAACCAGCTGTCATGATGTAGACTATGTTTGAAGTAGGATCAGCCCCAGGGACAGAAAGCCACTGCTCCTTTGTGCAACTTCTTTGTGTGTCTACAGAACTAATCTGTATCACAAACAATAATCAAAGAACACCTCATATATAAATTAAAACCAGTGCCTCACCTGCTCACAGCAAGTAGCTGTTATAAAGCATTTTTTAAAAATGCTTCAACATTTCTACCCCATGTGTATTATTTCCCTTATAATGTATTTCAATTTATATAGATGGTGACTCGTCATAGTTACTGAAAATTCATTTTCCTCACAATCACAAGGGTACCAGGTGAGTTCTAAGGTCTCAGAAGCTTAAAATATTGTAGGCAGAAATTAGTTTGAGGGGAAAAAATACTTTTGGTGGGATTTATTCTTTATTTTGAGATTTAAAATATTTTTTTTTCTTTTTGACATTAATTTCTAACTGATCATGTTCATCCTTGTCATTTGGCTGTATTTTCAGTCACATTCAGTTCCACTCTGGAGTTTACCTGTGACCCCTGCAAATACTTGCTGATGTGTGCGCTTTCCACAGAGAGGCAAAAGGCTTTCTCACTTGATTAGTTTATTGTGCACAAAGAAAGTGATCCAAGCAAGGTTATTATGTCTGCTGGGCTACAGAATTCAGAGACTTCTCAAAGAATGCACAGACATCAAGCAGTTCATCTATCTGAAAAAGCATGTAACTGGGGATAATCTCCCATATGTCACCCTGATCAGTTCAGGCAGGGAGACAGAAAGAGACTACACCAAACATCATATGCTTCTTTATATTAAGATCTGGGAATTAGAAGCTCTTTTCCCTTAAAGTATTTCCCTCATAATTAGATTGTAATTATATAATCTATCTTCATATTGTGTACCAATAGATAATATATATATATAAATAAATATATACAATACTTATATATATACAACATGTATCTATGTGTGTGTAATATGTGTGTGTATATTGTGTGTACATATATTACATATATACACACACACATACATATATATATATATATATATATATATATGTATCTGAAAGGTTGTCATGATTGACCTAATTTTCAAAATACTCTTTATGGACAGACCATACCATGTTACAGAAAACAGCCATAAAAAAGAAATTTAAGATTCATGAAGAACAGACTGTAGCTTGACAATAATTAACAGTAAATAGAGAGTAGCACAGACTTAAATTTTAATGATTTATCACATTTTACAATAAGTTATTGCTACAATTTTTATTGACATTTCCATTTTGTCATTAAATGTCACAGGGATTCTGCAGCTCATTTTTCTGGGATCATATTCATGAGAAAACTTATGAATGGCAATAAGAAACACTGCAAACATAAGGGAGAGTAAAACAACAATGCACAGCTCAGAAAACACACTCTACAGATTAACACCATCCTTTAGGAGCCTGGATATCTAAAAACTGGAACATCAACAGAGAGGTAACAGGTGTAGTCATAAGGACTGTTGGTGTCCTTTAATGTCATGTGTAAGAGCAAGACCAAGCTTTGGAGTGTAAAAGGAATTCCTCATCTCTGAAGTATAAATGACAAGTTGAGAAAGATCTAACCAAGAACAGAAGTGCTGTGTTTGTGCTATATTGTAGAAAGAAAAACAAAACAAAACAACAAACAAACAAAGAAACCTTAAGGAAGCCCTGTTTTGTTGTTAACACTAAAATGTGTTCACAAGCCACTCACCATGGAAATGGCAGTTGCTTGGGGCTAGGTTTATTGGTTATTATTAGAAGAGTTAAGCAAAACTATTTTAGCTACATTATAAGATCAAATTTTAACACCTCAGAATATGCTTCCTTCAGACCTTAACCTCAATTACTAATTGATTTAATTGATCAGGTAAAATATTCCCTGAGAATGTAGAAGACCAGAAAGAATCTCTGTGGCAGAGGTCAGATTAGTTTCTACCAATAGGGTATTTTCCCTCACTTTACTTCATTTTTAGGGATACAATTGATGGTGGCAATAATCAGCTCCAGCTGGGAGGCTTCCCTTGTTTTACTTTAACTAACTGGGTACTTATACCACATAGTGATGTGAGCACTTCAGCATTACCATAGTAATATGCCAAACGCAATAAGTCACAGCATTAAGCAAAATTACTGTTTTGTATTTTAATAGATACATTTTTAATTGCCTTTTTGACTTTTTTTTTTGTTTATTTTAATGTTTACTTTTTACTAAATCGAAGATTAAAAATTGTATTCAGAAAATATACTGTATTTTGCTGATATTAAGGCAAGGAAATTAGATTCTTTGCAGATGTGCTATAGCAATTATTGAACATGAATACTCAAGTAATTACTATGTTAAATACCTTATTCAAATAGACAGAGTACAAATTAAAGCTATCCTAGTTTATCTGAAATCCATAGCTTGCTATGAAGCAGAATTTTTTTCTTCTTCCTCGACCCCCCCATTTTTCTTTCTGCTTTTTTGTTTATAAAGCAGCAACAAACATTCACGTTCAGTGTTCCAAGTAGAATGGCCTCAGTTTCCTGCACCTTTGTGTCTTCAACATCATACCAAGAAGGAAACTATATATGTCTACTGAGGTTACCAAACAGAAATTATCTAAATTAAAATAGACAACCTAGAAACAAAATTTATACTTTAAACAGCACAAATAAGACAGAAATACTAGCTCTACAGAATTTTTCTTCCATCCTGTATGCATACCATTGGCAAAAGACAGAAAACTTAGAGTCCCCCTGAGTAAACTAAGTAGCAAAGGGTTGTTTGGTATAAGACACATTAGCATTCCAGTGAAGCAAACCCTGAATTTTCAGATGTGCGAAATGCCTCCTTTCCCTTCTCTTATCTTAGAATGTTAATCTGTTTACCTATTCGCTCTTCTGTCCATAATAATTAATAAAAACAGGACATCTTAAATGCTATTGACACAAAGAATTCTCCCCCCCAAATGTCTTAGCATTAAAAAATCCAGTTAATCTTTCTAATGTACTTTCTAGAAACTGAATCACCAGCTAAAACCAAATTATAATAACTGCTGTCACTGCTGGAATCAAGGAAGATCCAGTTGTCCTTTTTGCAGACCTGTCCCTCAAGGATTTTTAGGTCCCCAGTGAGACTTAGAAATACGCATTTAGCTGCTCAGAACAGCCAGAATTCATCATTTCTGAATAACATCAGAAGCAAACTTTCTTAGGAGACTAATGGAATTGCTGGCTGCAGGGACAGGTGGCAATTGGGGATTGAAATGTTGTACTTTGACTAAAGCAGTAATTAGTTACCTAAGTTATCTGTGGAACAGATGGCATCTTAGGAGAAGAAAGATGGATGTACACTTTTATTTGAGTAATTTAGATAGGTAAACTTGGGAGGAGTACTACAAAATTTTAATGCAATAATAGTACTCTTTAATCAATATATCAACACTGTAGTTTATTTTAAAATAAGGACACATTAAATTCATAATTTAATTTAACTCCCTTCACATAATTTAACTTCCTTCACAACTTTCTATTATAAAAAACACGTGTAGTTATGATTAGCGCTTAGACAGTATTTAAAACAAGATTAACATGGCATATGCTTTTTTAATGACTTAGTAGGAGGAGTTTTTACCCATCAAAATTAAAAATACAGTTTTAGTCAACTAAAACAAAAGAAATAACCTGAATACCAAATTTCTTAAAGTAAATGGGTGAGTTATCCAACTTGCTTGCAACCCAAAGGGGCAAAAGACTGTTTATAAAATCTAAAAACTTAAGAAAAATAGCTACAAAATTCCCGAATGAAAATAACACAGAAAAATTGAATAAAAATAAAGTTAGAGAGTAAATGATAGTGCTTTCTTTAGGCCTTCAAGAGTTATTCACATGTTACAAGCTAAGATATTAATAGAGGTTCACTCTTTAGTCAATAGAAAAGGGAAAAGAGGATATCTAAACAGAACAATTCTCCAGCTATCCCAATCTTACATTACCTGCAGAAGTGAAATTGAAAAAAAATCAGGTTATATCCTGAAGCTAGGGAAGATGACTGACTTGTTTTAAGCCAGAGATAAGTGAATTCAGAGAAATTAATGCAGAGGAATTTGATAGCAATACCTACTAAACTGATGAGATTTTTGCAATAATAGTTTTTATTCTGTTGGAAACATTTTTTTGCATATATAAAAATTTTGAAAGACCTTTTAATTACAAGGACAAGATACTTTCATTAGGCAGTATGACTGGAACAGAATGATAAAATTAAGAATCCTGCCCAAGTACTTCCCTGCCCCTACACTTCCAAACTTTAGATGGGCTCAGACAATGAAGACAGAAGTGAGGAAAGACTTCCACCTTCCACTTTTCCCAAGCTTCTGGAAAATCCTATAGGAAATTGTGTCATTGGGCTTGAAAAGATTTTTGTGATATCCTCTCACACCCCTCCCCATGCTCTCCACTGAGAAAGGAGAGATTAAAAATAAATTTATTTTATTTTATTTCCCCCCTCAATTTACAGCAGCCTTTTCTTGCTGCTTGATCTTAGATATTGTCAACCGTTTTCAATGGATAGATTGAAATGAAGTCATGTCAGAGTTAAGCATGGCATGTAGTGTAATACTGCTAGCCATATGTTATTTATCAGGACCTAAAGGAGAACAACCTGCCATTCTGTTGTCTGGAAGTAAAGGAAGCACCCGATTAGGCTACAAGAGTGTTGGACAGCCAGAATACATGCCAAACTAAGCATCAGTGTCTTGTGAAATTCATGTCATAAAATTAATCCAAATAATTGCTTTCAGCCGTGGCTTTAAACCATAACAAAAGAACTTAAAAGGACCATAAGACTAATGGCAGAGGACTTAGAGCTACTTCTAACTGTATTTAACAATGCCATTTCTGTGCAGAATTGACAAAAAGGCATCGCAGAATCACAGAATGTCTAGGTTGGAAGAGACCTTCACATAGATCAGAAATACAATGAGAAAAAAAAAAAACCAAAACAAAACATTGCATGTACTTTCAGAGAACCTACTTTAAAAATAAATTTTCTAAGGAATATAAAACCCCACTCCTAAACCTTAGGCTTGCAACCAAATAATCACAGAGATTTTTTTCATCCGTTCTGAACTTTAAAGGTGGTTTTTAGTGTTCTGATCTCAGGCCACATAATAAGCGCTTATTTCTCTGCTGTCTGTGATACATATCAATGCTAGGCAGATAGAAAGATATAAAATAGATGTTACATCTTCACAATAATGTCCAGTGACAGAGGACTCCTGCTGTTGGGGAGGAATCAACACAAAAACTTGTTGTCTTTAAGTCACCAGCTGTGGTTTAAAAGTGATAGGCTTATTCTTTACAAACTTGTACAATCAGCTATACCCATGTATTAAAAATATAAGGAAATATTAAATTATAAAGATTTTAGGAAAATAATAATTTTTATGTACAATAATCTGAGAAAACTTCCAAAGCCACACTATTATTAATATTTACAGACCCAGATTATATTACATTTATGGTGAACGTAACTCTCCCTAAAACTCTTTTGTAGACAGATCTTGTATTATGAACTTCAAAGCTAAGATCCAAATTTTAGATTTTTTTGGTCACGGTGGGTTTAATTAAGTTACTGGATAAATGGTTACAGGTTCAGGGTGGCACACAACAGTTAAGTGTTAATCTTAGTTTACATCATGTTATTTTTTTTGGGGGGGGGGGGCTTGTTTGTTGGTGTTTTTCTTTGAAGCAGTTTCTTTTTTTCTGTTCAACTGCCTCTGTATTAAAACACCTCTGTACTTCGAGTATACTGAGCATGTATAAACTTCACTGCATTAATATAAATGCTGAGGGCTAAGGAAGTACCCGGAGAGCTGGAGGCAAGCAAGCTGTTAAGATTCCAGATGGCCGATGCAGGGAAAAAGCTTTTCATGACTAGAAGACGTTTGGACATGTGAAAGCGGAATCACTTTGTTTACTGCAGAGAGTAGCAACCAGATCATCACATTAACGCATGTGATTGTGCAAAGGGAAATTCTCGTCACTACATGAAAATTAAATCACTGGTGCGAACCCATTCAGGGATTTGTGCCTTTTATGAATTGCACTACATTGCTAATTTCACTCAGATTTTAACTGTTTTAATTCACACAAGAGCTTTAATGTAAATCTATAGTAATAGAGTGCCTAGGATATTGTAGACAAACCAAAGACAGAAATGCCAATAAAACAAACCAACAGATGAACAAACAGAAAACACGAAAAAAAAAACAACTCACAACACGAGCCGTTATCACTAATACAACAATTAGCTGATAATTGAGTTGCAAGTCTTTGAATTTAACATAGGAATAAGCATGGCATAATTGTCTTGTAAAAACAAGACAGAAAAATATAATTTTTTAATGAGAAAGTGCATAGGTGTATGATTTCTTTTTTTTCCTGACTGTACACTGGAACTAAAATAATTTTCTATATAGGTAGAATTTAAAACACAATTACTCAAAAGCATTTGCTCTAATGTAAGAAATAATTTTTCAGACTGTCCCAAGAGAACAAACTGACCTGCAGCAACCAAGACCATGAAGACAACCAGAAACAAGAGTGGACATTATCAATCTGCAAGGAGTGCTATGATTCAGTAGTTGACAAAAAGAAGGTAGGGGAAGGATATTAGCAAATATTCTAGCAATATTCCATGCCTTCTAAGTATAAATTAGCATTTTAAAAACATATATATATATTCTTGACGATCTTTCAAATCCCAGGTGCAGTTAGTTCCTTGCTTCACTGAAACACAGTGAATTTAACAGTACCCCAAACTTTTTAATGTCATGTATGTGATGTCACCAGTAGCAGCATTGTTCCATTTATTCTGTATGTTTCTGCATCAGTAATCTGTGAACATCCTGCAGCAAACTTTCATGTACTTTCTGTTGACCACTTTAGTAGAACACTTTCTGGCAAAGTGGATTTCTATGTGTACTAGTTTAAGAAAAAATTGATAAGGAAGAGCTTTTTATAGATGTACATAGAAGGCTACAGTTGTAAATAAGTTATCTGATACAATACCCATTTATTTGTCTAGAGACTTTCAGCACAATATGTTGGGATTTCATAGAAATACAAATTTCAGCAACTAAAAAGAAAGCAATAAACCAATGTCCTTAGTAAAGTGCACTAAGATTTTTTAGATTTAGAATTATGATAAAAAAATTATCCTAGAGTAATTACAGCATCAGATTCTTCTGATAAACATTTTTCTTCATGGCATCTACTTGTATCCATATGTTAAGTTTGCTACGGCTGAGCTTTGAAGCAGCTCTAGTCCTCATCTTTTTCTGAATCACTGTGTAGTTCCTGGGGAAAAACAGTTTAACGTAATTCTTTGGACCTTATTGTTTTGGTAATCAACTAAAATGCTTATTCTTTTCAGAAAAATCTCAGGAGACCTACAGTTAAAAAAAAAAAAAAAAAAGAAAAAATACAGTTCATATAGTCTAGCTAGCTAGATTGCATTATTTAATGAATGAGACATCTACCTGTAGGACAACCAAATACTGTCACTAATTTTGGTCTATAGGGTTCTTTTTCTTTTCTTTTTATTTTTATTTTTTTTCCTTTCCTTTTTTTTTATTTATGGTGGCTTGGAAAATGCTAATTTTAATGTGACTTACACAAACACAATTAGAGGACATACTCCATATTAGATATATTCAAACCATTTTTTCCCACTCTGAAAACTACAATTCTGAGTAGTAGTTTTTTCTATAAAATAGATATATAAAAGCTGAGTTTTTTCTATAAAAGAGATTTAATAAATGAACAAAAATATACTACAGGAGTCATTACACCTCTAAAGCAATCCTGATTAAAGCAACAGATATTAGACCAGATGAAAAGCTGTTGCAATAGAAACTTACAGAGGTAAGGTTCAGAGGTAAATCAGAGGTAAACTTGACCCTGAATCTCAGTGCTCACAGCTGATGTGGTTGGCTGAAACTCTGTGCTATTTGTTTCTGAGCAAGTATGGAAGAACAGCAATAGAAAAAAAAGTTTATTTGTGTCCTCTCATATTAGAAAAGACTGAAGATTTCAGTTTGGAGTGGTTTTTGTAACTTCAAGACACTGACATATAACATTCTCAGCATAATTAAATAAAGCTATTTCCTCCATTACTAATGTGCATTTGACCTAAAACAAGAACCTAATTGCAAACCTCCAGGTTGCAAACTTTTACACATTTTAGATGCAGCTCTAAATCTTACTGTTATATCTGTTTTGCTTGCTTTGATAAATTGTTGATGGAAAGCAGCAAAATCAATAAAAGAGTGAGATTATTTGACAGTTTGTTATGGTGCTTTTGTCTACTTTTATTGAGGAAAAAATACTGGTCTTGGCTAACATATGACAGGAACACCTCAACTTCATTTTAAATCCAAAGGCAAAATAATTTTCTCTTGTTGCCAAATGTATCTGTAACTACTGCAGGCAGAAGCATCTTGCCTGTAAATATCATTACAAGGTGCTCTAAGGAGAAAGACCACTCTCAACAGATACCATGTGTTCATTTGAGCTCTTGATGTGGAAGTCCTAAGCTGTGAACTTTGTTGTGAGCTCTGTTGCTCCCTTGTTGTGAACTTCGTAGGCACAGGAATTTGAAGTGCTTCAGAGTACTCTGCAAATCAAATTCCATTCTGGCCCAAAATTCCTAAATTGTGCAATCTTTGATTCAGTGTGTGTCATAGCACATTTATTTGTTTATGAGCCCAAGGACCAGAGACAATTAATTTTGAATCCATACTGGATTTCAGTGAGAAAGGTGTTTTAGATAATTAATGCCGACTCCTTCTTCATGTTGCCAATAAATATATTTTCTCTAAATATTAATCAACCAGATTAGAGGCATAACTTCCATTAAGCAGTATTTTGATTTAAAGATCAATGAGGAGAGAAAGTTTCTTCAATTTTTTATAAGAAATATGTATCCATCCCTCTATCATCCCTCTATCATCCCTATTAGAGAAAGATATATGATTAAAAATTGAAATCTTTTTTTAAAAGAAAAAAGAAACTGCATAATCAGTCTCAAACACACAAAATCTCTAATTCACCTTTTCAAAAACAAAGTATCTTACAAGTTTGCAAAGTGAATGAACAAAACCATGCATCAGTGAGTATTTTCCTGCAAGTACTCTATCCTCCCTAACACCTGCTCCTTTTTACAATTGCTCGGAAAAGCATTCAACTACTATCAGAAACTTCAAGCTCTTAAACTGACAAAAACTATGATTCACTGACTCTCCAGTTTTACCATTCCTGGCAGAACAATCTCTTTAAAGAGAATGAACTTGATTATGTATTGAAAGCCAGTTTTTGTGCAGTAGTTGCTTTGTGGACCAACGTCTTTTATACTGTCCAGAAAAAGCAACAAATGTGAATATCCAAGGCAGTCCCATAACTAGAAACTTTCCAAACCAAAGTTTTAAAATATTTATACTCTAGAGAAATGATAACATGTTGTTTGTTTCCTATGAATAGCTCTAAAAGCAACATTTATACTCATCTACAGTGATTACCTAGGGAGCCAGTCCTTGTCCCAGAGCTATTGCACTGGAACTGCCTTCTTCAGAAAGAGAACTAATTGCAGAATTTAAGTCTAAAAACTAATAAAATCCTGTTCACTTGGTACAGCTTCCCTAATGGACAGCTCTCTAACTTTTTAATTGTTTTTAAAGTGACTCTTTCAGAGCTGAAGCCATGAAAGCCATCATACTCAGAAACAATTTTCTGAAAGCTTAAGAGAACCAATATTCTGAGTATAGATAAAGAGTAATGAAGCACTTTCTTTCCCATAGGAAAGCTTTCCCACTCATATTCTTTGATGCCAACTAACCTCCACATCTGCTATTTCCCTATTGATTGCTACAACTTGGCACTTTTGTAGAGTGTCTGATGAGGCAATTCTATTCAGTGACACCACTTCCTCTTCAACAAAAGAAGTGTAGTAAAATAACAGTGCATTTCCTATACCTTCAGGGGAAAGGCTGTTTGCAAATTATGCACACAAACATGTAGTCATCATTTATGTGTGTGTATGTGGAGAAGAAGAGCATTTGTTCCTTTAGACTGAACTGCTGTCTATGTAAAATTATGCAAAGTAGATCGGGGTTTGAATTTTTTAAGCAAATGAGGAGCCATTCTGGGTCCCACTTAAAAAATACATCTCAAAATACATCGTGTTCGCTATGGAAATAAGCTTGGAATTAGTCATCATTTAAAATACATTCCAAATATATGTTTACAAATCAGTAGTGTGCATTAAACAACATCAGAACTAAGAATGTGTTTGTTTTGCTGTCCTTGAATATGAACAAATCAGATTCTATTTTCAAATTAAATAATTTCTTTTTGACACACATAACAGTAATGAAATATTTCATTTAAAATTAAAATGGTAAGCAATATGAACTACATAATAGTTCCATTATAATGCTGTGGAAAACACCAGCATGACAAAAAGAAAAGCAGTTTTTAAATTCAACTTCGAACATAACATGTTTGTTTCAAACAGACTGAAACTAAATGATTGGTGGCTGCATTTTATTTTGGTTTTCCTCTAGCCTCTGGACACTGCTAATTTTTGTTTGTTTATTTATTTGTTTTGTGAATCTTCGGATTAATTAAGCCTTAGTGGCTACAATTAATTCTGTGTTTAGTCTTACTTGGCATTAGATCCCTTCTCGTCCTTTTTATTTTTGGTATGTCTTTAAACCTAGAATCATAAAGGTATTGAAATACCTAATACGTACTGGAATTAATGGGAACTTATGTATAAGAAATAAACATAGAAGAATTGAAGATTTAGTCCCATCTTAGAATTTTCATGCTGTATTTATAACAACTCTCACAACAACAAATTTGTTCTAAGTTGAAACAGTACAACTAAGAAACAAATTTTCTTTTGTGAGCAGGACAGAAACAAAAAACAGATAACAGTTCAGGAGATGTCAAATGCATACCAAAGACTGTTCCTAATAGGGTGCTTGTACGATTGCCTAATTTTGATAGAAAGTTTAGCCCAGACCATGATTTTAAAATGATCCTGTCCTGTTTTGCTTACTACTAAAAGTATAGACTGAATGTGTACAAGGCAGAAATATAGAACACACTTTAACAAATGTATTTGGAACACCATGTAAAGATTTCAGTATACATGTTACTTTAAACACTCCACTTCTGAATTCTTACTCCAAAATCAGGGGAGAGAAATAATGATTTTTCTAGCAATAATTTTTAAAACACCTTTTGGACACTGGAACAGGCATGATACAGATGTGGGCAATGACCCAAGCCTGACAGCCAGCGCTTAAAAAACCTTTGGTTAATGCTATTAATAATTTGTTTTAACTTTTGGTCAGCCCTGGATTGCTCAGGCAGTTGAACTACGTGATTACTCTAAATCTCTCCAATCTGAAATATTCTATTCTAGCCATAATAAATTTTCTTATTCTAGTTTCTAACTAAGAAATCCAAAATCATAGAAAAAATTTGAAAAACATAATTTATTATTCTGAATCTGTTAGAGGATGTGGTTTGTTCTGAATGTCAGCTAATTTTATTTTTCCTCTAAACAAGGTTGTTAATTTTGCTGTGTCATCCTACTAATCTCCCATATGCAAGCTGAACTGTACCCTTTAATTTCACATTTCCATGAAACATCTGAGATAGAATGTGTCAATACTACCACATACTTCCTACAAATATGCAAACTCGGGTGCACACATCAAAAGCCTGCATCTGTCTCTCTAATTTAATAAAAAAAATTGAACTTATAAGGGTAACAAAAATGACAAGTTATACAGCAGATGACACAGCAACACCTGTGCTGCTGGTGGAAGATAAATGTACTGAATACTCTAATGTAATCAAGGACATGGAGCCATATAAACAAATCAAAATATTGCATAGTGTTTATTCTTTATTTTTGCTTGTTCTTCTTTTTTGAAATACAAGCCCTTGCAATCGGTGGATTACTCACTGTGACCAATTCCATCCCTCTAAATGCAACATTTACATACACTGACCATAATTTTGGCCATATTTCAACTCAGACTGTAAGCAGAAACATGAATTTTTCCTAGGATTTTCTATGAGAGATTTTTCCTTTTTTTGTTTTTCTTTCTTTTTGTGTATTCATTTTAGTGCCAACATGTTAGAAAACAATTTCTTTGCAGTTTTTAAACCATTAATCTGAAAGAAAACAAATATTCCCACTGTGATTGTTAAGTCAGTCAGTTTTACTATAAAAGTGGAATTATGTGTATTATTCCTTGTAAAATTAATTCTTTTGAGTACATAGATTTTTTTTTTAAAATCAATGTCTCTCCCTGTGGTCAAAATGTAGTTTATACATATATCAAAAGTGTTTACTGCTTAAAAAGTGACCATAAATTTTGTAAGATTCTTCTTAAATACTTTTAGCTGCTTACACACTAAGTATCTACACCCAAGTACTAACCTAAGTTTCTCTATCATCACAGTACTGGTGAATTTCTCTAACTCTGGGGAATGCTGTCCTTCTAGGACATTTGCTTAGTACAGAGGAATTACTTTCTTGTGCCTTTCAGTTTCTTTCCAGTGTCAGTCAGGGGCACCTAGATGGCTACTGAAGAGGAAAGCAGGTATCTACATTTTGAGGAGTAGAAACCTACCTTACATGTTTCAAAAGCTGCATCTTTCCTAGTCAAACAAGTCATCTGTGTGTGTGTGTGTGTGTGTATGTATATATATGCATGTATGTATGTATGCATGTATGAATGTATGTAGGTGTGTGTGTGTTTTCTGGCTTTGAGACCAAAACCCAGGATATTATTATGCCTTCCTGTTAAATTCTCTCAGTCAACAGTTGATGTCCTATGTATTTGGAGAAACTTCAGGAATACAGGCTATTCCTGCTTTTACTCATTATTTTAGGGATGCCAAACTTTTTTTTACAATTCCTGTATCTACAAAGAATAATAAATTACCTTTTCTAAAGATTTTACCCATGAGGCAAAACAAACTACAGTAGCAGTTGATAACATTTAAATAGGGCTTGTGTAATGCAATACAGTGTAAGAAAATAAAATATTAAAATCTGAGCGACAAATACACAATAACAGGAGGTTTCTAATGATTTGGTTGCATCACTAGTGTGAAGAAATGTATTTAAAAAAAAGAAAAAACACAAATCACAAATTATTGTAACTGCTGCTTTTATCAGTGCTGGTGGTTTTGCTATTATACTTATTCCCCTAAAAGTTAGAGATTCAATTTACCAAAGTAATTTTACATTTCAGAAATAAAAATTGAAGGCCTAAAGATTAAGACCACAAGCCTCAATGCTTTCTGTGAGTGTTAAGGCATTTATTAGAGGTATTTAGAAATCAAGCTCTAGCTTGAAAAGAAATCTAGAAATTCTTTATGAGATGAATAAAAATGTAAAACATAATTGGCCTCAGTACTTCTGTGAAATGAGCCCCATGGCTCCCGTTCAACCTTCCTTTCATCTTTGATGATCTGATTTGAAAAGACAGCGACTGAAACTGCCAAATATTCTTCATTATGAACACATTGTGACTGGAAGAAGAAACTGAAATTTCAGTGTTTCCTCCACTAGCTTCTGATTTTAGGGGTAACCAAACCCCTGACTAGAATGGCATTGTTGGATTGCACATCTATGATGAACTATGATAAGCATCTCTGCTTTTCAAGAAACAAAAACTGAATCAGGAGTACAAGGTGCAACCATAAATAAATTAAGAAACCAAGCTGTTGTTTTTATTCAATTCAAGTAAGTTCCTTAGCAATTCAACCTGAATAAAAATACACTTGAATGATAACTACCTGGATAGGCTTAGATAAAAGTCTTAGAATCAAAGAAACTATCCTCAAAGCTTCTTTGCCAGATAAGGTAATAAGGTGAAGGAAGACGTAGAGACCATTCCTATTAAATCACAGAAAATTTTTGGTGTTAGTATTCTTTCCTCAGAGAAAATTCCTTTAGGGATGCATATTCCTTTTTCAGAAGGTGGAAATGTATTTAAGAGTACATGAAACTTTTATCAAAAATATCAAATAGAAGCTTCCAAAAAGTTCTGGAAGAATCCTTGTAAGCCAAGGAAGTTATGATTAGTATAAAAAAATTTAAAAATTAAAGATATGAAAAAACAGTGAGAGATAGAGAAAGAGGAACAGAACTGTTTCTGCTTTGCCACTGGCCTGCAGCAAAAAAAAAAATAAGTAAGAGTTCTTCAAAGAAAGACCAAGAAATTCACATCTTCAAAGGCCTCCATTGTATTTGCCAATTTTTATAATTTTTTGAGAGGTAACAAATTTCAGTTTTCAAATGCAAAGATATACAAACAAATATTTTCAGGTAAGTTATATCCTTTGCTAGTAAATAATAGTTTACTAATAGTGTGTATTAATATAGTGAAAGCTCTTATGCTTCCTTCAAACCACAATAGATCACGTGATAACTTATCTGGATTTTGCTTGCAAACTGCTTTTCAATATCTCTTTCTGATCACTGACTGCTCATGGCCTAGAGGGGTATACTCTTTGTTGGGTAAAATAAATGGCTGGATAGCCAAACCCAAAGAATGGTGAATGGAGTTATATATTATCCAGTTGGCAGCTGGTCACAACTGGTGTTCCCCAAGGCTCAGTATTGGCAACGGTCCTGTTAAATATTTTTATCAATTATCTGGATTAGGAGCTCAAATGCACCCCCAAACAGTTAACAGATTACACCAAGTTGTGTGGGAGTGCTGATCTGCTGGAGGACAGAAAGGCTCCAAAGAGGGATCAGAACAAGATGGATTGATGGGCTAATGCCAAGTTCATGAGGTTCAACAAGGCCAATTGCTGGATCTTGCACTTGGGTCGCAACAGTTCCATGCAGAGCTACAGACTGCGGGAAGAGCAGCCACTATTCCAGAAAGCTGCTCAGAGGAAAAGGACCAGTAGGTGTTTGTTGGCAACAGGCTGGATATGAGCCAGCAGTGGTGTGCCCAGGTGGCCAAAAATGCCAATGGCATCCTGACCTGCATCAGCAATAGTGTGGTCAGCAGGATCAGGGCAGTGATTGTCCTCCTGTACTTGGCACTGATGAGCCCATACCTCTAAACCTGTGTACAGTTCTGAGCCCCTTTACTACCAGAAACTCAGGTGGTAGAATGCCCAGAGAAGGACAACAGAGTTGGTGGACAGTCTGGAGCATAGGTCTTATGAGGATCAGATGAGGGAGATGGGGGTATTTAGCCTAAAGAATAGGAGCCACAGGGGAGACCTTTATGTAAATTCACTACAACTACCTGAAAGGAGGTTGTAGCAAGGTAGAGGTCAGTCTCGTCTCCAAAGGAACACGCAACAGGATGAGAGGAAATTACCTCAAATTTTGCCAGGGTAAAACTGGATATTAGTAAAAATTTCTTCCCTGAAAGAACTGTCAAGAATTGGAACTGGCTGCCCAAGGCAGGGATTATGTCTGGAGGTACTTAAAAGATTTGTAGATAAGGTGTTTAAGGACATGGCTTAGCAGTGGAGTTGATAGCGTTAGGTTAATGGCTGGAACTCAGAGCTCTTTTCCAACCTAAACAACTCTATGATTCTGTGATTCTAAAGCGTACTTTAGTATACTTTCTCATAAACTGGTACAGTATATTGTGCAGATTAAGGATCTTTAACACATTAAATACAAGTTCAATTAATGCATGGATAAAGAAAAATGCCTAAAAGGCAAAAAAGCTTGCATAATTACATAATTATTACAATAGATCTATTGCAAAAAAAGATGGTTTAATCAATCTCAACAAGCACTCTCTTTGGAGGAATTAATAAATCTGGAGAAGAAATTCATCAGCATAATAAGATTTTGGGTGATATCTAGGGCAATTCTGGCACTGAAGATATTTCTGTACACAAAGCAGTGCTAATGTATTTGGACAACACTACAGTACTATGATATATCAATTGACAGGCAGAACTAAGAGTTCACCTCTGCTAATTAATGGAGAATTTCAGGATTAGTGAGCAGAAGTTTTAGTGGGCAGAAGTTCAGCACTGGAGGTTGCTAATATGGCAGGATCTCACAAAAAAATGGCTGAACCAAGTACCAGTTCACTCTGGAGAATTGCTTCAGAATCACATTCCCAGGATGAGTCATAGATCAAATCTGGCAAACTTTTCACGGCTACTTGGTGACAGATCTATTTGCTTTGAAGAGCAAGGTAGATTTTTTTAGACTCTGAGAGTTAAAAATGTTCAGATGTACTCTGAATTTCCTAAACAAACCCTATCTGTGAATTATGTCTTTCATACAGAATGATGTTTGCAGTTCAAGATTTCTCTATGATCTAGTTCAGTTGCCTCTCTCACCTTGCTCAAGATCTGAAGACAAACATAAAGGGAAAAAAAGCTAAAAAGAGAAGAAAAAAGAGAAGTGCTCTCACCCTGCCTCCTGGGGAAAACAGCAGGAGAGAAAGGTGATAAGGAGAGAGAGCAATTAGGTTATGCATTTCTGAGGAAAAAGCCTTGCAACTAAACTTATTATGAGAACCCAGAGATCAGTGGTTCTCTTACAACTGATCCTGTCAGCAACATCATTACAGGCCCTGAAGAGGCCAGAAAGTGGAGGGCATCAGGTAAAGGAAAGGAAATAAAATGTTCATCTTACTAGTTAAGACAAAACCTACATTAGTACATAAAGAAAACATACATTGAAAGTATCAGCAATTTCAGTGGTTTTGATTTTCTCACTGTCAGTCTTTCAAATGTCAAGGTGATATAACTCACTTCCCAAAGGGTGTGGATTCCCAGTGGCTTTCACATTTAGCAGAGTGATTGATATAAGACTGCCCTGCCATGAAATGGTACTCTGCTCCACTCCCATCAGTTCTAACATTCTAGCAGCTAAAGCAGTTTTCTTCACAACTGAAAACTAAAAATGCAACAAAAATGTTCATCTGCATCTGGATCAGAAAGCTGGGCTGACTCTTGTCACAGGTCTAAGTCATGTAGAGCCAACAGTGCTTGAGGCTGAAGGTAGGAGAAGAGCTTGAAGTACTTGGGGTTAGACTGGCTTAAAACAAAACAAACAAAACAAAACAAAACAAAACAAAACGCTATTGAGAAAAGCAATTTACAGTGACTAGTGGTGATTAAACTCCATCTGACTTCAAAGGAAATCAAATGGTATGTTGGGGTGCACTAGGTAAAGCATTGGCAGCAGGTTGAAGGACGTGATCCCGGCCTTCTGCTCAGCCTTAGTGAGGCCACATCTGGAGTGCTGCAACCAGTTTTGGGCTCCTCAGTGCAAGAAGGGCTATGAAGATAAGCAAGGGCCTGGAGTATCTCTCTTATGAGGGGTGGTTGAGGGAGCTGGGCTTGTTCAGCCTCGTGAAGAGATGAATGAGACAGGACAAAATCAATGGGAATAAGTGTCTGAAGGGGGGTGTCAGGAGTATGGAGCCAGGCTTTGCTCTGTGATGCCCAGCAATAGTGCAAGAGGCAGGTGGGCAGAAACAGATGCACAGAAAATTCCGTCTGAATAAGAGGAAAAATTTCTTTACTGTCTAAATGACTGAGCATTGGAACAGGTTGTCCAGAGGGGTTGTAGAGTCACCTTCACTGGAGATATTCAAGAACTGTTTGGATGCAACTCCATGCAATGTGCTCTAGGATGACCCTGTTTTAGGCAGGGAGGTTGGACCAGATGACCCACTATGTTCTCTTCTAACCTTACTCACTTTCTGATTCTGTGTTTGTTGTCTTCTGTGGCACCATTATATAGTCTCAAAAAAAAAAAAAAAGGCAGAATGGGTTTCTCTTAACTACAAAATAATTTTTCAAATGTCTAGATTCTTGCATCCCTCTGAATTATCAACACTTGGTAAAAATTCTTGTCTTCTGCTGATAAATAATCCTGACACAATTTCAGATTCAAACTGTGGTTTGGGTAACACATGCATAGCAGGCTTGATTTCCTAAGAAAGAATGGAAAGTTGTTTTTTTACCCAGTCTGGGCTCTGATTTCTTTTATCCCATACTTCTATCCAAGTGGAAATTAGATCTTGCTATGTTTTATCGTACCTTATACACTGGGAAAGAACAATTTTATTCCGATCATCTGCACCATGTACCTGCAGTATGGGTCTTTAATGCATACACAATAATTAATGCATATTGTTGGGTGCAGTTTTGAAAAATGATGAAATGCCAACTTATTGTTTTTATGTTTATTTCATCTCTGTATAATAGTCATACTCTGAAATACTAATGGGAACATAGGGTAGCCCACCTGAGAGTTCAGTGGGGAGATTAGCATAACACTTTTTACTCTCTGAAGAATTTTAGAAAGGCAGAAACCAATACTGAGTTATGGAAAAGTTTAATGGATTCAGAGAGAAGCTAGAATTTTCATAATGCAAATTTTTCATTTATTTTTGATGTTTCTGACATCTCTTTCCTTTCAAAATTAACTAGTGGGGACCCAATTAATATCTTAATGATTTGTTCAAATATTTTAATTATTGTGAATATCTACTCTTGTTTTTACTGGAAAGTTGCATTTTTTTCCTTGAGAGGACATAAAAATACATTTATACATGATTCATCTATTTCTAAGTGCTGTAGCTTGAGACAAATGTAAATGATAACTTTGAATCCTATGGTTTTTGAGTATAATTAAACAATATCCAGCAGCTTATTAAGAATACTTACTATCTGGATATATAGGACAATTTTTGTAGAATTGAAAAGTTGAAAAGTTATTTTCATCTTTTTCAGTCTTTACTGAAGGGTATAAGAAATGAGGAACAGGGAAAGGAGAAAGGGGAGGGAAAAGGCATGGGTGGGGACAAACATGAGAGTGGAACAGTAGTGAATTTCTGTTGCACTTCATCTATTTTTAGATGAGTTTCATGCCTCACCACTGAAATGCAACACAAATATCTGTTCTTATTTACTTTAGGAATAATAATCACTCTAAGGGTCAAGACAGCATAAAACCATTGTCCCCATAACTAGACAGTTATTTGGAATGAAGCACTTTCTGTGAATTTGTTCTGCTTCCTGCCTTCAAATTCAAAAGAAAGACAGTTTCGCCCCAGAGAACTTAATGGTACCAAATTTATTGTAATTTCTTTTATATAGAATTCAATTGCATGGCTCTTCTTGTTGTAGTCTGTGTTAATGTGTCATATAACCTACCTACCATTGCCTAACTTCCCTGATCTTTTACAAGCCTAAGTAGAACTCAGTGAGGCAGAGATACTTTGAGATCTCTGGGCAAAGCCTATATTTCACTCTTACAGGCTCTGCTATTGCAGATTTAGTTCTTACAACTGTATAGAGTAACCACAGACCTCGTTTTAGAGATTTACAGCTACATCTGGGATTTTTTTGTTTGTTTCATTTTTTAATATTAAAAGAATCAGTGGTTATCTAAGTAGTGTTCTTGCAAAGAGAGAATCATGGCAAAGAGGAAAAGACACCTTTCAGCTGTAGGTTTTTCTAGCAGTTAGGTCCAAACCAGCATGATCAAAAAGAAGTAAAATATGTTTACATGTTATTTATATTCAATTCCCTTTTTTGCTAAATGTGCAGCATGTTTTTTCATGCAAGAACAAGTCTGTATTTGCTACATCAAAATGCAACTTTTCTATAAAGTGAAGTATTATTAAATCAAACTGAATATGTATCTGTAGTATCCGCTACCAATTATTTTTTCACGCATTATCAAAACCAGTACATGGAAGCTGTGATCCAAAAGATTGTTTTTCATTAGTCACTGTCAGTCAGTGGATATTTGAGAAACTCACAAGCAGTGCTTCTCTCATTTTTGACTTGCAACAATTGCACCAAATAATTAATACACTGCCAAACTTCATGGTGTTTTATTTGAAGCATTAAACTAAAGGTTCTCTGTATATACACCCATGTGTTTGTATTGCATCTTTACTTGTTAAACAAATAAATACCATTTGTCCATTACAGCATTCAAACCCAGGCTTGAAAATCCCACTGAATTATTGGCTTTGCTCACATCAATGCCAACATCACACATGACAAATGAATGACATTAACACCTTTATTATTCTTCTACTTCTGTTGATGTCAGAGAATGTCATTTCTACTCCAGTTGCAAGCAGTGGGAAAATTCCCCTATAACTCTTTCCTTCAGCTTTAAGAGACTGTTTCTGAGACTTTGTAATGTATAGGTAGAGCTTAAGGCCATTTCTTTTAACAACAGGCTGAGAATGTGGAAGGAGAAGATAGACAAAGAGTGCTGAATTGTTGCTCCTCTAAATTTCCACAGAGAGGTGGCAACAAAATGGCTAGGGTAAAAATGTGAGGGCATGGGGGCAAAGGAAAATGACCAAAAAGGATGAGCAGCATGTCTTTTTATAGAAAGAAAGCAGCACAGGAAGAAATGAAACCTATTGTAGAAAAGTAGAGCTGGAATACAAAACTTCATCCTAAAGAAGAAAAGGAAAGAAATTTGCAAATGTAAATGGTAAACAGCATAGTCAGTCTACCAGATATTTCTAAGGTACACGAGTCTGCTTTCCTGAATTAGTCCCCAGTCTAACTTTCACCAGAATCAGTTCCCTACCTTTCACCAAGTGATGTTGAAAAAGATGCTATCCTGTTTAGTGCCTCAGCTTCCTTATCAACAAAACAAGAATATAAAATGCATATCTCACAGAGAGCTGAGAAGACCTTTAATTTGTAATGCAGGAGTAACGATACTAATTTTCTGCTACTATAGAATGTAAAAGTACTTTGGTTTTTACTATTTGGTATGCAGATGCCTAGTAACCATAAGTAAGGAAAAAAACTGATACTGTACAAAAGCCTAGAAAGAAAAAATCTGACATTGAAAGTTACATATATGAAAAATTATGGGAAAAACAAAAGCACATGACAGCTTCACAAGAGATATCTCAACATTGTAGACAATACACATGCATACGTGTTGAACTAGTTTTTTGTGTGCTAGGGTAGAGAAGTGTGGTGCAAATAGAAGCTAGGTAGAATTAATATTGTTCTTCTCAAATTCTGAATTGTCACTCAGCAAGAAAATCAAGTGAGAAACAGACTGAAATATCACAGAAATCAGAGACAATGAAAAATCTGAGGTTTCTTTCATCCAAGAACAGTTAATGTGAGATCACTACCCTTCATGAAAATAATAAATGCCTTTTATTTTATTCCAAACAGGGAAAAAAAAACAGGTTTCTGAAATTTGAAAGTGGTCAATTGTGACAAAAGTGGCCAAGAGAAAGGAAGAGAACTTCATAACTATTTTCATAATTCCATAATCTGAGAAACATCAAAGCATCTATCAGGAACAGACACTCCCAGTCTAAAAGCAGATAAGGCTTAGAATTTACGTTCACATATCTTTCCTTCTAGTTCTTGGACAATACTAAGATTTCTTTTATTATTTACAATGAATTAACTGAGCAGACCCACCAGGCACATAATGGACTTGCAAAATTATTTCCTTTCCATGCTCAGGCAAGATAAGCAAATCTTAAGAGGAGAGAGCACTGAAATTTTCCTTTGCTTTCTGGCTTCTGAATGAGTTGTAATTCATGTTTCTCAGATATAAAGGAGGTATCAGATGAATGACCTAGTAAAATCCTGAAGTCAACATTCTCCTTTTTCATCAAAGCTATTTCACAAGGATTGAATCACAAGGGTAACAACATTTTCAACATATATCCCAGGTGCTCTTCAAGATTTACCTCCTGGAGCTTTTAGTCCAGCAGCTCTCTTGTTTGTCTGATGCCCATTTAGGTTCCCCTTCATAACTGGTTCTTTTGTTTTAGCACCACACAGGTCTGGCCATGCTCCAACATTTTTTTTTTTTTAAGAAAAGAATTCAATGGACTGCTATAAAGCTAATTTATACAGAAATTACTGTCAGTCTTGTGGGCAGCTACCAAGCCTGACTGTGATTTGAACTAATAACTATTACTAAGATATGATAATTTCATTTAACATTAGCAAACCATCTGGTGCCTTTATTATCTTGTAACACAGCACCACTGTCTTACTCAATCCACTCTCATTAAAACAAGACAAAAGTAGCTAAGGCTATTATACACACAGGTGATAAATTTATCCTCTCAATTGTCTTTGTGCAACCACTGTTCCCAGAATTCATACTCTTTTAGATTTTTGAAGTACAAGAGTACTATTAAAATCTAGTTTGACCTCCTGTATAATGAAGGCTATTTGTTTCATTGAGAGACCTCTAAATCAAAAGAACATGCTTGGGCTGTGCTGTGTCTATCTTCCTCATGATGGCTGCCTGTGATGGATGAATCCAGCCCACTCCTAGATAAGTTATATAAGTGGTTAATGATTCTTACTCTTAAAAATATGCACCTTATTTCTAGCCTGAATTTTCCTAACTTCAGCTATGAAACATTGGATCTCATTATGCCTTTTTTTCTGCTAGATTAGCGAGTCATCTACTGTCAAAAGTTTCATTCCCATTAAGGCACTTGCAAACCATGATCAAGTCACCTCTTAACCTTCTCTTCAGCAGATTAAACAGACAGATCTTTAGCCTCTAACTGCAATGCTTGTTTTCAGACCTACAGTCATTCTTCCACCTTTAATGAACTCTTTCCAATTTTAAGCATATTTTCAAAGTGTGCTCACCAGAACAAGACAAGTTCATTAGTATTTTCCTTAATGCCATACAAAAAGGCACTTCCTACTTGATTTTCAGTTATCTATATATCAGAGAATATAATATATACTATTTAAAACTGTTTTATCAGAGTCTTGTGCTTAAGTGATTTTTGTTTCTTTAGCATTCTCTATGAGATATTAAATTCTAGAAGTACCTTGTAATGCAATTCCACTTAAAGTCTTATTTTTAAATATTTTCTTGCATTTGCACTTTTTAATGTAAGGAAATTATGTTCCTGAAGTAATTAGCTTTTGCAGAATAAAAGCGTGTTTTGAAAACACACAAATGAAGATATAGTATGTTGACCAAAAATTATAGTACTTTATTTCCTAATAACTCCACATCATTAGGTAAAAATACCTAATTTTACCAGGAAGTTTACTATTAAAGTTTGTATATATATGTTTTGCTTTAACTTTCATGGAATACATATGTAATTAACCTACATTCCTTACTCAGGTAGCTCTAGTGAATAGCATTTACATCATTGTAATGTTCTCTTGGACATTGCTTCAGACACTGAATGAACCAAATGGGATTGTATAGCTTTCATCTACTTTTCTATTTGAGCATGATTTTCACTTTTTGATAATCTGCAAGAACAGATGTACATCTGTAGCTACATCTAATGTTTAAGTTTAAATTAATTTCATTAAATAATGAGGCAAATAATATCCATTGGAAAAAAAAAATAATAGTAGTAGAAAATAATATAAATTAATTTACTACTAGATGAGATAGGAAACAATAGAAAAAAAATATTTCAAATCAGTTGGTTCCAAGTTGGAACAGTTCTTAAGTATTGGTTCAGTTTCTTGTCTTAAAGCACTTGTTAATCATGATCTGTTCACACAAAAAGTCCAGAAAATCTATGTGTTTGATAGGATAAACCTTAATTTGACCTAAAATTTATCAGGTGAATAAAGAAATCCTCTGTTTTCTTATAATTTCTCTTTTTCACTCACAGTGAAGGAGGAAAATTAATTAATGTAAAAAAGGTAATACTAAATGATGTGATCTAGCATCCTAAATTGTGTTTATGTCTAGGTTATTTCAACTGCAAATAAAAATCTTCAGATGTGAAGGATGTGAAAATGCTATTTTCATTTGATGCAAGGCCTCTCTAGTTCTTGGATATAATATATTAGATAATCTCAAAATATATCTAGACAAATGTAAACAGAAGACTAAAGAGAGCATAAAGGAAAAATTGTGCAGAAAAGGGAGTACTATATTAACATGCAGAGGAAAAAAATCAAAAGGAAAACTAAAAAATTAAGGTTGGTTTCTTGTATTTCAGTGTCCACAGTTTGAACCTGAAATATAATTAGATCAAAATCTTCTGCTATACTAAATTTAAGTTAAATCCTCATAGTGTTTTCTGGTAATTCAGTAAATACCTTTTATTATTTCTTTATGTCTCAAGACAAAAATAATTTTGACTCTTCTAAAAAATTCTGGCTTCAAACTTTCAATGTTGTTACTTTTAGCTGCTTCACATATTTCCTGACATGAAGAGATCTCTAGCTGATTAGTTACTTCTATCAATTTCATCAGCTCCTTTTCCAGTGAGTATTCTGAGGACAATACTCAGAACATTCCCAATGCATGCTTTAAGTTAAGCAGCCTGAAGCATTCTGAGATATTGGAGTTGAATGATTCTTATTTCCAAGCAGAATCTGAAAACCTTAGCAATTATTTATTTTAAAAAAATAAAACCATTTGTACACTTTGATTGGGTACAACATCTGTGTTCATAAGATTAAGCAGAGATTACTCAGCCTTGAGATGTAAACAATTTTTTTGCTCTTTGAATTTCATAAGAGAAACTGAGTACACAGTCATCAATTTCTGTACCAGTTTAAAAGCTACCTTGGTCCTCAGTTTGCTGATTAAAAATGTCAGTGTGACAGCCAATGTAGGGCTTTAGCTGATAGCATAATAACTCTTAAAACTAGACTATATCAGCCAAAAGTCTTCAGAAATTACCAAAGCTCAGGCAAATATTGTTAAACATCTCTCTGGAAGATCTGAGACACCTCTGTGCTATCCAACATAAGAAGTTAGAGAAGAAGCCATCTTCTCCCCCTTTATAAATACCTAGCACTAATTTAAGTCTGCTTAAATGCCTGATAAACCTAGACAAAAAAATATTTTCCTCTAATTCAATCTCACTTCACTATATTTCAAATTGAATTATCTTAGTAGGAGATGAAAAGGAACAGAAAAACTGGGTTAATCTGAGCTTTTTAAATGGACCCAGAATTTCATTCAAAAGTTTCTCAGAATTATGAAGTCCTAAAAAAGTTTTCCTCAATAGACCCACTAATATCCTTAGTGTTTCTTGAGTAAAGACTACAATTAGGTATAATGCTGCTGAATTAAAACTAACTTTTAATATTGCAAAGCTTAATCTTGTACACAGCTATAGAAGATCTGAACAAAGCATTCAGGTTTCTTCATGTAGTTCACTGATATAAATTCAAAATTTTAAAAGAAAATCATCAAATAAACATTTTCTGTGAGACATTTTCATTTGGTTCCTTTGTTGTCTTTTTAATAATAATTTTTTAAAAAGTCTTCACTTGTTTTTGGCAGCGTCAGAAATCATACCAGTTGCCCCTCAGCAAGGTTCAAAAGCTTTCCCCCCAAAAATCCGGGTATAACATCTTCTCAAACAGAATATAAAACTTACCTTGAAAAAAGTCATGGTTGCTCCATCTTCAACTGCCCCGTACTCTATCTTTGTCTGCTTGGCCAAATCATCAGCAGAATCAATCGGGGATTCCATACGTTCCACTGTCAGAAAGGCGGCTAGGTTAGCAGTGTACGAGGAAATGATGATAAGTGTGAAAAACCACCAAATGCCTCCCACTATCCTGGTGGAGAGGGCCTTAGGCATGAGCTCAGAACCTAACGAAAACCAGGGGAGAAAGGTGAAACGGATGCACAGAAAACAATTAATAAGCGTTCAGCACTTTTTGCCACAGTGGGGAGATGGAATCACTGTGCAAAAAAATCTTTAAGCTACAGGTTTACATGTACTGCTTGTACAAACAGACACAACTGAAATGCAAAATAACTGGTTAAATTTTTAAAGACAGATCTTTTTGGAGAATCAAAATATAGTAATGGGAGATTCAATGATCAGTGCCATTTTAAAATTTCTAAACATATATATATATATACCAATACAAATAAAGCAGTTACTTCAAATTGCTTTCCAGAAAAAACAAGCAGTTGATGAAGGCACCAGATATGAAATAAAGGATTTTGTATCTGAAAAACAAAATCTTAAATCTATTATAAATATGCTTTTGAGTTTTATCATTTGCATTGCTCTAAAAGATAGTTTATTAAATGTTTAAATATTAAAAAAAACCAACATCTCCCATCTCTATATTTAGCCCCACAATTTCATATAAATATGGGTGGCTATGCTACACACTTCAATTTAATAGAAGAGCAATAAAAATATTAGACTTCTATGCATAAACTAGATATAGATAGATTATAATGCATTGCTGGAGTTGCCTGCTCATGACACTAAAGAATGGAGGAGGGACAGACACTGTATTGTAATTTGCATAATTTTTAATGCTGATTTAGAGCCTAACAAGACAAATTGAAGTACATAAACTTCTGTGTCTAATTACTAAAAATAGAAATAAATTAGATCACTGTAATATAAAACTACAAACATTTATTATAAGTGAGCCTCTATGGAATTTTTTCCATAATATTATAATTGAATGAAATGAAATTTCTAATGATGTCAAATAAACAATTTCTAGCTCCATTTTAAGAACTTTATGTAAGATCTTTTGGAAGTATCTGGAAACTTGTTTTCAAGGAAACAGTTTCACCATATCCCCTATACCATTGTACCGAAACAACCCCTTTTTGTTAATTGGTTACTATGTTTGCTCTTAAATCTTCTGGGTAAAATGGAATGAAGGCAAGATGGACTATTTTATTCCTGTTAAATTTTAGTGTTTATATTGAATTAGTTAAGGAACTGGTCCAGCAAGGTAACACATCTTCGTATAGGTGAAAGATTATGTCCAAGCTCAATGCAAAAAAAAAGAAAGAACAGAAAGACTGGGGAGGGAGGGAAGAAGAAGGCAAAAGAAAAGGAAAAAAGAAGTGGTATCATAACTGGACTACTGTATTTAAAAACAGCCCATCTGACCCTGCAGTTCATCTTACCCTTGCTGTTTCAAACAAAAAAGGCTGACAGACTTGGACATGACAGCCAACTCCAGTGCCACACTCTGCCTAGAATTCTGCAAGGGAAAAAGTAGAAAAGTACCTGTCTGATGTAGTTGCTCCTAGGCCCTGTTAGTCAGACACCTAGACACCATAACACTAAGAGATTTCCCAACAAGCCCACTATCATGAACTCTTTTAAATTGTTCTCATGCCATTTTAAAAGCCAACACCAGTAAAGTCAGATAGGACTGGAAAGAAAAGAAGAGTGGAGACATTCGCCGCAGTTACCCCAGTTAGCACAAGTTCATACCTTACCAAGGACTGAAACCGAGTGCCACCTGGGCCCATGAAACAGAGCCTGGTCAGGGGCTGACTGTCATGTACCCAAGGTAACGTCATGTCCAGCACTATATCCCACAGTTTCCTGGGAGCGAGAGGTGCCAGCAAGACATGTATGAGTTTCCTCTATCATGTATCCTCCAGCACTTAGCAAATCTTTTGTAAAGAAGCAGCACTTAATATGAGTGTGGCCCAAGCATTTTTATATTGTTTCCGGTGGAAAGTTATTGCTGTTAGGTGAGAATTTCTATGCTTGTCTAAAAGCCTACTTTTAGATGATTTTAGGTTTTTTTGAGAATTTTTTTAAAGCAATCATCAAAATCAAGACTGATACTGCATCCTAAAAATGGTTCCTTTAAGGTTTATTAAAGGATCAACTAAATAATGGCAAAAAAATATAAGGCAAGGACAGAGGGTCAGCCTTAATTCTGAAAAACTAGTTTTCCTTCAAGGAAAACTATTATCCTCCAAAGATATCTTTTAAAATGAAAGTTGGGGCTTTTTTCTTATTTCGAGTCTCAAAAACAATGTTTAGATGTTACTGACTAGAATGCCTTTTTCCTGTGAAAATCTAAATCGCTTTTTCCATTCTCCAGAAATATGAGGAAGCATACAGCCACATAAGAAATAAAACTCAGCATTGATACAGATTCCAACAATTCTGAGAACTGTGAATGGAATTCAAAATACCTTCCTTTAATCAGCATACCTTTTTTTGATAGCTTGCTTAAAAGCAATCATTATCTCACAGACATATATTTGGCAATTGTGCCTCAACTATATAATTTCTTGAAATATATACTGACAACCTAGTTGATAGTAAACACTTAGCCAATTATAGATGTATTTTTATTTCTGATCTGAAATCCTGTTTTCTTTTCACCCATTAATTCATGTTTTTCTGAGCACAGTACTCTTTTTGCTGAGGTATTAGAGACCTTTTAAGCCTACCAACCTGATATATGACAGAATATTTACTGCACTTACAGGAAAGCTTCATAAAATTTGATGAGTTAAAACCAGGATTTATTTATAGCTGGTGTACTTCTAATGGGAAGTTTTAAAAATGATTGCTAAGGTATATCCACTAAAACAACTCTACTAATATGCACTTTTTCCTGCCAACATATTCTTTGATTTTTTGGGGGGATATGTAAAGGTTATTTTTCCAGAAAGAAAAGTCATTCCTTTTAATGGCTCTTTAACAGGACTAACAACATTTTGTATTACACTGTACAGCCCAGTGAAATGTCAGAGCAAAAACCGAATCTGTGATATCTAAATGGGTCTGATATTATATGACTGTGTTCAAATCCTTATGGAAAAGGGTTATAAAATGGTGATATATTTTTCTGGATCTATATATTTTGTATGCTTTTAAAAGAAGGGGAATATGGCAAGGAAATTACAGATTTTTAAGAATGTGCTTAAGCATTTTGCTAAGACAGTTATAGTTTGGTAGCTGGTTTTACTCTGAGCAATATGACTACACAGCTGCCAATTTCACTGTCAGCAATGGCATCAGTTTCTCAGTGCATGGACTGCTGAATATAGACATTTTATTTAAATCTTTAAGAATGACCATTTTTATTTTAAAAATATAAAACATGGCTGGAAAGGATTAAATCTCTTATTTTGTTTTACAGGTTCTAGCTACTAGATAAAATCTTTCTGTGGTTGAGAGGTTTCTAGACCAAAGTTAAACAAATTATAGATTTTTACATTATACTTTTATCTGACAGAGATATGTTCTTTTTTAGGTTGTTGAAACCGAGGATTTTTTAGGTAATGGAAAGATTAGCTCATTTAATTATGTGGTAAAGGTTTCTTGTTTAGGAAATAAGCTATATGACTATGCTGCACTTTTTTATGTTTTGAATTTTTTATCAGTCTTCAGACTAATTCCTAAGGGGTTGGGAATGTCTGGATAATCATAAAAAGCTGGTTTATGGCTACATGCACAGAGGGACCCATGCAAGTGACTTGTGCCAGAGAGTTGTTACCCCCAGCAAAAAGTGGGATATGGTGCCCAAGAGAAAGAGCAGACTGAGTCGTATACCTTGCTGCATGAGAGCTCCAACTCCAAACCAGAAACTATTTAGCAAGGTAAAATTGTTTTCCACCACGTCTGAATCAGGGTTGCAAGGATGTGGATTATACCACTCATAGGGACTAAACCTGTGGTAATTGACAGAAAGAAAAAGAACAGATTTAAAATGTAGCCATCACAAAGTCTATCCAGCAAATCTGCTGCAAAAGAAAAATAAAACAAGAGAGGTTATAAAGAAAATAGTGATTGAAAGTTTTTACAGTGTGATTGCATTATACTTATCAGCAATATTAAAAGAAAAAAACAATCTTGAAGATTAACATTATTAAGTATTGCTGATACTAATACAGTTGCATACAGATTGGCTCTGAAAGGTTCCAAGTGCCACCTGTAAACATCAAAGCACTTATTCTTCCATTGACACGAACAGAATTGCAGACAATTGGTCCCATTTAGGATTAGGTTCTTATAACCACTGGGTCAGTATTTTGCATCTTGAAAGAAAATTAATATGTGTTAAATCAGAGAAATGAACTAGAAAAAAATATAATGTAAAATGTTTTTTCTCATTGAACTTACAAATAATGAATTTAACAGAAAATAAACAGTTAGCAGTAAAAGAGGCATTGTTAATCACCAAACAAAGGTAATAAACACTACAATTAACAGAAAAAAATACGATAGCAAATTATAGGAATTGCATCCTGTCCTGTGAGGTGCACAGTAGCATCCCTGGAAAGGTTTTCCAAAAGAAGCTGGGGACACTCACAAGCACCTTGCAGGGCCAGGCTCTGAGAAAAGAAAAAAAAAAAAAAAAAAAGAAAAAGAAAAAGATAAATTATAAAGGAAAAGACAATTAAATTATTTATCTCAAAAATACATAGAACAGACATAGTAGAAAGATGCCTGAGTCTGGCAATAGATTACAAGCAGATTGTATATAATCAATCTATTTTAATGCATGGCTTTGCAATTGCTGTGCATTATGATGGGTTTATATCTAACCACTATTTTATCAATTGCAGCTAAAACAAGCAAACATGTCTAGATAAATTATTCCTTGTTACAATTCTTTTTGTAAAAAAAAAAAAAAAAGTTCTTTTTTCCTCATGATACTTCTGTAGAAGTTCATATTTTAATTCCAATGGGCAGGATTATTCTAATCATTTAAAAGATTTAATCACCATGCCTGGACTTGGAGGCACACTGTTGAGAGGGACTTTTATTTTGTGCTTAAATCATGTCTTCAAGTTTTTGAAAATGAATACAAGTTAATGCATGAGCATAACATATTTGAGTGAAAAAAATTAAAATCACTGCAACACAGTAGAATGGAGCTAGCACAAGACACCAGCACAATATTTAAAAGTATTACAGATTTTAATTATTAAATCAATACTAACATATATTCATAATTTCTCAAATCATTAAAGCCACTCTGTTAAAAACCCTTGCATAGGCAGCCTTTATGAAAGAACTTTTTTGATGCATCTTATAATCAAAGCTATCTGAGTAATTCATCTATCACTTTGAAAAATAGAATTTTCTTCACAATAATATTTCAAACACATTATAATACAGAAAATCAAATGTTCCACTTTGAAGCTCCTAATGCAATGCTAAAACACCTCTTGTCTTAAAAGTATCTACTTGACAAAGAACTGTTTCATTTGGATCTCCAAAGTAATATTGATATGCTGTTCAGAAACATTGATTGGATTCTAATTAAACATTGTGACCTGTGTTCGTCTATTACTTTACAGTAAAACTAGATCAGAAGTTTACTGTCTCATTAAAAATGTAAGTATCTTTCATGTCATGTTGTTGTCAATCCAACAAAACCTGGAAACCAAGCAGCTGGTGAAACTGAAGCAGGCTTTTATACGTTTTTGCTGAGAGATATTTGAAGATTGAATTGGAAAACACTTTTTTCTTATGAGGACAATGTTTGCCTGAAAAATCAAGCATATTTTTATTTAAATATATATTCAATTGTTAGTTTTAGTGATTGTGACATTACTGAACAATCTGAAACATAACTTGGTAGCTCTACCTTTTTTATTCTGATGGCTTATTTAATTATTTTTATATTATTTTGCAGCTCAGAAAAATTGCCCATAGCTGTAAAAAAAAAGAGGAAACAACCTACAAGACTTACAAGAAGGCTTTAGGAAAAAGAAACAAAGCAGTCTGAGTCCTATTGTTTTAGAATTCTCTACTAATAAAGTAATGAAAATTAATACTGGCTTATTATTTATAAATATTGTTTCTCCTTATTTTAAGGATGATCTGTGATATTAGATTGTCTAGTGTAAAAAATCTTAAGGTATGGATCCTTTAATCAATTTTTTGTATGTACTGCATATGTGTATAAATTTCACACTCTTTAGCCCATTGCAATAAATATTCATAAATCACCAATATTCATAAATTCACCAAGCAGGTTTTATAAGACAGGATCCTGCTCAGGGCAATGTCCATTACTTCACAATGAGGGATTGTTCAGCCAGCTCACAAAAACGACCAGACGCGAATTCCACAACTTCTTGGGAAAATATTCCCATGGTTAGTTATTATAACGATGACTTATTTTTATTCAAGTCAGGCTAGAACCTACCTTTTTTCCAAGTATAAAGAACACGATCTTTTTTGATCAGCTTCTTTTATTAGAAAGTGACTGTTAGGAAAAATCCCTTCTGCCTGATCCCAGAACTGCTCACAGGATTTAAATGTGATATAACAAATGATATTACCAGAATAATCACCTTCCTTGATTAATGGACTACACTCCTAGTAATTTAAATGCGAGAACAATATAGCTCAATCAAGAACAAGCATAAAGGAAAAAGAGAACTTCAGTGAACAGATGTAACTTTGAAGATTAATTTTTCTGATCACCGATAACAGGTACTCTTCCCATTTACCCATTTCTATCAGTGTTTATTCTAACATTTCAGCTACAGTGTCTTAATCTCTAACACCTTCAGGTGTCTGAAATACTTTACAAGACCTGAGTTCCAGTTTTCCTAATTGCTGCTACTCACTGAAAAGATACAAGTACTCTACAGAAATTATCACCTAGTGCAAATAATTTTTAAAAGTCAGCTATCTCAGCAATCCACAGGAAGAAAAGATTTGTGTTAAATTTAATTCCACTTTAGGAATATACCATGATATTAGAAATTAAAATTAGTATGCCAAATGATCAGACAGACCTACTTCAGAACTGCAAATTATTTGAGACAGACGATAATTTATTATACTCTGTATTCACACAGCATTTGAAATAAGTGTAGAAGCCCAGAAGACACACACATCTTATGTGTGTGTCTCAAACTCCTATAGTTAAACAGCCATGGACTTAACCAAGGATTATTGGTAAGAACATGTTGTGGTAAAGAATGTGATGTGTAACTGAAGAATGGGTACATTGGAGATATGGCAGCATTTTCTGGGACAAATGTTCTGGCTCCTGGAAATAAGCACAGTACAGTTCAAGCACAGGACAGAGGTCAAAAAGTAGGCATAGACTATTGATCAAAGGCTGACCCAGTACAGATGGATCAAGACCACCAAAGACCTCCAAAACCCTCAAACCTATTTTCAGAAAGGTCTAGAAGAGCAATCTCCACCTGATAACTAATTTGTATAGAAAGCAAGAAACTTATCTCTAGAGTGAGGAAACAGCTATAAAAAGGCACCTCAATGAAGCCCAGACGGTGCCCACAGGACCCTGGAAACCCTACCAGGTGGATCAGTGCTGGAGCCAGGACTGGTGATCTTTTTAGGTTCCTTGAGCCTGTTTGACTTCTGAACCTGTTATAATATTAACCGTGATCCACTGCTAGCATTTCTGCTTCTCTTTTTATTTAGGAGCTTGATTTTGTGCACTCCTGGCACAGCAAGTGTTGTGATGATGTTACAAGATTCTGTTAATTCTTGACCTGTAGGCACCTACTCCTCCCTTCCAATGTCTAGTTTGAGGCAAAGTCAGGAAAGACGTTACTTATTCTGGATACTAGAACAATTTCTACAGTTTTGGTGGGTAAATAAAAACACAGTCTCATAGAGAGGGACTCAACTTAGATGACCTTAGATGTGATTGTAGATACAGGGTTTTGGACACCCACTACACGCGGAGCAGTGCATCCTGTCACACACTAACTGCTGCTTTCAGTTGCTTTCATAAAGGTGTGGTCTAGCATGTTCCATATAAATCAACTCAATTCAAAGCTGCTGAGAATGCGTAAAGGGTGCCCTACACCAATTTCAGTAGTTCTCAAATCAAAACTTGTCAGTTTATCTCTGATGAGAGTATGAAGATAGTAATGTGTTTTGAATGCAAATTAATAGCTATGCTTAATACAGACTGTAATCACTGGAGATAAAGACATTTTTAATTTGAGCTGTATTTTCTGGAGAGCAGTGCTACTTGTTAAAAAGAGCAGAAAACCCAAAACTGCAATTTAGAGAGAAAATGGACTAGTGGAGTAATATTTGTAATTGCATTTTCATTATACCAAAACACAGCTGCGTAGGAATATTACACAGAACAGAATTTAAACCAGTAGGGATACTCCTTGTGGGATAAAGACTGCTGGACCCATCAGTTAGTAATTTATATAGGTCATTTTATATGTGTGTGTGTTGTTTTCAGATATTTGCAAAACAGGTATCAGGTACTGTCATTCACTCATATTCAGCATGCTACCTCTAAAATTCTTATAGAGAACTTTTCCAGGAGGTTTAAATCAGCTTTTTTTTTTTCCTAATTATTTTACTTTTATTTGTTGTTTTACTTTTCTTCCTCAGGATCAAAACAGCAAAACACAAGGGATTTTTAAAGCACAATTTGGTACTGAATATTTAGGTAAAAATCCATGAGAGTTACCATGATAGTGTCCAAACTTTAATTCTTATTTTAAAATCCATGCTGACAAAATTTTTCATCCTTATCTCTGACATGACTGCCTTCTATTCTGACTCAAATAGGAGCTGCATAACAACTATGGAAAGGCTAAGAAAAGTCTGTGTTCTACAACATAGTTTGAAATTACAAGATAACAATCAAATGCAATAAACTTAATTCTTGGTCTGATGCAGTCAGATAGAATACTTCCCTATGCTCATGGAAATATGAATATAGGCAACGGAATAAATAAAATACAATTGCAAAGAAGTATCATGCAACTATAACTAAGGGACTAATGAGATTATTTACTGGCAGCTGTACTTAGTTATTTAAATTATTTTCAATGATATTTCAAATGCAATGTAAATATTGTGGGTTTTTATGTAATAATAAATTAGGACCAAACAGCATTATCTAGAGCATGATGTGACCGACACATTCTGCATTGCTCAGCAATATATGCCACAGACACAGTACAAAATTACACTGTGCATACTATTCCATCATTTTTCCAAACCTGTCAAATTTCCTCATTTTTCTCTGTATCAGGTCTATGAAGAAAAGTAAAGAAAATATGATTACCCACTGATATGCACATAGACCTCTCGTTTGCACAATCAGACCTGAGCGTACACTCAGGTTTCACTGCAAAACCATTAGCAAAAGATTTCATAAGCTGTGAGACTTCATCTAATTACCAGAAATTGATAAATCAAAAGAATATTACCCCATCTTCTTCATGAACCAATGAGCACACTGGTCCAGTGCTGGGTATTGCTGAACACAACAAACAATCAGCTCTAATCTCAGCTCTAGCAAATTACACATTCTCCCATTCACTAGAGCAAAGTGTAAGAATGATTTCACCAGTCATTAGTTTTACAGGGTTTCTGTGCAGGATTACACCCTCAGTTCATATCTTACTGCATTAGAACTAACAAATTACAGTATTTCAAAATTTTTCCAAGAATATCCAGGAAATTAGAAAGATGCTTTATTATAACATACTTAAGAATAGAACATGTTACTACTTCTGTCTATTAAAGCCTCAATTTCTTTTTTCCTAAATTATGGCTTATTAAAAATAAATTAGGTTTTTGTTTGATTCTTTCATTGTCTCACCCTGTGACATTCATTGCCATACCTGATGACTTCTGGGCTGTAAACAGAGGCAGTTATTACCAACACCTCTGCCCTGCTCAGATACATTTCTCAGTAGAGTAATTGCTTTGTTTGCACTGTGGTCATCTTCCACATCATCTTCCCTCATATAGCTGTCATGCTTTTTCCTGCTTCCTGAAAAGAACTAAATGTCTAACACCTCTTTTATATACAAAAAAAAAAAATCTCCATCTAAAGCAGTTGCATCAAATCATTATCACCTCTCTATTGACTAGAAATTCAACCTAATGTAAAGGATTTTTTACATTTCTAAAACAATATCTAAAAGTCATCTCAATTTAGGTGATTCATTCAATCTAAAGTCTCGAAAGACACAAGATTGATATGCAAGTTCTATACAGACTTAACAGAATTTTGCTCTATATGTTTATCCCCGGTACCTTTAAATTGGTTATGGGCACTATTAATTTTAAACATAGATAGAATCCTGTTAAATCCAAGTGAGTCAGAGATAAAATACAAATGCATATGCTACTGCAGTATCAGAACCACAATCTTCATTATATGAATGAATATATCTTGTCCCAATTTTACACAACTTAAGCTTCCAGGCTAACACAAAAAGAAAAAAAAAAGACAAAAAAAAACCAAACACAACTAGCTTAGAAGCAAATAATATAAGAATTGTTTAATAAACTTCTACTATAAGCAGCATGAATCATACAGGAGCAATATAGCCCAGCAACAGGGAATACTTGGTGATTTTTGGAACTTGTCAATTTTTACTGCTGTATTAGCTACTAGTCCTGCTCTAAAATCCAAATAAAGGCTGGTGAGCTACAAAAATGCGTAGATAAGTCATAGCTCAAATCAGAACCAAAACCATAAAGGATGTTGTTTGGGGTTTTTATTATTAAAAGTAAATAGATAAATAAATTTAAATAAAAATAAATAAATAATATAAAATTCTTAAATATTATGTGATAATTATAATAACTTTATCATAGCTGAAAGATTACTTTTTACAGGTGTGAATAAAGAGTTTATTAAAATCCTTTATTATTCTCGATTAAAGACATAGTATATTGCCATCATAATTAAAGACTAATAAATCTATGAAATAAGTGTCAAAGGTATACATACAACTTAATTTTTGAAGCACTAGTCAAGTTCCTATTGCTTAATTTATTATATATGCTGGTTTCAGCTCTTACCTAACTTTTCAATTTCCAGAACATTAGTCCATCCATTTCTTGAACAGAAGAAATGTTGATAGAGTTAAATATTAAATAACAGTCAAGAATCTGAAGAAAACTTATTTAAAATTACTATCTTTTAAAGTATGTGAACTTCACAATGATTGTAGGCTTCTCCCACAATCAATGTGTCCTGACTGCTGCTGAATACATTGAAGTATTAGAAGAAATATTCTAGGAGATATTCTGAGATATCTCAAGAATGGTATGGTCAGGGAGATGTTAAAAGAGTTGCCTCCTTTTCAGTTTTCACAAGATTCACAACCTTTCCTGAGTTCTGTATCTGAGGAACAACTCAGAAAACTAGAGTATTTGTTGTGTTAGAAAACATTTTACTCCCTTTTCGAAAACATAAGCAAAATGATGTCTCCAACATGATTTTCCCTCTTGTATGTTTTGCTCTTTAGGCTCTTTGCATACCCAAGAATCTTCGAATTTTCATTTGTATTCCTTTATTCCTCAGACAACATAGCAATAATTGGTGCTATTTCAAAAAGCAAATTATTTACCATACTTCTAATATTTTTAATTTGCATTTTCCTTCTAAATAGCCTACATTTAGCTGTTTCATATAACATTCTTACATCTTTACTGGAGAACATTATTACTGCTTACCCATACATGTTCTCCCTGAATATATAGGGGGGAAAAAATGCAAGAAATAAAAAATTGACTACTTTGGAAAATCCTCATCCCTGTTTTTAGAAATACTTAAATTTCAAGCAATCTGTAAATTCTTTTTCACTGGTATAGAGTCAGTTTTCATCCTAGCAGCTGGTATAAGCCGGTATGATGTTGAGTTTTGGCTGTAGTATGGTAGCAGTGTTGATGTTTTTAGAGGTTGCTAAGTAGTATTTATATGACTTCATCTTTTTCTGACTTCAGGAGTGCCCTGGTCTTGCACATCCATTTTCCATGATTTTTAAGCTAATCCTGAAGGGTGACTGTCCAAGGCCTGCAACCACACAACAAAAGACATTTAGAAGCAGAGGCCTGAGCCTCACAAGCACATGCCTTATCCAGGGATGCATAGTGCGTGCCTCTGATTAACAGTGCTAAGCCTTCTAGCGAGTCCTGTGCCTAATAGACCAGAAAACCTCTTTCAAACATGCATAGTGACTAAACCAGCCAGTTTAGTGACTTTTGGATTATAGGCCCCCTTCAGCCTGAGCAGTTTTGAACTTGGCTTCTGATGTGGAGGGCACTTCTCTCAGAGGTTAAAATCCAGCATAAAAGTCCATCTAGCGAACCTTGGCCAGTAGTCATGAAAAGGGTGGCTAAAGAAGATTGAAAGGGGAAGCTGGAGGAAATCTATTGGATATAAATTGCCAGGATTTATGCATGGGCAAGAAGTAAGAGAGAAATCACTATGTATTGACTACAAACTCCCCTCGAGCTCCCTTCTCTGTCTCAGGGTGGGCAGAGGAACCTGGAATGTAGGAGTAAAGTAAAACTTGGAAAAGAGGCAAAGAAATGTGTTGTCTCAGTGTCTGTATTTCTCAGCTTCTGAATTTTTTTCAGCCCATGACAACTGGTAAGCAACTCCCTTCCTGTATCTCAACCCATGAGCATGCTTATCCTATTTTCTCTCCTTATCCTGCTGCACAAGAGATTGAGTTGCTAACAAAGACTTGGACCTTAGTTAAGGTAAACCCCCAAAAACAAAATTGGTTTACTTCCTATATTAATAATCCTGTTTTTGGAGATGAGATTTGAGTTCTGGTCAACAGTTTGAGCACCTACCCTCACACAACACAAAGAACATGCCCATGCCCCATCCAGGAGCTGCAATAAAGGTTAAATGGTAACTAACAGTTGCCCTGCAGTTATTCTACAAAGCTATATTTACATACCCAGCAATAGAGAAAGTCCAAAATGTGCCTTCACATAGATTACACAGATCAGTTATCATTTGAATATCTTTTGATAGCTAGAAGGTCACAAAGAAAAACAAAAGAGCATGGACACAAATACAGACTCTTATTTTCTATACAGAACTACTTCCCTTTATCACCTCTTTTACTTCTGCTAAATCTCAGACACACCTCTTCATCTTTCAGCTGCCTCTCCACATACTTTTGGAATACTTAGAGAAGCTTAAAAAATGTCATATACAAATGGAACAGTCATACTAAGAAGATAAGCATAAAATGAACCCAAGTAACCCTGTAATCCCACTGTGATCTCTACAGCTTCCACCCTTCCACACTATATGTTGTGCTCACTTGTTTTGTCACATCTAAAATTAGACTTGCCTGCTTCTCCAGGAAAAAAACATGTCTTATTTCCTTTGTGAGGTCTGTACCATATCTAGTCCTGGATGAGAAACATCTTTTTCAGTTCATGATACTTTTTATGTTCTCAAATAAAATTTAATCTGCATTATGAAAAATAAAATCTTTCAAGTTGAGAGGTGCAACCTGTTGTGTTTGTGGGAGTGTAAAGAGAAGTATTCATTTAGACTTTCTCAGCTTTCAACTCTTCTGTATACATTCATTTCTGCCCAAACTCAGAGATAAAGTACTTAGCTAAATTAATTAAACCTCTATTGCACCATTAGTGTTTACCAGAGAATAGAGAAAGACAAAATTCTAGTGATTTTTTTTTTCTTCAAACTGACACAAACAGGACAAAAAGTTTTATTCTCTTTCAAGGGGCACCTCTTTCTCATTCCACTGGCCTTTTAATTTTATTAGAATTTATACTAGGAATATGAAGATTTAGAAAAACTATCACATATTCTAGAAATTACTTGCTATGTCATATTTCCCACTTAAAAAATTATGTCACTTATAATTCCTGGAAAACTGTGGTAAAAAATATAATATTTTATGTCATGAACAATAACATGCTTGATAAAAATTAAAAAATAGCAATAACTTCTCCTACATACAAAACAAACCTTACCAGCTGATGGTTGGCATGTGAAGACAGCCATAAAGAGCAGAAAAAAATACAGCAGGGGGATTTTCAGACAATGTTGCTCTCTGTATTTCCTTTTTATTTATTCAAGGCACTTTTTGTTAAGAGTAGTTTCAGCTTTCTGTATCCTAGAATGAGACACTTCAGTCTTTTCTTCCCTCTGAACACACTTGCTTAAAAGCTTTCCTTTCTTACTCAATAGTCCTGCTGTACATCCTGTAATGGAACTGAAGCTTCGCATCAATATTTAGTTAAGGTTTGGTAAGATTATACAATTTTTATCTGCCTTATCCATTTCTTATAGATTGTAAACTAGATAGAACACCATTCCTTGATTGGCTCACATTACAATAAACTCAGAAGAATCTCTAAAGATCATTGTTTGTGAAATATTCTTATTTATTTTTGCCAAAAAGACAGAAGATATGCACCTGTATCACAGCATCTTTATTGATCAATTCAAATTCTTAACAAAAACATTAATGGCCACCCTAAACTATACCTATAGTATATGACATGTTTTTAGAGACCTTCCTGCCAAGCTGTGACAAGCACACGTGGTTTCTTTTGATTGAAATACCTCTGACAGCTTTGCAGGCCCAAAGTGATGTTACACAGAGAAGTAATTTCCATTTCCCTAAAGGGTCACACTGGACAGATAATATACTTATTTTTCTTCAGGGGTTATTAATGCTATGCATTTTATAAGGTGTCCATTTCCTGGGCTTAGTACCACTGTACAGTATCATTGCTATTGGACTAATTAGTAAAGCATTTTAGAAGGTGTTTGCCAAAGGAAAAAAATGTTTAAGGGTCTTTTTCTTTCTCAGAAAAAGAAGGCATTGTACAGTGTCCTGTGTGTAACTATGAAGACCAAACTCAAATTTACAGAAACTCAATTCAAAGAAAATGTGGTAATTGGTTTATTTGGCACTTTGAAATAAAGGTTAGCCTCTGTTTAGGAGTGAGAGGGAGCAAAGGGGAAACCTCATTTCTCCCTGGAATTACCTGAGAGGAGGTTGTAGTGAGGTGGGGTCAGTCTCCTCTGCCATATCTCAAGTAAAAGAACAAGAGGGAAGGACCTCAAGTGGAGGTTCGGGTTAGATATTAGAAATTGCTTTTCTCTCTGAGAGTGCTTAGCCATTGTCCCAGGATGTGGTGGAACCACCACCTCTTGAAGTGGAAGTGTTTAAGAGGCATCTAGATGTGGCATTTGAAGATAGGGTTTTGGGGGGATTATGGCAGTTCTGGGTTGATGGTTGGATTAGATGATCTTGAAGGTCTCTTCCAATCTTGATGTTCTGAATACTGGATATTTTGGTATTTTTTGACGAAACATAAATGATTCTGCTTAAATGTGAAACTAAAATCAGTAGTAAAATTAAATCGGTCTTTTTCATAACTGCATGGTTAAATCATAAAGCTAATCATATATTGTTCTGCTTATGACCCGAATATGCATAAAAGATTATGATTTTGTTACAAGCCATATCTCAGAAGGAGTGAGGGGACAAGGCAGTGTAGCTAAGAATATTCTTCTGCATAGTACATCTAAAAATATGCACAAATTAAGTCCTCTTAATGCAGGAGTTAATAAATCTTCCTGCAACGTACCTGTGCTTATATGCAGGTACAATATAGTACATTAAGGTATAATTTATGTTCTGCCAATACTCATCAGTGACAAATACTGTGTAAAAATTTTTTCTTCTTTAATTCTTCCTAGTGGTGCAAAAGAGACGGAATTTCAGGTGTGCCATATTCTGGTGTGAAACATTCTGAAAGCTCATCTTTCTCATTGTATCTATTACAATATGTACCAGCCAGAAAACTCTCATCTCTTATGACAGGATTTTACTCTAATCTCACAATTTGTCTACACTGCTTCTTATATTATAACGCTTAATTTACTTAATTATTTTGTGGGTTAGTTTTATAACTTTCAAATTAATTTACTAACTATAATGAAAAAATTATAATAGACAATCTGCCAACGGAAGATCTATGTTAAAAAATACTTTAAAAAATATTTTAAAGTTGATGGGTTTCTTAAACATGTTATCTCTGAAAACTACTCAAATATCTCTAAGTGGGTCTGAGTAACTTCAGGAAAACTACTGAGAATAAGAACCTTCATGCAGTGTGAAGAACTTTTTGGGAACCGTAAAAACAATCACAATTCCTGATTTCTTTGTTTCTGAGATATTGCAAGGTGTAGCTGTCCTAAAGGTAAGCTTGAATATACAGACAGTATGGTCATTCATAAAAATTGTAGTTCAAATTTTCCAGCTGATATTCTTCTACAAAATAAGGATCAATCACATCAGAACTGGAAGGATCACACTTCCCCATGATTTTCCCTTCAAAGAGCATTATTATCTTTGATAAATTTATTACTCTTTTGAGAAAGAAAAAAATTACAAAAGCATACCATTAATATTTAAAGTTGAAAAACACACATCCCTGTTATCACACGCTCTTTTTTTAAATTCTCTTGCCCACATTATAGATAAAAAATTAGGATCTGATCTACATGGATTTTACATCCGTTAAAGTTATGTGCTATGAACTATTGAAAAATGTAGATTTGCACTCTCCTGACTAACAAACTCGTTGTAATTAATACAGGTACCCTGTCAAGTATGGATAAACTCAAAGTTACACAGGTACAAACAGACTCAGTTGAGTCCTGGCAAGGTAATATATCTTCAACAGTCATTAGAAAACACAGTTAATCTTTGCCAAGATACATTTCTTTTTCACTTCCAAAGAGGCAAATTTATGAAAATAAACTATCCCAAAGATATGATTTCATCATCTGTGATGGCACAGACTACAAAAGAAAATGAGGGTGTTGAATTTTCTAGCTATATCTTTATTGATACATTATCACTCTGTATCTCCAAACAAACTGAGTAAATAATTCACTGAGCTGTAGTGCTCCAACTGTTTGAGCACAAATGGATGTTATTTTTTAGTTTATTGTGAAACAAGAAAACAATCGAAAATATTTTGCATTCTCATGGCTTCTGTATCTGATGAAACACTAAACAAACTACCACCATTTTTGAAAAGTCAGATATTCAATATGAAAACAGAAGTTATGAGGACAATTTTAAACCAGTTCTGACCACATTTGAATGAACTCCGACTCTTTAGGTTACCTGACAGGACAACTAGTAGTCTTTAGGCCACTTTTAATATGGAAAGAATATCAACAAGAAAGACAAACCTCTGCAAACCAGTGTCTATATGAGTCTTGCATACAAGATTTGGTAAGGATGCTGTTGTATGCTTAAAGGAGTTCAAAGTATGTCATGGACTAGACCAACTGCAGAGATAAGTTTGCAGTATCCCAGGCTACAGAAATTTACAAAATTATGCATAAATAAATAAACAAGAGAACCATTTGGTGGAATGCAGAATTAACTTGAAAAAGAAACAAAATGGGCAAGGAAAACCAAAATTTAGAATGCAGACTGTAACAACAGCTGTTGTCAGATATAAGAAAGGAAAAAGTCTCAGACAATATGGGATACAGTTGTGCAACCCTTACTGATTTCTCTGACACAGGAATTTGATCAAAGCAGATAAAGAGGAAAATCTTAATTAGTTCATTCTTCAATCTAACTTCAAAAGTAGCATCCATCTAAGAGTAACCGTTCCTATACCTGATGCAATTCATAATAAATTAAAAAGTTTATCCATTTTTCACAATAAAGAAATCCATACTTAAACCAGAAATAGTTAAGACTACCAAAATTCTAGTATTTTTCCAATTAAACATAACCAGGGAAAAGAGAATGGAAGAGTAAATGGAATTAACTTTTCCAGGACCCTCTTCTGATAACTTTCAATTCATGTAAAAAAATAAAAAATATATACATTTTGTATATAAAATTTACAGCTAATAGTGTTAGCTCAGTTAGCAGGCAAACATGCTAGGGAATGCTACAGACATGAAGACCACAACAGAGCACTCCTATTCTTGTCTCACCAGGGTTCTGAGATTCAAACAGAGGAACACCTGTCTGACGGAGATATAAAAACTTAATTAATACTTGTAGGAGTCCAGAAAAGCTATCATCAAGTACTCTACATATTCCTGCAACTGACTCTATATTAAAAAAAACCCTCTACATTATGTCTCTAAGCTTTGGTATGTGTTAATGAACTGGTTTCACTTGGGCTAGTATACCCAACTTACAGAAGTCTATTGCACTCCCCATCTGAAGTGAGGAATGATTTGCAATGAATTAAGGCTGACCTTTCTAATAAGACATTATATATACTCACTCCTGCATGGTACCTATCAATGAGGTAAATATACTGTTGACAGAACATTAGAATTTATTTTGGGATATTCCAGGAATTTTTCTCTAAACAGGATAAGATAAACAATACTGTAATGAAAATATTAATACATGTGCCAATATTATTATAAGTAAGAGCACCACCTCTCTCCATTGGGAGAATGCTACTCTTTTTTGGTATTGACTGTTGAATATTGTCTGAGTGATGCTCATCCAACATAAACTAGGATATTTATAGTAAGAGGGTCCATGAGCACAACCCCATCTGATACAGATTAGTTCTGAAAACTTTATTAAGCAAAACTCCCCTCTATCCATTTTTTCCTTTACAAAATGATTATTATAGTATTGTCAAAAGATAGACATATAATATTCATTAATTCCTCCCAAAAAAAGCAGTGTCTCATTCTAAAGTTTGTTTTAGTAAATGGATAGACAAAGTTTGTAGAGATCTCTTTGTCAGGCCACATATAAAGGAAATCCTTAAAGTCTAGAAAAGGAAGATGTCACGTCTATCTCCAAAGAAGGTTAAGGAGGAAGATCCATAAATCCCACCTCAGACTCTAGGAAGATAATGGGTAAAATCCTCCTTGAAGCCACTACCAAATAGAAAAGACAAAGCTGTTTCAGAACAGCAAAATGGACAATCATATCTAACCAACTCAAGTATTCTCAGTAAAAAAATAACTCTGTGGTTAAAGAAAGCAGGAGGTGCAAAACTGATTTTAATGACTGTTGATAAGAGTGGCCTATAGCAACCCTATCACCAAATAGGGAAGGCAACACCTGGATGCCAGTAGATTGTAAGGTGAAGAAAAAATTCACTGTATTTCCATTTTTTGGAGTAGAGTGGAAATACTACAAAATTTAGCTGATAGCCAGTAATGGACGGTATTTGTCATTGGGTTGATATAGGAGCCAAAGCTGTCAAAAAGCTTCATTAGCAACTGGGATAGCGGAATGGAATATACACCTCAGCATCTTTCACCCTGAGTGACAAGAGAAGTGATTGTTCCTGCCCATTGGACAGCCATGAGACTACACCTGGAATACTGTTTCCAGTTCTGGGACACCTGTGGCATAAAAACAAAATCTCAGAGTCCAGCAGAATGAGAGATCAGCAGAAATGATAATAGGGTAATATCTACTTTCTATGTTCAGCTGTCTGAAGAGTAGATGGACTCAAATCCTTCCTGAAGATGTACAGAGAAAAGATAAAAGGCAGAAAACAGCTTCTCTCTTGACATAAGAGTTTTCCACAGTGAGAGTGCTTAAGCACTGAAACACATTACAGAGAAGTTATGCCATTTACATCTTTGGTGATCTCAGAATATTGACTTGAGCACAGCATTGGGAAACCTTCAAAGTCCCCTCTGCTTTCAGTGTTGGGGATCCATGTGGATGAAAACAAAGTGTCTCTTCCAACTCAGTCTATTCTACAATTCTATCATATTCCCTAGGAGAAATACATTTACACAAGAGGACAAGACCTAGGTGAGCAGCCTTTGCTAGTACTGCTGTAGTGGGACTAAAAGTTGCTATTCAATTTGTCTGAAGGATTTAATACACATGTTGTACTCATGCACAAGGGTGTAGAATACATTATACAATATATGTATATTCTAGTTTTAAGTGTGAGCTGTAATTATGGGCTTTGTAATGGAACAGACATAGCCAAAAAACTCTTTGACATATTTGACCCCTCAAGTATTAAAAGATTTACAGCTTTCATTTTCCAGAAGCTTGAGATATTTCCAAAGTATCAGGTAATATTTTTAAGGTTTTTAATATAGGATTGTTATGCTTCTGGAGGTAGGCATCTTATAAATCTGGAACTTACAATAATTAATTATTGTATAGAAATATATATTATTCACTATCTAAATATATATAAGAACATGTATTGCTTAGCACATGTAAAATATTACAAAAAATTTTAATTTACTAAGAAAAATTTTTGCAAGTTTATACATGGGAAACTAATCTTTTCTTATGTGTGTATGAGAGGGAAAAATAAAGCTTATTGTTCATTCAACCAGACAATTATTGCTAATATTTATCTACACAGAAACTAATTTCTCAGGAGCACAGTTCTGTTTTGAGCAAAACAGGCCATGTGCAAGATAAAAATCATATTTATCATGAAAACAGTCCAAGTTTGTAGAATCTGAGTTTGTAAAGGTAAGAAGTATGGTCTCAGTAACAAACACTAGTCCCATTCACAGATTATCCAATAACCTAAATATATCTGTCAGCAATCTGAATCAAAGAAGTCCTTTCTTTCTCTATCTATTTTAAAGCATTTCCAGCATTAGCCTTTAATTTCTACTAAATACACAATCCAAAAGACGACATTATTTCTTGCTTAAAACTATTTATTCTCTATTCATTTTTTATTTTTTTTTTATTTTGAATTCTATTTCTTTTCAGTAGCCTCTAAAGAGCAAGCACTTTTCCACTATGAATTTTGAAGCAAGACAGTGATTTTTTAGAAGGTAAAAGTAAGAAGGCAATAAAACACAGCATTATCAATCTGTGACAGAGCAAGCTGATACTAAATATCCCAAGGCAGCTTTTACTTAGGCCAAATGGGTTGTGTTGCAAGTGTGTATTGCAAGCAGTCTAAGGATTGCTATGGGTCCTGATACACTTTTCCTTTTTGAGTAGTAATTATTGTAATGTCAATCATACTTGCCCAGTGTACGTCTGGAATATTTTACTTGGTTTTCATTTATCAGCTGTACAGAGACTTTGCTTCCAGATGTGAAATCAAGAACACAGACAAATCAAACAAAATTAAGCAATTATTTCTTAATGCCAGGCTGGTCACTACAGTCATTTGTATATCATCCTTTTGTCTGTCCAATTGACTGTAAGGTCAAATCCATCTGTTTAAACTACCTTCACTGAATTTAAGTTAACACATGATATTGTATAATGAGGATAATTTAAGAATATTCATAATCATATTAGTATTGGCAGAGGATAACTTAAGAAACAAACAAACATTTAAAAATCAGTGTAATTGTATGTCCTTATTCTTACTAAGGTCTTGAATACATTATTCGAATTTTGCCATTGATATCAGTAGTTCTTTTAACTTTTCGTGTAGCTGTATTTTCCGACTGTGGTATTTTTATGATCTTCCTTTAATACTTTGGGAGAGTTATTCTTCTTGCTATGCACATGTAGTGCTCTGTGAATTGAATGATGCAGTGTATAAATGTAACATAGATAAGCCACTTATACAGCATAGATACCAAGTAAAGGTATTCTGTCTGAATCTAGGTTCATTCAAAGTGTGTCTTAGCAAAAAGTATGCAAAAATTCTCTAAATACCCCAGAGATTTATGAAAAATCATGAAAGGTACTTAAACTCGTTTCTTTGTTATATTTATTCTACAAGCATAAAAATTTTGTTTGCTTTGTTCAATCCATTATGGTGAAATAAACTTGCACTATTTTCGTTCTGTGTTTAGAATAGCCCAAATTCACCAAGTTTACCACTCATCACAGGGAACAATCACAGCCTGAAACAAGATAGCTTTCTTACCACCTGCTGATTTAGCTTTCCATCCATATTCACCTCTAAAATAAGAGATACATTTCCCATCAGAAAAAAATCTGCTTGATAATCAAAGAAGCAAGTTGCTACTTTACAACAAGAACTATCTTTTGTTTACATTGTACTTGCTTGCAAATAATTCCTGCTGGGATCTGGGCTATAGGGAGCTGTAAACTAATTGCTACATGCAAAGAGATTTTGCCTGTCATATGTAGCTGCTGGGAAGCACCTGGTAATTCACTATTCTACCACGAGGAAAACAGAGTTTTCTATAGTGGTACCTACTCTATTTCTTAAAAAAACAATACTGATTTTTTTTTTTTTTTCACACACCACAATCTTCTAAGCTAGCTAATGCTATGTCTTGGCCTCAAAAAGACATGTTTTGGGTTGGTTTTGTCCATTCAGGTTTTCTTGGTAGTGTGTATTAAGCAATAATTAAAATCCCAAAGCAAATTAGAATATTCTTATGATTAAAGAAATCATCTTACCACTATATCATTGTTACATTAGCAATCTCTCCAACATTTCTTGAGCCCTCTTTCCCTCTTTCCTTCATGATATAAAATTTACAATAATTATGGTTAAGTTCTTTGCTATATAAACTGATATCAACATACTCCACTAAGACTGAATTATAAATCAGGTATTTTTTTCTGTAATTAAGAAAGTGAGCTGTTTTTAAAAAAGTGAATTGTTTCAGAAATACAAAAAGGGCATTATTTTATCTTTCTAATGCTTACAGAATCCTTTAAAACTTTTTTTTTTCTAAAGATACTTATAACTGAGACATAAATGTCATTACTGTAATGAGCATTATTATTTTATTGCATCAATAAGGATAGATTTATTTGGGGTAGAAGAGTTAGCTATAGTATAAAAATTCAGTAATTTAAAAAAATCAGCCATTCTTTTGTTTCAAAATTGCATACATTAATATACCAGTCAGCAGCCTTACAGTAAAATAATCAGTCTAATCCTATTTAAAACAAATAATAATAATAAATAAATAATGATTCTTTAATATTAATTTAAATTACATTCTTAAGAATAATTCATTTTATAATTGATGTGGAGGCTAAATATCCTGAACTGTAATGGCTGAACAGAATGGTAGTAATTACTCACACTTGCATTTTATCAGACTTTATTAAGGTAGCATTTACACATACAAAGTACCTCTTTATGTAAAAGCAAAAGGATAAATTTTGAGGGTAATTTACTGAACACTTGGAGGCTATTGAGGGAAGCTGTGTCCATGAAAATTATTATTATTTGAGTAATATAATTTACCCCCAGAAAAGTGCGTTTCGGTATAGGGTGATATGGTATTTTGTACCAAACAACATTTTTACATTATTTTATTATTTGGGGTTAAAATATTCCAAGCTTTCTATTCCTGATATGACAATTGGTTACTTTCCAGCTGTATTTAGAAATACATTAGCTAGTTCCACCAAGCCAAAAGCTTGAGTCTTTCCCTAACAATGATGGCATTTTTCCACAGTATTCTACTTTAAGTACATTTCACTAATTCATGTTGAAAATTTTATGGTCTATTAAATTTTTACAGAATTCTCTAACTTTTTTAATCAACAAATAAAGTGATGAAACTCTCATATTTCTAAATTTATTTCTAAAAGTGTAGAAAGAAAAGACCATGTGGCTTCAATGAACATTTGAACTGCTAAGGTGAATCTCAAATTATTTTCAGCATTATTCATCACTAATTGTCTCCTGAGGTTTGAACAAATGATTTTAAGAAATGACAGTACAGAAACTACTGTTAGTAAAATAAATACTAATGACAATTGGATGGCTCTGATTTGCTGCAATAAGCATAAAATTACAGCCTATATAGGAAATTATTTGCCTAAGAGGCTTATAGAGAATATAATGCCTTAATGGGGAAATAAAAAAAAGAAGGAGAGAGGGATATTTCACTGACATTTGGGAACAGAGAGATAGGAGTAGGGAGACAGATATTCACATCCACTTAAACTCTTAAAAATGCATTTCAAAGGGTAAACTGATTCTTTAAATATATAAGGCATTTCTTTTTGAAAAACACAAGGACCGATTTTGAGGTTAATTTAGCAAATGTTTTGAGGTCAATGGAAGATAGCTGTAGTTCATTCCACAGAGCCTGGCTTCAATCGCTCCCTGTACAATGCTTACCATAGGAACAGTAATAGCAGTCATCTTAACACGGCCAAGAGATCCCAGAGGATCTTCTCTGTCCATGTAAACTGGAATGGTAACAAGGAAACTTAAGTTGACCCTGCCATGTGCACAGAGTATTCAGACTTAACCACCACTACTCCTGTGGAAAAAAACACAATCCTCGAGGCCTCAAGAAAAAGCCATCTGACAGTAGGACTGTAAAAAAAATAAATCAGGAATCTTGAATTCAAATCACACAGTTTTAATTCCATTATGACAAAAAGAGTATATATTGTCTCAAAATCCAGACCCCACTTTAGAGCTCCTATAATTCAGCTGAAAGTTTGTTTTCTGATGCATGAGATGAACACAGAATTATTCAAAGTTGAACAGGAAAAACTAATATAAACAAATCTAAGCTACAATTATAATTAAAAAGTGTTGACTAGAAGTAAAGAGAAAGAAAACCTAAAAGAGTTTCTAAACAGACTCAGAAAAGGAACATGCTTCAAGCAAAGGTAAGTTATCAAAAATTCTATATTATTTTCTCAAACACAATCCTATATTTGCACTCTGTACCTTATTTCTATGAGTGCTATGAAAATGGATGAAAATGTTAAGTTCTAGAAGTACCAAAGTAGTTTTCTTTGGAAGAGGCAGCACAACAGAGCAAAATACTACTTTTATAAAAGTTTGAGTATTGAGTTTTGGCACACATTGCACAAATAGTTTTCTCAATATTTTAAATTGTTTTATGCATTTGAATGTAAATGCAAAACATTTTCCAAGGAACCATGCTTTCTGTTTTCAATAGATCCCTTTTATTTTTATTTCATAACACACTACTAATTCAGGCAAGAAAGAGTCTGATCTCTTATTATTTACTTCTTTGCTCTTGGTCTCTTGCCTAGAGTGCAAATGGAAAGTGTAAGAAGAAGGCCATGTACTATTGTTAGGTGGCTCACAGGGACACTAGTTGTAGCTGTCAGAAACAGGAGAATGAGTTACTTGCAGGATGAACTGCCCTCTTGAATTCTATCAGATGCATCAGAACTTCTCTCCCTTAATTCAGTCTGCAACGCTGCCTGTAAATGTGTTAAATATTTATTGGGGAGCCTTGTCTCTTACTCATTATAGATCTTTACCTTTTTTGTTGTTGTTGATGGAATTACTTGTTTAATTTTTAAATTTCAGGAAATAAAGAAACTAATGCTAACCAAAAATGATGTACTGCTATCTAAATGGAAGTTAAACAATAATTGATAGGAAGACTATGAAAACAACAGAGAAAAGTGCATTTCACTTGCATATTTTTTCCATTATGTGGTCGGTGTTGTGTGTAAGGAAGAACTTGGTCCTACTTGCTTTCAGATTTCTAAAGTCACAGAAGAAACCACAGACCCTCTCAGTAAGTGAAAGGAATCAACAGTGATAAGCCTACTGCAAAACACAAATATGAAGACTGGATATTTTTGTTATCATGCTGAAGATTATTATTTTTTTTAATTACAAAAGCTATTTACTTTAATAATTGTTACTGCTGTTGTTGTTTTTCTAGACTTTAATTTCCTAATGCATATTTCTAGGGAAAGAATGGGGAAAAAGCAGTGCCATGTATCCGGGAAAATGGCTCTTAAATTTCTCAGATTTGTGTAGGCTATAGCTTCACATCTTGTATGAGTCTGAGCCTACCAAAGAAGTCACTCCTAGTCAGATGAAGCAGGATTTGAGATCTAGTGCACAGCTGTATCCTTTTAAACAATCTCACTGGTTTTATCATTCCCTAACGATTTTTTCATGTCCGCCAGTAAGTTAATTTCATTGTATCTTTTCATAAGTCTATATTTCCTGAAAGTAAATTAGAAGACAAAAATGTCAGCTGTTCTACATCTACCAGGTTCTGTCTTTACACTGCCATCAGTGAAGAGATATCGAATCCCCATGAATTGCTTTGTAAAGGTTTTAGAGAACTTAATTTCACCGGTTGGACATATTTTTTTCAATTAATAGCTATGTAAGCCAGAAAACAATGACAAAATGCAGAAATGCACTTAAACTCGTACTCTATCACTTTAATGAATGCATTTTCATAAATGTCTCCCTCTCAAAATTAAACATTTGGTAGCAATCTCTCAGAATTATGTGTAAAAATGACACTTGATCAATTCATTACACAGTTTAGTGAGGCTGTGATTTCCAAAGCTCTTACTTAACTGCTTATTTATCCTGAATAGGCTAAGACCTGTGCTCTCCATTAGCATTCAACAGGAAAGCATGAGAAGTGCTAGGTATCTGTAAACAAAAGATTAAAATGCATGGATGCCTTACATGGTAGACTAAGTGGATGCAATTATCACAGGATTATAGAGAAAGATGAGGCATTCAAAATCATCACCACTTACTGATGAAAAGCAAATAAGAGCTGTTTCAGTAGAAAACTGTGATCTGTCCTTCAAAGACATTTCTAATAAAGTCTAGGGTTCCGTTTTAATACCTTTGAGATGAGAGACATGGCAAATTAGCCCATTTTCCTCAGGAAAAAGTAGGGTGTTTACAGATTGTCTATTTCACATGAGTAGATATTATTTAAATATTCTCTATGGGTTTCTTTAGTGTATAAATATGTTTAACAACTATTACTATCAAAATGACCCATACATAATATAGTTATACACTAAATATAAAAACTACTTCTGAAAGAACATGATAAGATAACCAAATGCAAAAATCACTTATGGAACAAAGACAACAGAATATTATCTGCATCCAAGGGTTCCAAAAAAGAAAATAAGAGAGAGAGAGAAAGAAAACCTAGCATAGGTCCTTCCTTCCTGCAATAGGAAAAAAATGATGGGGGTATGGGTGTGGGTATGTTTGTTTGTTACTTTTCAGAGCAGACTCAGTGTATTGTCTGGCAATGTATAGATTCCTTACAAGAAATTTTTTGCTATTGACACATCTTAGAGTACAGGAAGAATACTCTTGCTGGATGGACTTTGTAATGGATTGTTACTCCAGATACCAACAGCCTGAAGAAAAAATATCAAGGCAGTTGTAAGAAAAAGGAAACACCAGCAGTACTATGCTGGAGCTTAGGAATTATTGCTGTAGGTTCTCCCTAGGTGTCTCAATTATAAACAAATAAGAATTTCAATTAAAATTACTACAAACTTGGAAAAGCCAAGGATTGTGTATGTATCTATTCAGAACATTATGGTTTCATATTATTGGAATTTTTAGCTTTTTTTTTTTTTTTGCAATTTAATTCAATTTCTTAAGTAGTAAAAATCATTACCAGTAACATTGTTATCATGCCTATCTCATATTACCTTCATTTTACTAGTAGTTGTGCTCACAGTCTAGTCTACTAGACCCACAGTCACTAGTCTACTAGTTTTGTTCACATTGCAAAAAAATAAAGAAAATTACAGTGCTGTCCATGTAGCCACTCATCCTGAAGAGGTGAACACATTTGGTAATTTGTTCTGACCCAGCTACATTTATTCAACTGGGGTAATCTAATCTCAAGCTACTACAAATGTCAATGATCCATTCCAGTTTTGAAAAGCAGACCGAAAATGAAACAGGACATAATCAGTTCTATTATTAAGTCAAGCAATAGTCAATATCAGTAATACATAATGACTAGATCTCTTGAGTAAACGGAAAAAATAAATCACTTCAGGTTCATGCTCTTAAGAATCCTGTTTACTCATGTCTAAACAGTCATAAAACTATGAAATTCCTCTGAGTCTCAGGCAAGGTAAGATTTTTCTGATATATTTATCTGACAACATCAGTAAAATCAAGCAGTTCAAGAAATATTGCCTAGTCCTTTCAAATTTGCCTGAGCAATTATTGTCTAATTACATGAGACAGTACTAGTTTTCCATATTTTACAATACAATAAGAGGAAGCTGGCAACTATAAAAGTATATGCTTTCAAATACTTGTTTAAAAACTTTTTAGTTTGACTCTGCACTGTCAAACTTCAAACAAAACATTTTCTTTTCACTACAAACAAGGAAAAACTGTTCAGAATGATAAAATATAAAGAGCACTAAATTGTCACAAGCACCTCTCAGAAGATTCATCCTGATTTTTAATTTTAGCCACAAAAAAAATTAAATCAGACAGTAAAGAAAACAAATGCTAAAGAGATGGATAGTATTTCTTTCTTATTCATTTCCATATGCAAAATACCTCTGCTTCTGAAATTTAAAGAAAAAGACCAAAAATCAAATAGCTGCTGTTTTGATTTGGATATATTACTGAAGAGCACATCTTCCTGAAAAAACTTAAAATGTAGAGTTCCACATAGTACAGTTTCAGCCAAGTTCAAGTGCAATAACTCAATTTTCAAATTATATTCTCCCTGTGGAAATACACATACAATTCATTCTGGCTTATCCTTAAAAAACAAAACAAAGCAAAACAAAAAACAAAATCTTAAACATTCATTAAGTAGTAAACAGTGAACAAAATAATTATGGATAAACAACTATTATTTTATCCATGCTTCTTTGATTAAGGACTGACAGAATGGACCCAGAACTTGTTTTATCTCATTTGGATATAACAGTAAAGTGAATCCATCCAAGTTAAAATTTCTTTATATTATGACTGAATACTTTTGTCCCCTGCTATAAGGCAATTTTTTATACATACATCGTTGATGGCAGAGTGGCTTTAAATTTGAGAATGAAGAGGGAAAAATTCATGCAAAAGAAAGATATTGCTTTCTGTAAATGAAACAGCAGTAATACATTAGGCAATTCAGCAAAAATATTTTCACCTGACCACAAATCATCTTTTCTTGCTGTTCTTTAAAACAAAACCAAAAATCAATGGCTAAACTATTGTACTGATGGTTTTGACCTGGAAAAAAAAAAGGTTGAATTTCAATAAATTGAAAAAATATATTAAAAAATAATGCAAAGAACTAAATATTCTGATGGATTTTCTTGGGTTAATTAGGTGAAAATGCAAGCAGGATTATTTTAAGCATCAGACAACTAAGCCACATGTTGATTTTATGAAGTATTCTCAAAGGAAAGGATGTCACTAACAATTTAACTAAACATATTTGCTTTTATGTCATGACTTAATATAATGCAAGACTGTATGAGACACGGCAAATTCATATCTGGATTGCCCCTAGCAATATTTTAAATGTATATACAATATCATTTACCGAATTTACATTATGAAATACAATATATGGATAAATATATTCTTAATTTACTGAAAAAATACTAGTTATCATTATAAAATATACACATTCACATTACATTTTATGATTAGTTATATGCACAAATTATTTTTGTGCACTTTTATGCCTTTTTAAAAACGGATGGCAAAATTACATGCAATAAATAAAAGTGAAATAATATTCATCTGTGAGGCTTTTAATAATGACAGCACAGTAAACAGGTAGAGACATTTTCAAAGATACCTATGTACAAATTTTTTTCTAGCCTCTGACTTTAAATACAAAACATGACATTTATTATTACAGATAAAACTGCTTAAACATCAGCAGTTATTAAACAGGCCTGGAAAAAACACCAAACAACAACTTTTACCTAAATTGAAAATTATCTGTAGATCATTCAGAATCAAATTTTGTCCTTTTTTTCTTCCCACATTGTTGTCTTCAACTGAAAAATTCATTAACTAATGTATTCATGATTCTTAAAATTTCTTTTTCACAAGAATAAATGCCTACCTGTTTACCACTCTGTCTGTCATGATTTATAGCTATTTTAATCAACCACAACTTTCAGTCTCAACAAATCATTTAACCTAATTGAACTGCTAGACAGAAACTCGTAAATCAGGAATTATTAACAGGGAAGTAGGGAAAAACTTACCTAATTGTCACTTACTATAGTAAAATAAATATTCAGGTGCATATTCTGAACCAACTTAGATGACAGTTGCAGCTTTTTTTTCATAATGGTCATGATGCCAGTAACATTCATAGAGGCCCAAATTCAAGGCCATATTTTTCACCATTGCTTCAAATACTAACTCAAGAAACTCAGGAGAAAATTTTAACCTATGTGTATTCACCTCACTTAAATATCTTTTTCAACTTAAGTGCATTTCATGTTTGTTAGTTTATATATTCAAATGGACCTTAATGGAAATATTTTCCATGATCTTTGGGGATGCTCTAATAGACCTCCAGTCTAGAGTAAAATTTTTCAAATCTATGCATTGACCTGTGGATTTATCTGATGCACAAAGAATTTTCACAACAAACACTGTAAACAAGTTACTGAAATGCACAGAACATGAAATAAAATGACATTACACACCACCATCTATGAAGCAGATTTACTATTTTACTAAAATTTTCACAATAGGGATGACGGTTATCATGGGAAATATTAACATGAGAAAATCAGAATGCATGCTATTTACCATACTGATGATTTTTTCCTCAACACTACTGCTCTCTGAAAAGAGATAATGAAAAGTTGCTACAAAAGCACACTCTGTTTCTGACTAGTATTACTACTAGCATTTCTTATGAAGATGCAAAAAAAGTAAAGTTGAAAAGTAACACAAAATTGAAATTGCCCACATGCTACTGAGAGAGTTTCTTTTTAACTTCCACCTCTTGCTTCACACGTGAAGCACTACCTCAGATGCATTTGTATATCTTATCACTATAGTTTTATTGCAAAGCACTAATTTTTTTATTGTAGCCTAAGAAAAGTTTCAGAGGTTAATTAACAATCTACAGGAATAAAATTAATTAAATTCTCTTTTTTGTTTTAAATTTCTTATTTTCAATTTGATTTTTTCAATTCTTTCATTTTCTGTATTCTGAAAAAGGGCAAAGAGTAAAGCATAATTTATCTTCTCCACATAATTCTCTCTTTGCTATAATTCCATAATTTCTCCTTTGTGTTCCTGTTTTCTAATTAAAAACTTTTACTGTTTTAAAAGGACTTATTTCATATAGCATAAATTACTTTTTTTTTTTTCTGCCTAGACTAAGGAATACTTGGATTTTTTACGTACAGTAAAACTGCACACATTTGAACCAAAATAATCTCTCTGTCACGTGGCAACAAAAAAATAATGCTCCTGTGTGTTATGAAGAGTGTAATGTTTAAAAAATGCCATGCCTGTGAATAACTAGTAAACACTTTGACATCCTGAAACTATAAAACAATATTTCCATTGTTTAAAAATAAAATGCACTTATTTGTTCTTAAATTTTAAATTCTTTTGCTTATATGTTAAATATTTGAATAATGCACCGCTTATTTTTGTTCCAAGAAGTACTCATTATATCCATTGCCTTTAAATTATTCCCGAATTAAGAATGACTCACTAAGCAACCATAAAATGATAGCAAAAATAATACAATTCTGGTAAGTTTAATATGTAAAATAACTTGACTCCTTCCAGGTAAATTCATTGATCTGCTCGTGGAGCCTAGACTGTCAGATCTAAATAAAAGTAATTTTAGCATGGATTCTCCTTTATATTCCCCAAAACAAACCTTCAAGAAGGTTTTAGTAAATCACAGAAGCTGAAGTCCTGATTTGGAACTCAGAAGTTACTGTCAAAGAAACTCAGCAAATCTGGTCTGATAACATTCAAAGGATATTCAAATATGTACAGTGTACATTAGCAAAATGTTAGCAGTAACTTAGATCAACTTTTTGAAAAAAACACACATTGATATTTAGCCCATGCTCTAACAAAAGAGTGAAAAAAAAGCTTTCATGCTTCCAGGGAAGAAATCGTATATGTTACATAAGAAATAACAGATGTGTGTAAACCTTAATGATTACATGTATCTTTACACATGATTACTTACTTTTGTATGAAGAATGTTATTCCCTGTATTTGTGATAGTCTAAACCTATCATGTACTATCACTGTCACACACTCCACTAGGCATTGTAATGTTCCCAGACTGAAAGGCTGGGTTGAGTTCTCAGAAACTACTTTACATAAATACTTATCAAGCTGACACGTCTTCAAAGATTGTATTTAGCCAGGTTTCTTATCTTAAGAAATCTCTGCATTCTACATAAAGTACAAGAGCTGCATTGCGTTCAGTCCTCATTTAACTATTTTTTTAATAAAAACACATACCAACCACTGCTTCTGAAGGATTACCTGTAATTCTTAAACTTCATGATACATTATCCTATATTTGCCCTTAAGCTGAAATGTGTTTTCTTAAGAAACCCAGTCTGCAAGTGTTTGGTGCAATTTAGCCCAACACTGTGCATCTCTCTATTAAAAGTTAAGTATGAGCCTTGCAAAGTTGCTCATACTGTTGACTGGCATGTGTGCAATAATAAGGGATTCATATCCACCACTGTTTAGAAGACCTTTAGAAGATCTTTGTTTATCTAAATAATTTTTTTTTATTATGGTTATACTGTATCTAGGAATAAGACCATAAATTTGTAATATAAAACAGTGACAGTCTATTCTATACTAGTAACATAAAGTAATAAATTAATAATTATTTCTCTTTAAGAGAATAAAATACAATATAAGAGAGAAAGGTACTTGGGAAATTCAAATACTCGTTCTTTTAAGAGCTAATTTCTTCAGCTTATTCAAGAGTTTGTAAAAAGTTGCAGGGAAGAGTTAGATACTCCAGAGGAGCCCCTATAGGCACATAATGAGATGTGAATCATATTTTTCAATGTAAAATATATGGATTTCTTAAAAAACATTTGGTCATTCAAAGGTTGTATATAAAAATCTGGCCTTTCTATTCAATTTGCAGCAACCTTCTTGTTTAACATTTAACATCACAGCAAAGGAAATATCCAGTTTAGTGTGCATAACAATTTACCGCTGCACTTCACCATACATTAAAAGTCACCCATCAGAATGACATGAATAAAAAAATATTATTACACTTGAGTCACCTCATAATAGGTTATCTGTTAATATAGACACACTGAAGGTGATTTTTATCTAGAGAATAAGCCAAAAAAATATTTTCAAGACCAACATGTATGTTTCCTTCTGCTTTTAAATTGTCAAAATAGAACATCCTTTAAATAAAAACAGTAAAATAACATCTTTAATTGTGATGTATTTGGGTCATGTGGATTATTTTGGAGCATTTATTTATAGGGAGTATTTTTTGCACTAAAATGTCACTTTGAGATTATGAAAGTTCTGTTGTCACAAATTAAGATCTGGAAAATTGTTATTTTATGGCTTGGTTCAGGGGATTTTGGTTGCCTTTTTTTGGTGTGTTGTTCTTTGGTTTTCCACCCACTCCAAAAAAAGAGAGCATAATATTTTTGTTTAATATTTGTACATAATATAAACATATAAATAATTGTTCATTTAAAGTGCTTGATTATTTTCTCATGAAAAATTTACCATAAATAGGAATACATCTATTCTATGAACTACCATGGTTATATCTGTATCAGTAAGTGTAGGGAGGGACTCAGACTTCAGCATGTGATCACCCATACAATTTATTTGTTAGGGCATTCCTGTTCACAGTTTTGGCCTATGCTGCACTCATATAATGCCCAGATAGGGTTTCAAGAGACAGCAGATCCTGGTAAGAACTGTGGGCGGGATAATTGGGATGATAGAGCATTTAATTATGTGGAACTTTCTGCCCCTCTGCAGCAGAAAGCAAGCCCTGAGCTCCAGCCCTTGCAATGTATAGACACAGACTTTAGAATGCACTGTGCCACTACCAAACCAGGGGGAGCTTGAATGCTGCAGGAACGTGACAGGACAATCATGAGCTAGAGACAGTTGGTTATACAAAGTGTTTCCTCCTTTCTGGTAATACTATTACAATTTTCAACTGTACGAATAATTGTATAAATATATCAGTTTCTGCTAATGAAACACAGACTTTCTTCAGGAATGACCACAGTTCAAGGAATTGAAACACAGGACACATTTTAAATTTGATAATAACTGCATCTGAGCTACAAGGGTTTTCTTCAGGGACCCTGCTGAGCTGCATCTCCATATCCCAATCACAGATAAATACTTTAAATTGTTTTGGGTTTTGAATTTTTTTGTTTGTTTTATTTGTTTGGGTTTTTTTTCATTATCTAGAAACCTTCATCTCACCTTCAAATAATAGCCGAGATATGAACTACCTATAATATATTCAGCTCAATATTAATGAAATACCAATATTTCTTTGATTGACAGCACTGATCAGGAGCTCACATCCTCACACAACCACCACCATGATTGCTCCTTCATAGAGCTATCAGTTAGCTGAAATTCACCCCTCCAGCCCTCTAATTTAATAAAACTCTGTCGGTGTACTAAGTACTTCAAGTCTTGCCTCAGCAGAGTATTTATTTTAGATTTTCTCCAAGAAACTTTGTTTCTAGATGTAGTATTTCAACAATATAGAGACTGGATCCAAACTGTTCCTGGGCATATTCAGCAACATTCTTTCCAACAGAAACAGACTATGCAAAGGCCTTTATCTTTCTTCTTTTCTGAGGAAGGTCAATTATACTAACTTTTTTATTACCAAGGACCACTCACGTGAATTCATTCTGGTTTTAACCCTGTCACTAGACTCAAAACATACTGCTTATAATACCACATGGCCTATCTGAATTTAATCTATTTTTTTTCCCTCTGACCAAACTGTCAAGACAAACATATGTGAGTAAAAGAACATTGGAGAGATTCAGCTGCTATAATACCAATGTCTCAGAGATTAAGGCCCTAGGGGCAACTTCTATGTTTCTGCAAAGGTAGCAAATGCACACACCTGTCCCATAACTGCAGACCTTTCCATCAAGTTTCAATACTTTCAAACACATTCTACATAAACCAATCTGAAATATATCTTTTCAGATTTTCTTTTTTTTTTTAATTTTTCCTGTTCCTTGTACCCACAGCTCTTCCCCAATAAAAAGACAAACTCAGAATTGATTTTAATGTCACTGCCATAGGATAACCTGTGTAGCTATTCCACCAGTGCCAGTCAAATCTCATGCAGACTACATGTGAGAATAGCCTTTAGGTAAAAATCAATACTTCTCTTTCAAAAACCTCCTCAAAATTTTCTTGCTTTGCAATATAAACAGCAGACTGAAATGTGCTCCTGCCTACATAGCCGAAAACCAATAACTGCTGAACCTAACTTCTTAAGAAATGTATTCATTTATCACTTCATTTTCTCCATAACTCATAGAATTTTGTTCCTATTTAACTATTTAAATTATTTAAATACTCCTTTGGAACTGTGAACTGTTTAAAGGAAGTATTTGGTGTTGGCTATGTAACAACATGACATCACTCTGCCCAATGATGCTCTAAAAGTTGTCATGTGTTACAGGAAAGCCCAATCAATCTTCCCCTACCACCTGGAAATCTTCACTGCTTTCACCTGTGGAGTCATTTAGATTTGTGCGTATTTGTCCATCATACTTACTGGTGTTTGCTTTTGTTCAGGCACAAATGACTGTACAGTGCAGAAGGCAGGATGATGAGGAAGGTATTATGAACATTAAAAATCCCCATCGACCTTTAGGCTGAAGTCAGAACTGAGCTTCTTGCAGCAGCTGGGCAGAAAGTTACAAGATGCCTCTGGTATGCATCTACCTAGTAATTTTATCCAATTACAGTTACATTTGAAGCAAGGTGAAAATTCCTTTCATTGCTGTAAACGAAGGGCACACTGACCAGATTTTGACAAGTACTGACTCTCCTCTAACATGCCCATTTACAAGAGGAGAGCAAGAGAGAGCAAGAGAGAGAAGTGTGTGGAGGATAAATATGACAAATTTGAAGCCTTTTTCAGGTATTTTTACAAGTTGATGTTAAATTTGCCACACTCTTGTGAGCACAGCAAAGGAATGCAATGCAAAAAATTCTGCAGCCTGCTTCCATTTTTCTTCAGGGCAGGGCTCATTGGTTACATTGTGTCAGCCACAAAACCAGAGAATTTTCTAAGCAGTGGAATTTCTTCCAAAGGAACTGCCATTACACTAATAGCCTTCTGATTTTTCCCTCCAATATATCTACCAGGAAAATTTCTGCAGAATAAGAACTAATTGCTGTACTACCTGTTAGCTGAAAACTGTTTGATATCCTTTGTGATGGTTCTCTAGTACAGAACACTATAACTTTACTTCTACAAATTAAATAATTTAAAAAGAAAATAGGTATGCTGTTCTGTGGAAAGCTAGAACCATTTCTCCTAAGAAAGGACAAGAATATCTGGGAGAATGGAAAGAAATAGTATAACCTTCTTTTGCTATCTACCACTTCACTATTCACCCCATAAAAAGTTTTCCATGCAGCATTTCTGCCCCACATAGTTGAGGAAAGAAGAAAAAAAAATTGAAAGAGGCAGTAGATCTGCGTGGTTTGCTATCTTTAGTCTTCTGAAACTATATGAATTATTTCATCAAGCTGAAGTAGCATTGTCTTCATGTTTCTTTGTCATGGCTAGTAGCTATCTGCTGTAAATAGTTTAGGAAAATCCTAAATGGCAACACTATTCATTAAAAATTGCTTATATTTCAACTTGTCTCTGACATGCTGTAAGCATTATTAATGGCAGACTTTCTGATATCTTAAACCATTATAATTTCCTAATAAAATGATTGATATCCCTTAGCAGATGTGGGACTATTAACCATGGTGTTCAAAATTTTTAATATTGTTAAATAATTTTCCTGTAGGAAGGGTACCTTTGTTGCCTAAGACAAAATTTTTGATATGAATATAATAAATTACAAAAAGTAAACAAACAAAAAACCAACATAACAAAAAGGCCCCCACTATTCTTAAGCCTGAAAATGCATGACTGGATTTACACAAAAGCAATGTCATCATCATTTGAGTTAACATTGAGTGACTTCCATATACATAAAACAGAAATGCTCGAAGGACACATTACAGATTTCATTTCAGTACCAAAACTAGTTATCACATTTATTTTTTCAGACTGATTTCTGATCAAGCCCTGTCAGTGCTTAAATGACTAGTACTCTCTGATCAGTTAGAGGAAGAAGTCTTGCATAAGAAAGCTAAACTCGGACCAGCTAAATCAGAAAGATCCAGAGATAAATAATTCCTGTATATCTGTCTACAAGAACGTGTACAGAACAATCTTATTTTTCTCTAGATAGTGAATAAGACTTAAAGTCAAGAAATATTACCTTTTTATTTCCGTACTTTTTTTAAAGATATGCTTCTGGTCTGAAGTACTTTTAACCATGTCCTAAGTCTAATCATTTTTTCCTCCAAGAAAGAAATGCTCAATCTTTCAAAGAGATAAAGCTCTGTTAAGTTAATTTTAGTTTGGGGGTTTTCTTCTTCTCTTTGTTTCCCCTTCAATTTAGCTCTATTTAAAAATCTATTTCAATTTATTTCTCAGAATATAATGGATAATTATGACTGAGAGAAAAGCAATTTAGAATATTTGGGTTCAGCTCAATTTGCAAAATCTAAATTACTTGTGGTTCTGAAGACAGAAACCTATGTGTATTAAAACAAACAAACAAACAAAAGAAAAATCAAACCAAACCAAAACAAAACACCAAAAATACCTTAGATTCTAACAGGCAAATTCCATTACTCCAAATAATTGCAAAATTGACTATTCAGTTACAAATGTCTAAAAGCACTTGAGAATTGCATCTGCATTTTTAACTCTATGTAACAGTACAAGGTCTATTTTAGAGAATAAAGGAGTAAAATTCATAAAATACCTTTGTTACCCAAGTTTTTCTATCCTTCAAGTAATCCTGAAACTAAATAATCCAACAGAGAACGCTGAAATTCTATCCTACATAAATTGCTATTTCATTCCACTGAACATCTGTTCCTAGAATTTTCTACAAGGTTAATAACCATCATATCATCTTGGCTTTTCTTCCAATGGTTTACCTCTCCCTCTTAATTTAGATTAAACAAAGAAATGTATTGCATATGGACCCAATATATTTAGCAAAAATATAATGATCTTTTTTTATATGTTTGGCTTATTTAACATAAAAAGTGTTTTTCAATCCTTCAGCCATTTTTTGCTCAATATTATTTTATTTTTCTGGGTCCTCCAGAAGAAGGATATATAGAAACCATGACTCCTAACATTCAAATTCCATCTCTTCACCATAACCTCTACTTTTATATGAGGAGACCTTTTATTTTTAGTCAAGTGTTCCAAGCGGGATGCATACATGATATTATTTAAACGAATAAAATGTCTCCTACATCAGTTTTCTGTTTTGACTTTGGGGGGGAAATAAAACAAACAAACCAAAACAACAACAAACCAAACCAACCAACCAAACAAAATACCACCCAACAGTACAGCTGCTGGTTGAATTAATTTTCTAATATATCAGGCACTCTGTAAATTCAGACACTGTTGCTAATGGAAAAGGAATCAGTCAATCAGCTAACTTGCACATTTACAAATTACCACTCACACCCAATTACTAACAAAATCTTTTGAAAACTCTGTGGTACCTTCTTGGATTCTTTACTCTATTTCCATGCCAGTAGATCCTTGTGTTCTGCTCCCTAGGTTGGGGAGCTACATATCTCATTAGAATGAGGTTTTGCATATCTCACACGAAAACTTCTGCTATGCATTATGGTAAGAGTTACAGTTTCCTTCTCCCCACAAATACTATACGTGCCAGAGTAAAACACATGAAATAAACCAAACCTAAATTAAAGCAAATAAACCTTCTGTCCCCTAACTCCAAAAACCTAAGAGGAGCTGCCCTTTCTCAAAAGGATGGCTTTAGTTTTAAAAACATTCAGCCTCATGTATAGAGGAATATCTGCTTTCTCCTTAGTCCCATTTAATGTTCCATGCTATCATCTGCTAAATAATTATACAAAGTGCCAAGTCTAAACTTGTGTTTTCTTGCCACATATAGAGGAAGAAAATTCTGACAAAACAGAATTAAATGATCCAATTTCAAAAAAATCTGAATGCGCAGTAGATTTTCTGAAGACTCGAGTTATTTTCAAGCAAACTACTTCATAAAAGCAGTCCAGTACATTCTTCCCATATACTATGTATGCTGGTAATTAGTAAGGGCTATTATGAATATGGATGAACCCCTGCACTGTAAAGAATCTTTAAACTAAATAAAATTATTCCTTGGACAGTTTTTACAAGGATGACAAGCATGGACTATGGCATTATTTGTTAATGGATGTTAGTACAGTACAGAGAAATTAACAAATCACTGCCCATGGTAGATATGAAATATTATTTTCTGTGATGTCATAGAACTCTTGACAAAACAGTCTTCAGATGCTGACTCACTTACAGGAATTGTTTATCCAGGACATTTGAAAACACAAAATTAGGTAGATGACATCTACTTTGCTTTCACGTAAAACCAATTAGCTAAAGACAGTTACTAGTTCTTATGAGAAATATCACTGTTTTGACTACAGAGATACTTTCAAAAACAATTTTCAGTGTATTTTAACTTGGACATAGAGTGTGCAAAAATAATGGCACAGGAAACTGGGTATGTAAACTGAATTATGAGTGTTTAAAAGAGGATTATGTGTGTCTGCAAAGAAGTGACAATACAGTGGGGCATAATATCTTCCAGCATCTCCCAGCTTGTTCCAAAGATGAAGGGAATGCAAATGTAATTATTAAACTGTCAAAGGCGGTTAGAAAGAATGATTTAGATAAAAACTAAATGGCATTCAGACAGATGTCTAGCAATGAACTCTGTGAAACACAATGAATCAAACAGAACAGTTCTAGTCAGTCAAAAATCAAAACAGAAGGCCACCAAGTACACTCATAATTTCATCAGTTATTCACCAATGAAAAGTTAGAAGATTTTACTAATAAAGATAGTTTATCTAACTGAATCCTCTCCAAGAGCTTTAGTGAGGCTAAAGGGCTTGAGATCTTAAGATTCAAGGTACTGTTGAGATTCAAAAGTATATTTAGTTTCCTGACATGTTTGGGCAGTGAAATACTCAGTGAAATATGTAAATGAGAACTGAAACAAAGAAGAGATCACAGAATGAAAAGTAGCTCAACATGACTTTTGAAACAACTTTGCATAAATATCCTCAGATTCTATGCAAAACTGCATAGCAATGTTCTATCATTATGGAGAAGAAATATATGTTTTAAAATATGTAATTTTAAAATATGCAACTTCCTCTACATAGGAAGTCATAAAAGTAAAGTCAAAATGGGTACTTAAGTAAGTGAGAATGAAGAGATAGAGTTGCTGGTAGTAAAAGACACAAAATTCCTTAAGTATGAACAGAGTTACCATTCACCATAGCCATTAAAAATACCTAGGTTCTTGGATAATTAGTAATGAAGTGCAGAGCCTTGCAATGTCTTCCAGAAAAATGAGAAAAAAAAGTAACAGAAAGGATGGCGTTTCTAGGCTATCTTCAATTCTAGACAACATTATTAAGATACTTCTATACTCTTCATTAACAAACAAATAAAATCTGACTAGGGTAATCTACAAAGGAACAAGAATTAATGTAAAACAGACTGGTGCAGCAGCTGGACAAAAAATGCATATTACAAGGTGCTTTCCTTGAGGCAGAAGTCACCAAACCTACAACTTTCCTAAAATACCTACCCCATGAGAGGTGGGGAAAAAAAAATTTCTTGACATAGGAATCCAGAATTGACTGTTTTCAAGGGAATACATTTTTCTTCTTCAACATGCACATAGAGATTTTGCCAGTGGGGAGTACTATATTTTCTGTTGGACTGCTAAATTAGTTGGTTATGATTTTTTCAGCCAGCCTCAGCCATTTCAGTTATTTTGCTGGCAGCAGTTTCTTCATTGTCTTTGATCCACAGCAAGTAGTAGCCAGGATTTCAGATTGATCTACCACCAGTATAGCAAGGATTTAGAGAACTGGGGATTTTTAACCTTAAAATGTAAGGATGATATGTATGTTAAGAAGTTTAAAAGATAAGTTTTTTTCTTACTGTAACCTCTAACATTATTATAATAGAGGTTATTATGTAGATACTGTGCTTGTAGTTAGATTCATAGACCTCGTAGAAGTCTTGTCTCTTCTTCAACAGCTGAAGGAGATTGGAAGAATTCAGAAGTGGTTCAAGCAATCCTTGATGGGTTAGGATGAGGAGTCCATATTGAGTTGCTTATTTATAAACTATGAATTTCATAAACTAACATCAAATTTCTTCTGGAGGAGTCAGAGAGATCAAAACATTTTTCCAAGTTTCAAAATGCAAAGTGAGAGATTTTTGCTTAACTCATTGCTGTACATGTCCTTTTCTAAGCCGTATATCCTCATTCAAAACATTGAGGTTTTATGGCACTGATTGTGATCTAAATTATAACTTCTCATAATAATTACACAACCTAGATGGTGACTATGAGAAGGAATTACAATACTAGATTTTTTACATTTTTATATAGAAAAGAGGCAGATCACCAGATCTGTGTGCTAGCCACATAAAATAACTTAATTACTCAAATACTGTTATTAATTATAGATTTATATGAACATAAATGGCATACAGCACAGTAAACTCTTTAACCAATTTAAAGCATACTTAGAAGTATCTGAAGAGCTCCATAGTAACTGGAAAAGTAGCTTCCTCTCATTCCCTCATTCATTCCTTTCCATCAAGGTAGTTTTCAGGAAGTAGTTTCAAAATCAATCAGACAAAGTTAAGGACATAAATCATCTGATCAAAAATATAAAATAAAAATGAAGACTGATGAGATGTATAAGGATATATGCATGCACTCTAGAGAGACTTAATGCCCAAGCATCTGTTACAGTCTGAAGCAGCAGGCTATTCCTAAGATTCTTCACAGAGAAAAGATTAAGATAAATGTGTGGAGACTTTTTAAAACCTGTCTTATATAATTATGTTTTATTTCAGCTGGTAAGAGAAGAATATAATTTGTTGATGAGGCAACTTTCATTGTGCTCTAATCAGTGCTTACGAGGAAATGAAAAAATTGGTGATAACAAATGCTTTGGCAGCTGGAAGCAGTATAAGGGCTTGACTTAGAAGATGTAGAAAAGCATAATTCCAAAGGGAGGATAAGGCAGGAAGTCCTAGCATAAAAACTGCGTCACAAGGAAAGGCAAATAAGCCCTTTAAAATGACAACCCATGATTCAAAATTAGCAATTATGGCAGTGAGTACAGTTCAATGTATATTTACACAACATTTATTGATACTTAAGACAGCTCAGTGCAAGAAGCACAAGAGCTGAATAGAGGACAATTTTACCCAGGATAGCTCATCTGCTTCACATCTCCTCTGTATAAGTGAAGCACCTTACTGAAGCAGCTGTATCTCTTCCACTTTTGAAAATATGCCACTTAAGAGTAAGCTTCTTTATGACAGATATGTCCACAGCAAAAAAACCTTACTACACAGAGAAATGTATCAGTGTTCAGGGAGTAACTTGAAATCTGGTAAATTAGGCATAAAATTATTTGATAAAAATATTTAAGGAATTTAGTCTCCAATCTGTGTTTTCAGAAAAGATACAAACAGACATGGATGCTTAAAATTATGCATAATAGGCTCAAAAATACAATATAATTATAAGAAAATCCAGCTGAAGATTAATTTTGAAAGTAATTTGTAGGAAAACCTATGTAAATAAAACACATCAAGCATTTTTCAAAGCTTGAAACTGGATTTCTTCATACTGCCTACATAGAAAGGGAAGAATCCTCCAGTAACCAACATATAAGATTTTGCAGGCCAAAAATAGGAAGCATTTTTTTCTTGTATGCACAGTGATGGAAAAGAAGGGACAATATGTGTCTGTGAAGTTGATATACAATACTGTGAGAAAACAGCATGTTGCTTAGAAATGGAACAACAGTTTGCAGCAACAGACAGAAATATAAAGAAATTCCACTAATTGAGATTTTTGATTATACAGATCAGAAGATGTTGTGTAATTGACAGAAGTCCAAAACACAGTTGGTGTGCTTTGCTGAGGTCTTAGTTTCCCTTCTAATAATTTCTAAACTGTGAATTTAACTAGTATTCTAAATCAAAGAAACTAGTAAAGGCAGAGGCAGAAACGTGTGGTATTGGAATGCAACAGAATTTCAGATGACACAAGACACTGCTAGCAGACACAAAAAGGCAATGCTATCTAGGGCCAGAAAGATCTGTTACTGCTGCCACAAGAGGAAAAAGTATTATATGAATTTCTCAGTTCACAGGAAATGTATAGGCTAAATGTCAAGCAGACTGGGTTTATGTATCAGTCATCAGTCTGTACAACAAAGCAAGGAACTTCCAGAGGCTAAGAGTCCAAAGTACTGAGATTCAACAACAGCAACAAACAAGATTGAGAGGTTCTTGTATCTCTGGAGAAAGCACAGTCAAAGGATGACAATTAAAGAAAACACTGCGTACAACACACACAGGTTCATCCCACCCCCAATACAAAATCTGTCTGTTCAAAAGTAGAATTGTCTTTTTGGGGGTAGACCTACAAGAGAAAAAAAATTAGAAAAGCCCTCCAGCTAACATCAGTCTTTACTAGCTTGTTGTATTGTTGAGTGTGCAAAGATTACAGTTCTTTATATATGGTTCTCAAATTGGAAGGAAAATCTAATGCTCTTGCAAATTAAGGAAAGGACTGATAAAGATTTATGTTATATTTCTCTTTCTATGGAAATATTTTCAGAAATTCATTCTTAAAGATTCTTGAATCTTTTACTGATTTCTTCCTCTTTTCTTAAATATCACCACACCACTAATTAATGAGTGACATCCAAGTGGTACAATAGAAGGGCACTTTCCATTTTCAATGTATAAAGCTCTTATATGCCAACATCGTTTGGAAGACGTGGTGAAACAATAACATCACAAAACATTTGACACAAAAATGGGAGGTTTCAATTCTAAAATATTCTATACTGAACACTCAGATGAGCTGTAATTACAAAACATTATATCATAAAATACATACTAAGCACTGCTCCAAATAAAGGAAATGAAACACGAAATAATTATTATGAAACACTGGTAGTTAAACATCCATTATGGAAGGATTATTATGGAATAGAAATCTTCTTAATAAGAAATTCTGGGTAGAACATTAAACTAGAGGAATGCAGTCCAGGAGTATCACAACACCAGGACTGAAATATGCATCATCAGCTGTGCAATACCTAACCTACAATCTGTACTGAAAAAATGTACCATACTGCAAAGCCTTCTTCACTTCCATACTTTAAATTATCTCTCCTTACATGACATAAATTTTCTACATTGCATTTGCAAACAGGTCTTTAACTTTTAAATAAGGTTTATCTTTCTTTCTTTCTGCTTAGTGTTCAGCAGGAAATTCAGTTTTAATTTAGACCTGTTTCCTTTTATGACCAATAGTGTTAGCAAATACTATCATATACTATTAAGTCATTCTGCATTATGAATAAAATCTGTAGATTGTCTTACACAACCCTACATGTTTTATTTCTAAATGTGTTATCAATGTTTGATTTTACCAGTTAAGAAATATCAAACATCTCTAATTATGAAGGCTGGTATAAATTTATGTGTAAAAAAGATATCTTACAAAATTCTACAAAAACAAAACTTCTCTGGTCACTGTAAAACAGATTGTATATTGCTTTACAATGAAGATAATGCTGCCAATTACATAAGGAATTTATGATGTTCTTCACATAAACAGACAAGTGAAAAAAATGTCAGCATTATTGGTCTATTATCTGGTGTTTCTATATAAAAAAAAATATTCCTTCCTGTTCAGCTAGTGAGCTCAAGTGGCCAAATGGCTTACTTTAAAAAAAAAAAAAAAAAAAAAGGCTTCAGGAAAATCTATCTTTCCTAAAAACATGTTGAGGGCATATTTTCAAAGCATAAGTAGGAACTCAGCCATACAAGTTCTACTAACATTAGTGGGAGTAACCTGTCAAAAGCACTGTGCATCATGCTGAATATGTCCTTCAGCAATAACAGTAGGGTTAAAACTTTAAGACATATGCATAAATATTTTACATGAGGCATTTCACAAGATAACCGTTGTGATTTATTCTCATCTCTGCTTTCAGAGGTATTTCAGATATGAGAGGTATTCTCATGTCTGATTTCAGTTCTCAGGAACACCTCAGAAACTATTGTACTCTCTGGTTATGTAGTCCACTAAAATATAGAGGTCTTTCAAGAATCTTTGAACATAACTCTGGCTCTTTAAAGCAGACTTTTCAAAAAGGTACACAGTAAAGTCTTTCATTACAAAATATCTTTCACTGTTATCTGTATTACTTCAATACCACATGTACTTTATCTACAGGTGCTAAATTACTTTTAAACTTGTTTCTAAAAATATTGCTTCTCCCTAATATAGGAATGATACAACTCCTCCAAAATGAAACAGAGAGTATAAAAGACAGATGGAGAATCCTGATACTAAATACTGCACAATAGAAAAAGAAATATATGAAGATTCTACTGTGAACCACAGCAAGAAATCATGGAAATCTCAGAACTGAAGTAAGATTTCATTATCAACCCCATCTTATGAAAGAGATAAAAGCCAATATAGTTTATATACATTTGAGTAAAAATAATAATAATAATAAAAAAAAAACTTGCAATTCACTACAAGGGGAAAAGAGATTACATACACTGTTCTGAACTTTTTCTTTTGTTGTCCTGACAAAAGCCAAAGCTACATGTAAGTCTGTATTTATGTGAGCATCTGAGCTCAGCCCTAATAAGTTAAGAAGGAAAAGGTAAAAATATTGGGATTTCTTGACAAAAGATACTTTTCTGCTCATTGGGTTGAAAAAGTGAGCCCTATATATCAAATTAATTTATAATGCAAGATTTGATGTATTGAGTTCCTCAATTCCAAAAGATTGACTAAGCTTCCAAAAACATTCCACTCAGAGACTTTAAATTCTGTGAAGTATCTCAGGGATTTCAACTAGCACAAAATTGAAAAATAAATATTTTTAACCTACTTCAACAATACTAATCTACACAAACTTTTTTCAACTGGTAGAGGCCCAGTTTATACATCTAGAATTAGTGCGGGGAGCTAAATACTCAAACTGAGATTGAGCATCACAGCATAAAAACAAATCAGGGTAACAAAATAAAACATCCAAGCCCTGTGTTTCTAAATTCAGACTTATTGGGAAAAGCTATTCTAAAAACTTTGTAGTGTCTATATTTTTAAATAACATAAGAAATCTAGTTAGCATACTCAAGACTGACGGGAATAGTATGGCAGTGGAGAATATTAATAGTGAGAACCCTTATCATTATTCTTCTTTAAATCATGAAGTTTAAATATAAGAGTACGAAAGTAAGAAAAGTTTTGTGACTTTTGACAATTATTAGTAAGAAAAAAATGGTAACAATTGCCAAAAAAATCACAAAAGTTGACATGTTACCTGGCTATGACAAAGAGCACACAACTGACACCCAAGTAAGCCAGCAGAATATACATCCAGATATCAGGGGAGAGAGGATTCAGGAAGGAGAAGACGCCCGGGTTTGTACCATTGGGCTTGCGGTACAAAATACTTATTCCAAGAGTCATAAAGGGCTTGGAAAAGTCGATGACCTTCTCACGAACATAGGTAATTGCCAATGGTGCAACTGCAAGGTCAGCTTTCTGTTAACACAAATACAAAAAGAGAAAAAGGCCGTAAGTCAGAAGAAACAGGCTGAAGCAGACAATTAGATTATGCAAAACACAAACTTTGTATGGAGAATGTTTGCTCTCGTACTAGATTTCCTGAAATTTAAATCTCTCTTCTCCCTATAAGGTAACAGATTTATTCTACTTCCTCTTTATTAAACTGAAATAGTATTTAGAAAAAACTAAAATGTACTAGTACAGGGATACAAGTGAAGAAAAATATTGCATCTTGAAGAAAACATGAACATCCATTATCACATATTTTAAAACATTATTAATTAATTACTCATTTCAACATATGTCTTCCCCTTGTCACTCCTTCACTGTGCTCTTTAGAAGCAAATATATTTGGGAAGCAGATGTGAATATGCTAGTACAAGTGCAGGGCAGTTCTTCACATTTTAGGCTAAAAATGGTACAAAATGAAGACCAGTATAAAATTGAAAGTGCTACACGTGCAAGGTTGGTGAGGATATTCTAACAAAGTACAACCGTCCTTACTCATTTGTGGGAACCACTACAGAGCTTGCAGACAGTTATTAATCAATTGGACTATTTAAAATTAAATCATCAATTGAACGCATTTTGTCAATTAACATTTAGTTTTAGTTATTATAGGGGTAATTCATGTGAGATTAGTAAATGGTCTATGGTATTCTTTTAATCAAAACTTAATGGAAATCTGAGTGACAAAAAATCTAGAGAGTCAACTTCTTAATCTCTGCCAATAGCAAACACTCCTATGCATGTATGTCTATGTGTTGTGTACATATACACATAAAAGAGGAAAGAGGAAAGTTCAGAGTAAGAAACTTTGCAGTACAATATCTGGTAAGCTGTAAACTATGAATTCCTTATAAACCATATGTAAATATAGGTACATAATGACAGAAATGTTATAGCTACCATGGAATACTGTTACCCAAGAGATATGTCTAAGTAACATAGCTGCAAATGATACCATTTTAAGATTCACAGTTGTAAGATAGAGTGATATGATTCCAAATAAAATAAATTCATACACCAATGTACTTTTTGTTCATTTGGTATTGTGTATACTGTGCAACACTCAAAATCCCATGCAATGTAGCATTTCAGTGTTCCCTTTAATTTTTATTTTTTCACCTTAAACAGTGTCCTTCTATGACCTATTTTTGTTATGAGCATTTATATAATTAGATCTACTGTAGTCAGTTATAATGTGAAACTCTGTTGGCACTGCTCATTTTATTTGGTAAGGGTTCACTGGTCAAAAAAATAACATGCACTTTATTTCCATTGGTATTAAGAACTTCTAGATATTAATCAAAACAGCAAGGCTTAATTCCACAGTGGATGACTTTTTATGGATTGCATGTTATTGATGATATTCCAGCTGATGTAGAAAGAAAATGGTAAAGTAAGAAACTAAAACTAATTTGAATTAAAAGTTATAGGTCAACAGGTAGAAGTTTGCAAAACATAGCAACCCAAGCCATTAGTTTGTGAGGCAAATAGCAGATGTTAACCTATGAGTCTGAAGGCAACGGACTAAAAAATGTCAGAAGAGGTAGCTTCCAGATATGATAAATTTGATCTTTTGGAAAGCTATTTGTAGATTTGAATTTTGGTCTTATTACATTAATAGAACTTTAATAAATAACAAATGCTTTATTTTAAAAAATACCACAGAAAATCCAACCCTTGGTCATTAGATGGAAACAAAACCGTATACAAATAAATAGAGGTTGTAACTATCTCTAGTGGAGCCAAGTTGCAGATGAAATTAGAAAAATAACCGATCAAGGAATAATATATCTCATATGAAGGAATAGATCAGATATCCCAACCTGAGAGAACAGGCAAAAAAAAAATATATATATGTAACTTGACATCTCAATAATCTCTTCAGAGCCGAGTAACTCTGTTACAATATTCTTGAACTAGAATATCATAAGAAAAATTAAACATCTGAAAAAAAGAAAAAAACAAACAAAACACAAAACAAACAAACAAACAAACAGAGTCTTTAATAACTGAGGAAATTACTAACTTAAAATGTGATGCTATCACATGAAACTTTTGTTAATATCTTTTATTGCCGAAATAGTCAAATCTACTGGCAATTCTTCCATTCTGAAAAAAGCATTATTTGTAGTGTATGAGACAGTAGGGGCCAAGTTTCCAGAAGTACAGTACTAGTTTCTCCTGTGTTCAGCTATAATGAAAATATTCAAGGAAGAAAATCCCCTTGAGTTTACTTCTATGGATTGATAGGGGAGGAATGGTGTAAAATTAGTGTATTATCAGTCAACATTTAACAACATTTACAAATTAGTATATCTTAAAATGGCATTTTTATAAGTTCCATTAAAAAGAATATTTGTCTCACTTGACAGTGATCGATGATTCCAGTTTCTATAATGAATGTATGCATGATTCTATTCTTTAAATGAATCAAAAGATATATCAGAAAGATATATCTATCTGAAAACACAATCCATAATAACACTTACTCTTTCTTGAGATGAAAGAATTTTTTTATGATAACGTCCAAGGATTGGTGGCATAAGTAAGCTAGTTGCTACAAAGAAAACTTCTGCACCTAATGAAGGTTACAGTAGTGATTAGAAACAGTCTGACAAAGACATTCCAACACAAGGCATGGTCCTGAGCAAAATGGAGGAGTTGCACAGCCTACTGTACCGTGTGCTAGAGCACTGCACTGCAGATAAAAAGGTGTGGTTGAGAGTCCTCTCCCTTCCTGCCCCACACCACCCCATGGAATTCAGGAGCCCCTGACAAGCCTGGACCAAAACAGCTGAGCAGTGAACTAAGTAGCACCCTTGATCATAACAGTAAGGCAGTAAAGCACCCCTTGAAAGTACCAGAAACACATCCATGATGCAGGTAGGAACAACCCTGACCGTAACACCCATCTGACCAAGGTGGGGACAAAGGATAAGCATGCACACATGTATAAACCTCCCTGTCTTGCAACCATGTGCAGTTGTAGGGTGCTCATTCACCAACAACTCAAGGTATCTGATTTATTTCAGAAGTGCCTAAGGCAGGCTAAAGTCACCCTCTGCTTCTTCACTTACATTTAACTTCCAAGCAGCTTGTTCACTGACTATTTTACATAAAGCACTATTCAAAGGAAAAAAGGAAGGACTTTTTTTTTTCATTTGTACATTTGAAATTTGGTACATAACCTCTAAGAAGAGAGATTTTAAAATTATACTGAATTCAATCTATGCTTGCAGCTACAAATAGCTTCACCAAGAAATCTGCACATTAATGTTGAGTAGCATATGGCCATAGGATTCACAGAAAACTGGTATTTGCAGAAATTGGTGCTTTTTCTGTTAAAATTAACTCTATAAAACCTGGAGAAACAACCTCAATAATTCTGGGGGAAATAGAATTTTGAAAGGATTTCATAGCTTCTATTAATAACACCAGGGAAAGGACAAACAAATGTGGATTGAATTTTCTTTTGCCGATAATTTTCTGAAAAGATTTTGTCTCACCTATTTTGTTCAAAAGAATGAAGAATTTAAATACAATCTAGACACAAAAACAATAATGGCTAATGGCTATTTTTTAATTAGGCTAAAATTACACAATATTCCACCACAATAATTGCGTTTTTTAACCAATGTAAATGCAGTCTTCGGGTAAGAATTTTGGTCCTAATATTTTGCATTGATTTAGCAACCACTAATGTTTATACTAAAAATGCAAAGGGAATCATACACTATTGATTCTCAGTTGTTTATTCAGTCAATCGGTACAATCATATTGTAATTGCATAATGTACACAAAACTACATATACACTGAAAAGACATTTAAATAATTTTACTTCTCTACAGGTAGCAATACACTTATTGCCTGTAACTATTCTTGAAAATAAAGGAACTTGCCTTTTTTTTTAAAGAAAAAACTTTATAAAGCTTTTGTTTAATCCACTATGTTTTATCAGCCTAAGATCCTAAGTCAATATGTAAACTTCTTCAGCGACCCCAAATTTTTGAGACTGTTAACCTGAGTTGAATTTTAGTAACATTTCCTTTGGAGAAAATCCATCCCCAAGATAAAAGAGGAAGGCTAAAGCTCAGCTTCAATTCTTTAATCCTGTCTAACACACTCTTAATGCACACAGACCTTATGCATTATTCCTGTTCACAGAAGAGCATTTCCCTGCCACTGCTTTGAAAAGATAAGATCTGTAATTTGCTTTTAAGCTTACAGTCAATCCTAAACTGCCTTGTTCATGCTGCTACATTATAGAAAATTTTATGCCCCACAAGAAATTTTTGGTCTTGTCGCAAGATCTTCATTTCCTTTGAAACCACTAGGAACTTATTAGGGCTTTATTGCTATTTTTATTTTAACTAGCCACTTACATTAGTTTGACAGAAATTGGTTCTCTACTGCCTTTCACAGGATCATAGTACCATCCAAGTGGAGAGAGATCAGGAGGTCTTTAGTGCAATTTTCTGTTCAAAGCATCTACCTGGATGAGACCTGTTTGCTCTGCACTTTACCCAGACAGTGTTGAAAACCTCCAAGAAAGGTGACTGATGACATGATATTTCCGGATAAGCCAGTCCACTGCTTGTCTATCCACATAGTGGAAAAGTTTCTACAGACAAGCAGAGGAGCAGGCTTCTTAGAGAGGCTGTACAATTTCCACCCTCGGAGGTTTTCAGTTTATGCTTGCTGCCTTTTCTCTTCCTGCCAGGCTCCTCTGTGAAAAGCCCAGATGAAGCTTCTTGATAACCTCCCCACAGAAGGAAATCTGCTACTAAAAACTGTTGCCATTTCCAAATGTGAGTAACATACCATAAAGTAAAAAAAAAAAAAAAAAAAATCCAGATTTGATAGCTGAATTTAGATGTCATAACTTCTTATTCATGGGATCATGATTGATATAATTTAAACTTAATTTCTAACAATATCCCAGATAGATGGAACAGTAGCAGTTGCTACTTTATTAACATAATAAGGTACTTCAACATAAGAAAGTGGCATATGATGAAAGTTTCAATAAATACTGGCTCAGCTAACTCATGTTTGCAACTGCTGAGATTCTTCTCAGTATTTGCTTGGCAACAAAATTCACTGGAAGACAGGTGGTTTACTCAGATTCATTTCATTGACAGTAATATTACACAGTGGTTGCATTTCTTTAGACCCTCCTGTGTCAGCATGTCTAATTCTTTTCTTGGCAAAGCCTTGAACAGCAGTGGTAATTGATGTTTTTTTCACATACTCTCCCGTTAGAGAGGATCCTTATCTAGAAATCAACAGGATCATTTACCTAAAGGTAGATTTCTTTTTTAAAGGCAAAAATTTTTGTAGTGGAAATTTGCATTCTGTCCACTACCATAGAAACAATTTTTCACATTAATTCAACTAGACAAAAATTGAATGTATGGAATGCATAGAATATTTCCTTCAGTGGCTTTTAAATAGGATAAAGCATATATTTTGATCAATATAGCATTATCTAAAACTAACTGTTGGTATTGTTTTCTGTTTGCTCCTTTGTTATTACATGAATGTTTAATCAAGGAAAAACGATAGTACTAAACCAGCAGGAATGCTCTAATTAGTTAATTTACATTATTTCTTCTTACTCAGGGTTATGCTAGTCAATTCTCACTTGCCTATGCTAAAATGGGTAAGATTTAATAGCTGAATAGATGTAATATGAGTACTCATTGAAAATAGATATGGTTTCTGTCTGTTGATTTATAATACACTTTCACTAAAACATTTTCAGTCTAAACTTCAGTCTAATCAACAGGTAAGCAAATTGTATGTAAAAGGATTAGAAGGCAGTAGACCATGAAACTATATGTAGCAGGAAGATGGGTGGCTATTCATTTCAACAGTAAAAAAACCTCTTATCACTTCATTTCAGGAATTTTGAACAAAGATTTCTTCTAATTGTTAGAAGAGCGGGATTCACATACCCCCAGAAAGAGGAAATTGTCAAAAACATTTACAAGACTGTGTGATACTCAGAATTCAGGAAAGGGAAAATCCCCCATTAAGGAAAAAAAAAATTAAAATGAGAGTAGTAACAGAAAAATGTTTCAGTTCTTCTTTGCTGTTTTACACACCCTTTCTAATATTGTATTTTTGTACTAGAGATGTTTACCAAACATTCAGATTATTAGACACCATGTTGCAGCACACTTTCTTGAAATAAAGTGCACAGGTAACATTGATTCCTTTTGTAGCTTACATTTTTATTGTTGTACTTTCCAGATTTACTGCAACTTCCTTTTTTTCCAGTTTTTTTTCCCAGTTGCTAACAAGTTGTCACCTAAAATTTCAGTTACTTCACTCAGGACAAAAAAAAAAATCCTACATGTTTTAATTTTGGCATAATTTCTGTTCTCAGATTGATGGGGCTTTATCAAATTGCTTCAGTGAACTCATGTCATCACACAATGAAGTTTGACGTGTCAAATTTGACTTAATCCCATTTTTTTGTATTACTTTGTCATCTGCAATTTTTCACAAGGGAATCAAAATTATTAATAACATTTTTGCACATCATTTGGATGGAAGTAGACCACTGCAGGATATGCCACCTCTTATTGATTAACTATACTCAATTAACACTTTTTTGAAATCTAGAATTCCATCATCTTAATTAATTATTGGAATAAAATTTATTAATATGGACAAAATCAACCTCCTGTGCACTCATCCCCCTCACCTGCATTTTCATGCAGGCATCACAATGCACACTCTGAAATTCTCAATTAATCATTAGATTCCAGGGTATTAAACTTAATTAAAATTGATCATTATTATAGATAACAACAAAAAGGTCAGAAAAATCTATCAAATATCAAATAAAAAACAGAAACGGTTTTATATTGTGTATATTCTCAAAACCTTATCTCATACCATGTTTTACATTCCCCATAATTATTTAAAAAGAATACCAATATAGTAAAAAACTATATTTCAAAAATATTGTCACAAATCTAAAGAAGAGAAATATGAGCAGTATTTTTATGCACTAGATCCTAATTTAGTTCTGTTCTGCACAGAGTATATATACGCTAGCTCATTTGAAAAACTTGTTACATTTATGCAAATTGACTAAAGCTTGTCCACGCTCTAGGCATTAAGTACTAAAGACACCAGGACAAACTTATTAACAATCAGCTTTATTGAAAAAAAAAAAAAAAACGTGAATCCTAGGGATGACATCTGTGGTGGCTGAGTTACAAGGTTTCTGATGTTTATAAGATGAACTCTATGAAAAAGCTTAAAATGTCACTACTGATATAATTTATTCCTTATTTAAATGAAGTTTTGCTTCATTCTAGAAGACTAGGGTGAACAGAGGAGTGCAAATAATGAATAAGAACATACGCTATAACAAGCTAAAAAAATTGATCTGCAAGACATGCAGATGCAGACAAATTGCAGTCTAACTACTGTCCAGTTAGTGCATGGAGAGTTAACTAACATTATCTATTTTACTAGAACCTCATGAAGTTCAACAAGGTCAAGCACAAGGTCCTGCATCTTGGTCAGGGCAGTCCCAAGCACAACTACAGGCTGGGCAGAGAGTGGATTATGAAGAGCCCTGATGAGAAGGGCTTCGGAGGTGTTTGTGGACCAACACCTCGATGCAATGTGTGCTTGAAAGGTAACCCGTAAGGCCAACTGCATCCTGAGCTGCATCTGTAGGAGTGTGACCAGCAGGAGAGTGAGGCGATTCTGCCCCTCTGCTCTTGTGAGCACCCCAGCTGGAGAATTGCGTCCAGCTCTGGGGCCTGAGCCTGGTCAAAAAAGACTTGTTGGAACAAGTTGAGTGGAGAGCCAGTAAATTGATCAGAGAGTTGAAGTAACTCTCCTACGTAGACAAGCAGGGGGGACAGAGTGGAGCTGTTCAGACTGCAGAAGAGAAGGCTCCGGGGAGACCTTACAGAACCTTCCACTACCTCAAGGGGGCTACAAGAGGGCTGGAGAGGAGCTCGTATAAGGGTACGTAGTGACAGGACAAGGGAGAATGACCTTAAAATGAAGGAGGGTAGGTGAGGATTAGCTATTAGGAAGAAGTTCTTTACTTTGAGGGTGGTGAGGCACTGGAACAAGTTGCCCAGAGAAGCTGTGGATTACCCATCCATGGAGGTGTTCTAGGCTAGGTTGGATGGGGCTCTGAGAAACCTGTCTTAGTGGAAGGTTCCCTGCCACTGGCAGAGGGTTTAGAACTTGATAGTCTTTAAGGATTGCTTCCAGCCTAAATCTTCCACAATTACCTGATCTTTACTGAATTATTACATTGTTAATCCATGATGTCTACTTATATCTTGATGAGACAAGTCCAGGCCCAAGGGTCCAGGCCCAAGCTGGTACAAGAGAAACAGCAATATACTGGAATGAATACAGCAAAGAGCTATGGAGATTACTCAAATGGTGTAGTACCTGCCATATGAGGACAGACTCGGGAGAACTGTGACCACTTAGTTTGGAGAAGGCACAGTGAGATCTGCTGAATGAATAAAAATAACTGAAGTGAAATGGGAAGCAAAGAGGATTGATCCAGAATCTTCTCAGTGGTACCTAGTGAAAGAGCTAACAGGCAGAAACTGAAATGCAGGAAAAATGATTTAAAGATATAAACCCCACCTTTTTATTTTAGGTGTATTCAAACACTGGAGCAAGGTGTCCAAAGAAGATATGAAGTCTCCATCCCTAGGAACAGTCATAGAAAATGAGATAGAAAATGATGAGGCCATATCTAGGATCAGGTTTTGATCTCAACAATTATTTAATTCTGTAGTGTAAGTAATTTCTCTTTCCAATTCTTTAAACCAATCTCTGTAACATGATTGCAGTTTTATTTCTATTCTGGCTGCAAAGAAAGTTTGCAACTAGTGACACTAGGTTTAGCATATAGTCTCCTGGTTTCCCAATAATATTACAGTGGTCCCATGTTAAGCTACAAGTAGCAGATTAAAAATATTAAATCCTTTTTACAGGTATGAAGACAGCGAGAAATTGCTCCAATATCTAAACTTCTACTGCTCCTTCAGAAAAATTCCAATAGCAACAGAATTGCTCCAGAAAAGAGCGATGATGTGGTTCTGTGGCGGCTTTTCCTAACTGAACTCTCTTTTTTTGTTATTACACTGTAGCAATAATGTAAGTATATATCATACCTTGTTTTTTGCTTTTATATTTTGGAATTATGAATTAATACAATATTTCGGTAGACTTCTTGAGGGCCAGAAGGATCACTTTCAACCTAGCTTGAAGATCATATGACATGGGAGTGATGGTCTGAATGCTGCACATGATATTTGAAATAGCTCAATTAGTTTTCTATCCAGAAAAACTAAGTTTAAATACTAATAAAGAAAATAATTTGCCATGAAATTCAAGAGTGACTTCAGATAAATTTCTGCCAAGACACTTATTTTAGAATAAATGTAGCATTCTTTACAATACTGATCCACATAACAAAAAAAAAACCTAGCAAAATACAAATATTATTTTCAGTAACAATCTATTTTCATTTTTTCCACTCTATAAATGAATCATCCAGTAACAGATTTAGAATACATTTCTAAAGTAGAGAAAGAACCCTTCAAGTTTAATATTTTTTGTTTTTTGAAACTTGTCTTTATAGCCTTAATAGGAAATAATAATGATGAATAAAAAGGAAATAATCATATATGCTACATTACATGATTTTTATAAATAAAAAAATATCTCAGTATGTCTTTTTTAATCCAATATCCTGAATTTAAAAACTCTAACAGGTATGTATACTGTTTCACAGTTTCTTCTGGCATTTTATGAGCACCCTGCCCCACCGGTTCACATAAAAATATACATACATTCTTTACAAGCAACCACTGACATGCATATGTATGTGTGTATATATACTTGTTTCACACTAACATACTTTCTCAGGAAGAAATTTTACATATCTTTGGAAGTTACCACACATCACTGGCTCTCATATTTGGACCCTCAAAGCTCAGGAAATAGCAAAGTAAAAATTGACTGTACAGATTAATTTCAATATATGGTGACAAAGTAACATGATTCTACATTCTTCCTAAGACACACACAATCAGCTGCATTTAATGTATTTTGGACTTATGTAAGGCTGCACCTACTATCTTTTTTTAAACTCTATTTGATATTTGTATAATTTTCTTAAACCACTGAATTATTTTTGAAGCTGTGAGAATAACAGATCAGACTTGATAGTTTCCAGTTCCCCAAACAGTATGGATGACATGTTTTGGTCATCATTCCCAGAGACACATCTCCCAGAAGCACATCCTAAAACTCTTTTACCAAAATGATGTTTCTATGAAAATTGACATAGAAATGAAATTTTCCCCCCAACATGCTACTGGGGGAAAAATCACTAAAACCATTACAAACTCATGGTTTCCACAGTCTGTCCTCCATATCTTCCATGAAACATTCACTTTGAGATATGTTGAAATTTTTTGGAGATAAGTAAAAGACAAATTGCACCATTATTAACAATCCCTAATAAAAGGGTTAAGCCCCAATGGAACTCAACTCTGCTATTAGAGAATTCTATTTTTCTCATCTATTTTTCTCATCTACTTCACTTCAGCAGGCCTACACACACAAACAAAAATCCCAAAGTTATTTTCTACCATTCTTTACTATCATTATAGCAACAAAAGTAAAAGATCAGATAAAGGTATGAGGATATGAAAAATGTAATACTTTTATGAATTCAGCACTAATCCTGGATCAAATCTGCTCCTAGTCATTACTGTAAGCATAGATGATGCTTGAGGTAAAGCATTATTGTTTGGAATTTCATTTGAAAAATTTAATGCCACTGCCTTGATTGGCTATGATTCACTTTGCTGGCAGCAATGTGGAAGTTAATTACAGCTATTCACTGTACAACATTTCTTTGTAACTGAAAACTAATAATTTTATAAACCCAAGTGCATTAGCCAGGGATATCTGTAACACCCTAAATGTAAAAGAATAATACATAGGCATATTGCAGCTAGACAAACAAGAAAGCAATATTTACTTACTTTTAGCATCAAGAAATTTCAAATAAACTACCCCTAAGTACATATCTCCAGAAAAAAGTCTACACATCTCAGAGAACTTATAGGACCTTACTGTCAAAGTCCCCTGTCACCTTTGGTGTCAAACTGCTGAGAATGCTGCTAAAAGTTTTCATCCAGTCTCTTGAGAAACATAAGACATGATTATCTCAAAAATTAGTGAACTAACATTTACAACCCTTCAGGAAAAATTGTATATTTTATTATTCTCTATGCCTTACTGAAATATTAGAAATTTTGCTGGGCCTTGCTTTATTAAATGCAGACTGTTTGGAAGTTCCTTGTTCTTTGGAAAACAAACTGTTCACTTAAAGCATATATTGGAAACTGCATCTTCATCTGTCCCATCCTTGAAATCAATAACAGTTGATTAGGAAATTTGTATATGTACTTAATATGTTCCTTACTGAATTAATACATAGTTTTACAACTTGCACTAAACTTCTGGATTAGGATTTCTTTGGTATATTAGATCACTGACTTGTTTTCTTTCCGTTTTCCTGGAATTTTTTGTGGTTTTATGCATCTCTACCTGAAGTCTATTTTCTGCATAACTTTTGTGGAGTTAGGATCTGTTTGCACATTTTTCCATGGAATATTATACATAACCTTTATTAGAGAGTGACAAAGTAGCATGAAAACTGTCTTCTTGTGAGCCTAGAGATGAATGTTTAGCTGTTGGTTTCAAATGAAATTGTATTGTCATGTAGAAGACCATCTCTCTGATCTCTTACTTTAAAACAAACAAAACAGGAACAGAAGGTGCATAGTATGGCAAATTTGAGTGAATTGCATCTATAAATTCAGACATGAAAAATATTTGAAGAGAGGTTTTGTGACTCTATGAATATATACAGTTTGCTTAAAGTGAAAAACAGGATCTCAAGCAACAGAAGAGATATGACTAGTTACTTGTCAGGGACTGATGCTTATTCAGCTTGGGACAAATTACTTTGGAAATAAAAGGTCAGAGCACTTGAAGTTGTGGATTAATGAATTAGCAATTAGACTGAAAAGCACTAAAAGGACAAGTGATATTTTCTGGCATATTACAAATTATCATAACAAATTATCCTATGACCCCAGGACATGTTTCACACAGAAATGAAATGCTACTTTAATGAGGAAAGAAAATACGCAAACAATAAAAACTGGAAGCCAATATGAGTATTTTAAACAGTAAAAACACACATGAAAGGTATGTTACAGGCACTTAACAGTTAGAGAATCACGGATGCCATATCGTAACACAGAGTAACTGGAAGAAGTTGGAAGGTATTTTTAAATATTAAATAATGGAAATCAGTAGCTCTGTTTAAAAAGACACTTGTTCTGGACTTCCAACATAGCTTAATAAATGCAACTAATAATGATGATTGGAAATTCAGAGAAGAGAGCTTTAGCATAGAATAGTAATGCTTTATCTGAATGGTAAGTAAATAAATAATTACCAAGAATAAAAATGCAGTCAAAAGAGATGGCTTTCAAATAGCTAAACAGAAAAATGGGGAAAGAGATGAACTATAAACAAAACAATCAAAAGCTGAAAATACAAACACATAAGGAAAATAAAACTGAACTACAACAGCAGCATTTATTTTATTTTATTTTATTTTACAGAGAGAACAGGGAAAAGTTAATTGTGTCTTATTTTTTTAGGAGACTAAGTAAAAATAAAGTGCCAAGACACTAGAAATACAACATTAAAACAGGGTTAGTGGAAATCAGTAGTCACTCAGTTTACCATCTATCTATATTCACCAGAGTTTCTCGTTCAAGCAACAATAGCTGAACTGCAGACTTTCCTAAACACTATGTGGTTATGGTCTATTACTCCTCTAAACACCCCTTTCCAAAAGTATCAGAGATAAAATTTATTATTTAGCATGAGTGAAATGTTCATCATACAACACCTGTGATGCAGTTGCAGATTCTAGTTCCACTAATAAAATGAGGAAAGCATGAAGCACACTTGGTGCTTTAAAGAGCACTGATAGTCCACAAATGTCATTGCTGAGCCCATTTAATGATTATGGAAAGAGAAACATTGTCCGTCCTTCCTTCCTTCCTTCCTTCCTTCCTTCCTTCCTTCCTTCCTTCCTTCCTTCCTTCCTTCCTTCCTTCCTTCCTTCCTTCCTTCCTTCCTTCCTCCCTCCCTCCCTCCCTCCCTTCCTTCCTTCCTTCCTTCCTTCCTTCCTTCCTTCCTTCCTTCCTTCCTTCCTCCCTCCCTCCCTCCCTCCCTCCTTCAAAAGATTCTCTAATTGCCTATTACCATCAAGACTTCTGGAATTTGCACTAATAAGAACAATGGCTAAATTATCCTGCATTGTATTGAAAATTTCAACTGTCAGACCTTTTCCATGAAATTTAAAAGTATAAAGAGGGAGGAGATGTTCCACAGCCTTTCCTTGCGAGTATCTATATGTTAGGGCTTCATAAAAGTATGAAGGAAAGAGGCAGAGTCCAAAAAGTATGATGAAATGACATTTGAAATGGAAGAAAGAAAAAAGAAAAAGGTAGAAGAAAACAAAATTTCACTGGCTCAAAAAGGAAGGAACCAAACATCTACACAACCAGTTATTCGAAGGTTTTTTGTCACTTCTACATTATGACATAAAGGGTTTGACTATAGGTCTTCAAGATCATAAGAGAAAGAAACCAACATGCTATTGGGGGAAAAATCACTAAAAATATTTAAACTGACTATATAAACATGTATTCTGTTATTAAAAGCTACTACTATTACTTTTTAAAGTGTAAGTATTTTATATGTATTTATTTCAAAAAAATTATATTGATTTTGAAAAATTCAAAATATACTTAAGTAAAAGCCATTATGTCTAAAGTTAACTCAAACTAAATAGTTTTTTTCTAAATGCTAAACTGTATAACATTACTCCAGGCTGAAAATCCTATTCTTAGCGACAAAGAAAATTTCTGATTTTCATATGATCAAAGAGCAATCAGGATCTAAAAATTGGACCTTTTCTGTAATTATTTATGAATCACAAAAGACCTGCAAGCCTTGAAGTCTATTTGTAATGCATAAGCTTTGTGCTGTAGAAGAATCATTTAAAGAACCTCCCCAAAAAGTTATTTTTAACCATGTATATATAATAAAAAATTATTTCCCAGTGGATTTTTCATTTATAGCTCTTTTAAATTATAAAACAGTATTTTTTTCCAGTTTTGGAACTCAAATTAAAGAATTTTTTTCAGTAGTTTTGTATCTGTAAAGTAGGATGTCTAATTTTCTAAAAATAAAATTATATCTTTTCATTCTGTCTATGCCAGCTATATTGGAATATAACTTGCATGCTTAAACTATGCATCTCATGCGATATAATACAGTGATATGACAATTTTAGCACTTAAGAACAACCTGAAAATCGCCAGAATTTATGATTCACTTCAAAAACTATTCAATAAATCTGTCCTTTCATGAAGTTTTTGAACCAAAGGCATCAAGTCAGTATAAAGAATACATTTTTTATTGAAGAATTCATCCATAGAGAATGGAGATAATGTGGAATTTAGCTTTTCTCCTCTCAAATGTGTAATACTCATATCTTGAGCTAATCTGAGAAGAGTGTAAAATACTCAATGAAAAATTGTGGCAGAGAAATCAGAGCACTTAAGTGGAGAAATTAAATTCAAAATTGATTCACAGAGAAATGTCATCTGTATTTGCTCCCCTAGGTAATATTTGTCTTACATTTGCAACTCTAGAGACCAGTGTCTTTTTCCCAACAAAAATTCACTGTCAGTTGTCAAAGGGAAGGAATCGTTGTACTTATTTTCACTGTCAGTATTCACCACGAATTTAAAAAGAAGCTACTTATTGCTTGGAGACTAACATATGAATGCAGATGTGAACTCCAAGTAAAACAGTCAAAGAAAGAAGAAACCCGAGTAAACTATGAGAAAAGAGATTGAAAGCAAACAGAGCCTGATGGAAACACTTCAGTCTCAGTTCATATTATAAAATTTAAATCCTGAGAGTGACGTGATATGATGAGCTTAACTCAGAAAGCATTATCTTTATTTCATTTAGACTTTCGAGCACCAGCAATCATGCAAAGTGACTAAGTATTGATTTAAACTCTTTATTTAAATCTTAGATTTTATTTCTTACTTTTTAATGTTTGTATAAATGGTGCATTTTCCTTTCTTCACATATAATATACCAAAGTTATCAATTTCATTTATTATTGGATTATGCATATTACACATCACCCTCGCAAATATATATACCACAGCACAGTGACCTTTCTGAACTTATCTGACTGACAGATAAAACAAACAGATAAAAAGAATTTATAAAAACATTTTTCAATAGATTTAAGTGCTAGGGCAACTTTAAGAATCATCTTTATTCTGTAATATCTTTTAATTAGAAACGCTAGTTGAAAAATATAGAATCATTTCGCCTTTCAAAAATAAAGAAATTGAGTTTATTAAATTACTTTATAGGAAAGAAAACCTTTACAACAATTTTAAAATATTCTCTAAGAGAAAAGACTGGAGAGCTGATGGAGCATGTGAAGTATTAACCATATGGAAGCACCCAAATTTACCACTGTCTATCTTGAGTTCTTCACTAAATTCTTGTGCCTCACTTTTGAGTCTGAAGTGTTACTTGCTCTTAAAATGCATCAATAACATGCATGTAAATAAAGGGCACAAATGTATAAAAAATTTTCATCTATTCAAATAGCTTATAAAGTATGAACTGAAAAAAAACCAGAGAAAAATGTAAAGCAAATATTTTAGCAAGTGGAAAATCGAGAGACTAGTAAAAATTAAAATCCAGATTAGGAAACTGGACTACATCTTCCATGTGTAGTAGTACAGTCTCTAAACTTTTCTGACTCCTAAGTAAAAATAATTTGAATAGAATGAAAATAAATAAATAAATAAATAAAATTTTAAATCTATGTTTAGTTGCATATTATTTATGTCAAAAAAGGATACCTGTTTCATTCTGTGTTATCAAGAGGAAAGATGGGGAAAGCTACTGTTTCATACACTTTACTTCTGCAACTTGTTCAAATGCATTTTATTTCAAGATTATCTTAGTGTAAATCTTAGGAGGCCATACTAATGTTTTCTTAAGAATGCTTTAAGGCTGAATAGCAACAGGTGTATAAAAAGGTGATTTATATTTGCTTCTGAATAAATACTTCCACAACATCTACCTTAATCACGGAAAATTAGCTCCAAATGAGGATGCAACCTAACAAGCATGAAATCTAATAGCTGAACAGGCCTATGAACTTATTAATGTGTGAAAGTGCACATTTATAGAGATGGACAGGGAGTCCAGCTAAATAAGTTTGCTCTCTATGTGTGTGTACTACGTATATTTAATACACACATTTAAGGATAGCATAACTATAATACTCCCACACATTCTTCTTAAAAGTGTGAAGCCAGGCATAATCAACATCTGTTGCAACACCAATACCAGATTATCATTTACTAGAAAAGCATGAAGAACAACCCTCCTAGTAAATATGAATATTTTGATTAGCACATGTTCTGCCCATCTGCTGAAATCCTAAAGCAAATTGAAACAAGATAAGTAAATATTTTTTCAAGCTATTCATGCAGTTTTTGCCATCATTAAGAGGTTCCACTTGAATTAACTACAGTCTTCCATCTATATTAAATGACAGTGATGTGCAGAATATGTTTCATCTCAATCTTTGACCTAATGTCTATAGATAAAATGCTATCAAGCAATTCATCCAACTAAATGCAGAAAGGAACAATGACATAATTTTTAAATTCATGAAAATGTTTCTAAGTGACTGAATTCATCTGGCATGACCAACTGAGAAAGCACATTTTGAAGAACCAGAAGTAATGCCTCCCTTAATCATTTACAGTCTGTTGTAATGGTATCTGGTGTGACACTGTGTTGTTCCATCAGTATATGTTGACGTTTTTGACTTTCTGCTTGCACTTCATTGTTAAAATTTCAAGAAAGATTAATATCAAATTATGTATGTGTTTACACTACACAAACAGAAATTTCTTTAAGACAAAATCTCAGATGCACTAGCAGAATAGGATATCTGACTTGCATTGCTGTAAAAATATTTGTTATAAAAATGTTGTTATAAAACACCATACATTTGTTCTCAGAAATAAATTCTAAGTACTACTCATTTCATATTGTGACTTAGACATATGCTACAGAAGAGCCAAACTAAAACACTGCCTTATGGGCAAAACAGAGATGCCTTATTTCACAAATTCTACCCTAAAGAAATAATGGATACCAATCTACTTGCATTAATTCCTAAAACATCTGCATTTTGAAAAAAGTAGTATTCAAATGGCATTATCATAAAAGTTTTACAATTTTTATAGAAAAAAATTGAAATCTAAATACATAGTTGAAAGCTTGTAGGAGTTAACTTACATGATCAATTAGTTCACGAACCATTCCATTCCACTGTCCACTGGCATCTTCTTGGGCTCCATATTTTCCATCTTCCACCAGTCTAATCTCATAGGAAAATCCAAGGATAGTAGACAGCTCCCTGAGGAGGTCAATACAATAACCTTCGAAACGATCATTTCCATACAAGGGTTTGTCAGACTTCTTGAACATAACATATGGCTCTTCCTGTAAGAATTAAGAAGACAGAATGGATAATGAGTGCCTCCACACCTTTCTTCTCATTTTAGCCTTAAGTAGTAGACACTCAGGTGCTCAAAAAAATAATAATAACTAAAAAATATACACACTCTCGACATCACTCCCTGTACAAAGAAATAATACAAAAACTAGAATCCTTTTAGCTTTGGCTATGTGTGTCTAAAGTCTTAAGTGTATTTTCAAAGATCCTCTTCATCATTTTTTTTCTCAACACTGTAGACATGTCTTCAAGGAACACATATAGACACCAAATTTAAATGTGCTCTTTAGCTAACTGCATTATACAATAATATAAAATGTATTCCTTGGATGGACAACGCAAGCCCTTTAAAATGCAGAAACAATTTGTTTTGGCAACTGAAAAAAAACTCACTTAAACACCAAACATCAATCAAATATTTTAAATACTAGATTTTACACTTTAATTTTGCAAGTATTTAAACTTTTTTTCTCGATGCTTTATTAGGCATAGTGCAAAAAACACACAGGGGAAGGAAAAGGTCAGTGAAAACACCTACATCTCTATTGCCTCAAGTTATAGGCTGCCATTTGACTAAAATCTGAAAATCTTTACTCAAAAAAGTAAATTCTGTGATCAACATTCCATGAAAACTGAATTAAATTTCTTTAAGCATGTATCTTTTAATGTTTAAATAAAATTACAATGTTGTTGGGTTTTTTTACATTAAGTTGCGTGCAAACAGACAGCAAAAAAATTAAATGATTGGCAGAATAATCACAATTATAGGAAGAAAAATTACATTTAGCAAAACAGTATTTTTACGTCTGTTTCTCAGTATAGGATGGCCTTTCTCAAATATAAAATTAAAGGGAAACATACAAAAAAAATTGGTATTTTTCCACCACGATATGGAACCAACATTCAAGCTGTTTGTTAGGTTAAATATGCAACCCGGTCTTTGCTCACTTTTGGGAGAGTTTATTTTCATGTTTTATAATTAAAAAGAAAAAGAACCAAATACGGTAAGACAAATAATAGTATATTCAATCGTTGCACCAAACAAAAGACTCAGTGAATCATCAGAAAAACTCTTCAGGGCAACTTAAAATTCTTACAGTCCTAAATCCCCACATCAGCACTCCGAAGGGTTAAAGGCACCTCATTCCACAGCCACCTGACAACTTCAATAATTCAACACTCCCATTGTAATCTTGTACCTTGAGTTTCCCCATGATTTAAACATTATATCCACGTAAAACTAATATTTTTATACAGAAGATTTTACCCAAAGAAATAAAAAGGAGAATGCAGGGGAGAATCTTGTTCTTAAAAGAAGTGTTATATACTCATATTGAAATTAGTAAGGTTACAGCCATATTTCCAAAAAGTGCATCACTGATCTTCATACAACTAACAAAGAACAAACATGAAATAAATTGTCCAGCTAAACTACTATGATGTTTTGACAGAAATTTCTCAAACAACAGATAAACAAATTACTCCAGAAGAGCTCTTTAAGATGTAGTACTGACCAGAACAAAGACCTAGTAGAAAACATGAAAGTTGAAATCAATTTAAATTACAAGGATCACTGAATAATGCTTGAGAAGCAGAGATGGTATCAGAGCAAAAACTATGTATGAAAATGGTTGTTAATAAACTTGGGAAATTTATGTTAAATATCTCAAAGGAAACAACTCTAAGGAGAAAAAATCTTTTGGGAAAAATTACAATTCCTTAAAGAAAGCAAACCACTGGCCAAGTAGAAGCTATGCTAAGACAAAGCACAGTCTGATTTTTTTGTTGTTGTTTCTCCTGGGGTAACAGACATTTTCTTCCCACTAACTATTATGGTTTGGATTTGTGCTCAAATCAGTGTTATAGCACAGGAATATTTTCATTACTGCTGAGCAGTGCTTACACAGTGTCACGGCCTATTCTGTAGGCATGAAGGAATTCCAGTGCAGCTTGGAATGCTCATGTGCACAGATCCAAGACATTTGCTCTCAGAGTTGTTCAGATATTTACAGTCTTACACAGTCCCCAGTCTCTGGAATCTTGGCAAGATTCTTGACAACATTTTTGTCTCTGTCTTCCATTCCAAACAATCCTGAGTTATCTGGGGCAGAATTTGAATATGTGCAATATTAGTGAGGATGTATAATTCTCAATTTATGCTCCTAATTCTTCTTTACACACACTAGGATTTTCTTCATTGAGCAATTAAGCTCATTGGTAAATTCCTACCTATTTTTCTATCATATCATTATAGAAATCCTCAGGCATTTTATCTGTTCTGCTGATGCTTTTTTATATTTTATTAAAGAAAAGTAAAAAACCTTGCAACCCTTTCTGAACTTCTTAACTCCAACTCCATATTCATTTATATTCCTTACTCTGACCAGCTTGGATAAGGGCTTCAGTAGTATCTGTATCATTATTTAATGATTCTCAACTTTTGCTGAGAAGACTGATCAATAAGTTATTTATGCTTTTCTAATGCTACATTAAGGAATTTCTTAATGGTACTTGCTACTTCTTCTTATAGTTTTCTACCATACAAAGCATTTGTTTTTTCTTCAGATCTTTCACTTGCTATGTAAAGGGATTTCTAACTTAACTTGATCAGGGCTGGTGTTGGCAGCCTCATCTGCAATAGCTCTTATAAATCCCAGTGTTTTCTCTAGTTTGCTTTTTCCTCAAGCAGTGCACATTATTAATATTGAACATGGCATTCAGGTATTCTGGACAACTGCATGCAAAGGGTTCTACATGCTTTATTTGCTCAAGCTTTAAACTTGTAGAATGGGCTAATGTAGAACTGATTTCTAAACATACTCTCAGGAAAGTCTCTATGCATTAAATGTACAACCACCATTGTTTCTTGGTGGATTATCACTTCCACCAAAATCTTTCACTAGGACAATTATCATAGATTAGGTAGACAGAGTTTTTAATCTGAGTGATAAGTAGACTGGCAGCTGGTTTATACTTTCTTTAACACTGTTCACAATATTTTTTTCCTTCAGTTCCTGAAAACATGACCCTTAAATATTACTAGACCACATCACAAAATGAGTATTTGAAATCTTCTAAACAGTTTCAGTTGAAATTAAGTTTTTCAACTGGACACATCTCTCCAGGAAAACAGGAAAACCCCTTCTATTAGCGGTTCTATTATTGCTTGGATTAACATGAGTAGCTTGAAATAAAAATTCACTGAATAAACACTGGCTATAGACTCCAGAATGAATCCTCAGCAAGAGACGTTTCCAGTAGATATTGCTATTCTAAATTAACAACAGGTCAGCTTGTTGCAAAATTTTAAGATCAAAGTCATAATTTAATGTCTCATAAGATAAAAATATCTTCAATGAAGAGATACAGAAGAGCCCCATCCCAAGCCAGATAAGCACTAAAAGTGACCATGTGGATAAACTCATAAGCACTAAAAATCATTTTTCTGAGAAAATTTACAGAAAAGTAAACTTAGCTAAAATACTGCAAATAAAGGTATGTCTACAAGGACCAGTGAAATTACAGGTGGATGAAAACTATATCGGCAAATAGAAGATAAATCTTTGTAAAGTAATTAATGTTGTAACTTTACAGACTGGTTTCAGTTTTAAAAATGTACAGCTAATGCATGAATGAAAGCATTATTCAACAAAACAATTTTATGCAACTTTCTCTTTTTCTTTTCAGATCTGAACAACAAATATTTACTTGAATTATTCCTGAGATTTATATTTCAACTATGAAGCTATTACTAGAAATTACAAGTTTAAATTTCAAGTTCTTTTTATTTATATTAATCAAACATAGAAATTTTTCCTTCATAATTCCAACATGGAATAACATATTTTTTAAAGAATCTAGAATTTATTACTATCAGTATTGAGAAAAGCAAAACAAAGCACACAAAAAAAAAATCAACAAAAAAAGCCCTAATGATGAAAAGAGGAAAGCATTTTGAAAATTTGCCATTTAGAATATTTTACTTATTAACTTCTGTTCACCAGAAGGTGGGATACGGGACTATTCAAAGACTGCCATATCTTAGTAACAGATATAAAGAATACACAACAGGTTTTCACAGTAGGCACTCAAAATTCTAGTCAGAGAGGTGAAGAAATTCACTAGTGACTATCAAGCAAAACAATTGATAGGTGACTCATCTTTACAAAGATGACAGGTAAATTTATTCATTTAATTTAAATATTAATATTCTTATATATATATGTATGTATAATATATAAAATATATAAATATATATAAATAAATATATATATAATTTTATATATATATATAAATATACATAAATTTAAAATTTGGCCATTGAAAACTCATACTTGGGTATCCAAGAGAACAGGGAGAGAAATTATGCACTACCCATTTGAGAAAGCAGCATATATCAATAAAATCTGATGTGGGAATACTATAATTTGAACTAAGCAAAATTGGTTTTACAATTATTAAAAGTATTACTCATAATTCCTTCCAATTGTATTCTTATTTCAAACCAATTTTTTAAGGGAAGTAAAATAAAAAAGGTAATTTCACTTTTTAAATGTAGAGTAAAAAAAAAAAACTAGTAAATTTGAGAACATCACACACCTTTCATAACTTTCACACATTTCTTGGAAAAATGTAACTTGACGACTGTGAGCTTTTCTGAGCTTTGATGTAAGCAGATACAGAAAAGCACTTGAAAGCTACACAGGAAAGGGAACAAGCATCTATTTCAGCAGAAGAGGGCAAATGAACCAATATGACAATATGTCCAGGCTGATATGAAATTGGCATAAAAAGAACCTAAGTACCATGGACATACCTTTATAAACATGGAAATTTAATTCCAAAGCTAAAACTCTTTTAAATTGAAAATAGAATATATTCAAGAACAAAAATATTCAGGTATTTACATTGAAAGTCTAGAGAATAAATGTTTCAGAGTTCTGATAGGAGTCAATTTAGGAGAATCCAATAATAAGAAATCCTGATTACTGAATTTGAAAATTTGCTTTCTGTAGGGTTTTTGTTTGGTTTGTTTTTTCTAAATGCAGAATATTCATAAAGTAGACTTTTTAAATGAAAAAGAAATTTTGAAGTTTCAATGCAGATGGTTTTAAAGCAAAACAAAGCAATAGTATTAAAGAGATTGCTATGTCCAAAGCTATAGTCATAGAAGATAAAAGCAGCATACTTATTATTTGTCAAATGTTCCTCCCTCTTTCCTGACTGTCCTCAGGGACAGTCTATCTATCAGGTCTAAAAAGACCTGACTATCACTCCAGTGGACCTGTTCAGTTGGTGTTTGGGGCTGCTATGGGATCTTGGAAACGAGAACTTGGAAACCAGACACATTTCTTCACAAAAACTACATGTAGGTGGATTTCTGAGACAGGATGAAGTCCGGACAACCCCTGTCCCTTTCCAGAATAGAGAACTGAATTGTTGGGAAACCAAGGAATACTCTTTCAGCTCGCTACCTGTAAAATGCACTCGGAAAAATTCAAGGCAGAAAGGAGCACATAGTTCTGTCCTTACTTAAAGTAGATTAATTAATGAATCACTGTTTATATTTTATTGTATATCCCCTAAATATATATTCTTCTTCTAGAGACTCAGCCACCACTGAAAATGCAGGGTATACTTACTCATGGCTGTAAAGATCCTAATGACTGCAAAATATAGAAGGAAAAAGATATTGCTCCGAATCACAGAAACAGAATTAAAAATAAAAGAAACACTGTGATATTTAAATGAAAAGTGAACACTAAAGCAAACTACAGAGAAAAGTGATTAAGGCTTCACAGCTGGCAGTATACTATAGACTATTGTACAGAATTCTTAAAGGGAAAAAAAATCATAGAAAACCCACATGAACAGCTTAAATGGTAGAATTACCATTTCTTTTCTCATTTAAGCAAGATTTTGCACAGTCAAAAAAGGAGAGAAAAAGGAAGATGATGATGAAGTAGGTATATTTCTAGGAGCTTTCACATTTTATATTGTTTCCTTACATTGCTACAAAATGAATATTCAGTAATATGCTTTCTGTCCAACTGAAATGTATTTTTAAGCAAAAAGAAGATAGAACTACCAAATTAAGCTAGTACATGTGTTTCTGCAGCAAAAATGGTTTGCGTCCTTTTTACTAATCCAAGCACAGCTCTTCCAATCTGTACCACATCTTCTGAGTACCATGCTTTGTAGCTGAAAAGAGTAACTGCAATAATCAAAACTTTTACTGAACAATAACTGAAGTTAAAAAGGCAGCTACAAGTGAGCAACTTGTAACACCAATTTAAAATGCTCATTTTTTTCTTTAATTGCATTATTTAGATTCCTGCAAAGAGGATGGATACTTATAAATGACCACTAAGCAAAAGTTAACTCTTAAGAGAAAGGGCATCATTATTTACAGAAAGCAGCTGTTCTCTTAAATCTCAGGAGTCTTCTTTTGTGAGCTTTAGCAAATTAAAATCAGCGCTCATTGGCAGCACTGCAATTTACATTAGTGCAATTTACCATTTCTTGAGCTAATTATTTCAACCAAAATCATGCTAGTATCACTATATAAAATCACTATGATACTTAGAGTATATTAACTCAAACTTCATTAACAGGCAGATGCTAAAATACAAACAAACTTGAAACACCCTAAGCTATTGAGTGTTTCTTATGTAATCTTGCAGGGACTGATCCTTGTTGCAGTATTGTTGCCACTGATCTGGAATCAAGAGTACAATGACAGCTATTGGAGAGTGCAGATACAAAAGCTGGTTCATTACTGAGTAATGAAGGGAACGGGTCATTTGAAGAGACAGGACCATATTCTGTAAAGCAGTAATTCTAGCAACAATTAGGTTCACATGAATTAAAGTTAGACATCAGTGAAAAGAATCAAGAAAAATCCTAGGCAGGATATCTGGGTGCAAAGCAACAGCAGAATAGAGAGCATGGGATGTCAGTTCTAATTAATAATAAAATCTACTTGATCGTGAAGTAGTTTTTACATGTAGGAAATGTGTGAAGGTCACTGGGAAGAAAATTGACAGACTAGTAATCTAGAAGATATGCTTTTACTATAAGAGAATATATGACATTAATTTACATTTCATTTAAAAAAGAACTAATTATTAATTTATAAACAAAATTATAACTGTAGCGTACCATTAGTAAAATTAATAATAAAAGAGAAAGTTGTGGTAAATCTGTGCTGGTCTTAGCATAACAAGAAATTACATCTGAGTCAGCTGTGTTCCACTTTATATATCTGGTATGTATTTTCCAATTAGTGAAATAAATGAAACAAAGGATTTCAGAAGATTCTCTATCACTTGTAAACAGACTTTATAAGCAATGAAAAAGTTACCCTCTGGATGAAATTCTATTACTTATGTTACATAAAAGGTTAAAAACACACTGGCATTTGTGTCTATACACCTTTAAAAATGCATTCTAGTTTGAGATGTTATAATATATGTTGGTAGGTAAAAACTTCTTAATAAAGTATACAAGTGCCAGGAAGTGGATTCTTTTTTTAATATCTGCAAATTCATGATAATGGTGACAGCAGACAAACACAGCAGACAAACTTATTGAAAGTTTTAAATTTTCATTGAAATTAAAATCAATATTTCAAAATTACTGCAAGGAAATAAATGAGCACTTACTTTTACATAAATAAATGTATTTAATTATAGGTACATCATTCACTGCTGTGAATGTGCCAACAGTGAAAACTAATTTACTCAAGTTGTTTCCTTTAGTCTAGTTCAAAGGACAAATCAATTAAATATCTGTACAACTAAAAGTTTCATCTCAATAATTGAGTAATAACAATGCTAAATAAATGTTAAATACTTTGTACTTTCCTTTGATGCGTTAGAATAGCAAACGAAAGCAATAATTTTTTTGCTGGCTAAAACAATCAGGCTAACAGACAAAACACATTTTAAAACCAATTATCTTTTGTCCTCTCATATCGACTGAAAAAAGCAACTTTGAAAAGAAGAAAATAGTTTAGTCAATAATAAAAAAGTTAAATTACTAATCCAAGTAATTTTAAGTAATGGTAATGCACACTGCAGACAGTTTATTACTATTGCAATTAGTGTGTCACATTATATCAGGTTTTCTGCATAGCTGTATTTAAGGAAAGCAAATACAACTGCTTACCAAGATGGTAGTAACAATTAAAGAGCGATTGGAAAGGGAATCTGTGATGTTTGCTGGTTTTCCTTTCTGATTCTCTGTCATGTTAAGGCCGCTCAATGGATCCCAAGTTCCAACCTATAAAACAGTAAATTACTGTGTAAATTGCCCATTAGTTACGTTTCAGCATCTAGAAAAAAACACTTTAAGGAAAAACAGATTGTTACAGGGAAAAAATTGATTGCTAAGAGTTATTATTAAATTTTGCTCCATTTTTCTCTGTCATTATATTTAAAGTCTGCTTATTTAAAACGTGATTAACAATACCTCAAATTATGTTTTGTGAAGTGTGACATTAGGTGCAAAAATTATATAAAGAATATCTAAAGCTACTCTTAATACTTAATTTTCCATTTCTCAAGACAAACCACATCTGAAGATAATTTAACAGGCAGAAATTCATTTGCAGAGCAGAGAGCACTGTTGCTGCAAAAGGATTTACCCTTTTCTGTGATCAGAGAGAACAGCAGGACAAAATATGCTTCTGGAAAAAAGTAATGGAGAAACAGGCTAAGTACAATAAATTAAGTCATTTATGGATAAATCTTCAACACATGAGTATTTTGACATTTTATACTTTGAAATAAAGTCTATAGGATTTTTATCTAAGTAGGAACATCCAAGGTTGTGCTTTAAGGTTCACATAAAGGACAGACTGACATACTAAGGAGTAAGAAATTAGGCCTAGCTGTAATTTATCTGCATTTTCATCCCTACACAATTAAAATGGTAAATATAATTATCCATTTTAGAAATCAGAATGTTTATTTACTCTGTTGTCTAAAAAAACCCCACAAATATGTCTTATTTTGGTTTTAGACAGGATTTGAAACATCATTTCAAATACTAAGTGATATCTATAATACAAGGTAAAGATATTTTAAAACTAAATCTAGACAAAAATTAAAATTTCTGTAAGTATTCATTGTGAATATCTATATGTACATATATAAAGGCACACAATTCTAAAATTATCTTTTCAACTGAGTCCTGAGAGACTGTTTGTATACTTTTAAGTGATTTGTTACCACAGGGCTGTAAAGTAAATTTAGGATGCAATGCGGTGTGGATAAAAAGAGTTCTATTTCTAAAACTGAGACTACAGCAAAGTGGATCAGTGGATGCTGTAATAGAGAAAAGACAAATTTGATCTCTTTTTCTACAGCTTTCTGTTCCACAGGAATCAGAATTTTGTCTGTCTTCCTTGCTTAACACTCAGTTCCTAAAAGTCTTTCTTTTGAACTTGGTCATTCAGTACCTCATAAAATGATCAAAGAATCATGAAGAGAAGAACGAATACGTGTGTCTCAAAAATACAGCGGGAAAATAACATCTAACACATCATTTCAAAGTATTGAAATTAAGCCTTGCTACCAAACAAAATTCTCCGTCATTTACTGTTTTAATACAATTTGATTTGGTGAATTGAAAGGCTTTCAGAAAACACATAATGTTCAGCCTTGCAGCTTGGCCACAGTCAAGAAATTTTAAAAGGGTTGCTAACATTTAATTGCAGTGTTCTGCTAATTATGGCAATCACAGTGTTTGCTTTACTTCAAAGACCAAACTAGAGTAGAATAACAAGGAATGACAAAGACCAGAACTTGAGCTTGTCTCTGCATAACTGAAGCTGAACTAATTTCCTCTGAGAGCTATAACTCCAGGTACACAAGTAGCACAAAAATTTCTGAGGAAACACCATCATCTTATATGATGAGTTTCAAATCCTAAATTCGTTAAATCATTTGCTTTGATCAAATTCGTGTTTATAATTCATATTTATATTGGTGAAAGGCAAGACATTGCTAACAAAAATACTTCCTCTCCTACTTTTGTCACAACCACAAGCAAAAGAATATCAACTGTTACAATTTGGATTTTGTCTAACTATAGACTCAACCTACTGCAGGCATATAAGAATTTTCAACAGCATTTCTTAAAATGCTTAAAATGTAACTGTTTCTTTAAAGGAAACTTCTGTCTTGATAAATTAATGCATTATTTTTCTAAATTAGGTTCATTGCATTTTTGCTGCTACTTTTGTTAACCAAAAATCTAAGAAATGGACCAAAAGTCAGTGTTTCAAAATCAGACTTTCTTTAGATTATTGATGAACTCAAATATAACAATTTGCACCACGGGTTCTTATATATTAGTGATATGTTTAGATCCCAAATCACACAAATGTGTTTTCAAAGCTGTTCCTTACAGAAAATTTGTGCAAAAACAGTGCAGCAAATTAATTGTTTTCTATTTGTTTCAGCACAGTGTTTTAGTTCTTAAGTAGCTTTTTGAATTGCTAATGTGTTTTTGCTATAGAAGTTTAAATGCCAAAAAACTAGAAAATGTGCATCAAGGTAGTCTATAACTGAAATTCAAACAAGCTACAATTTAATTTATTGCATTGTATTTGTTTTAAACAAACACATTTTCCTAAAAAGTGAAATAGGTATTCATATATACACTTTAGAGAGAATGTTCACACAGTAAATATATTGTAAATATTGACTATATTGTCAAGCCCTCAATCTCCTATTAGTCTTTCCAATTCCCCTAATTGGCTAAACTATTCTGAAGTGATCATCCAATCTGAATATTTTAACACCTATTATCCAAAGAAGAAGATCCAAACCAGGTGTACCTGTGAACATGTGCTCCACCGTGAGATAAAAAAATGATAGAAAGAATTGACTTAGGCAAGAATCAGCTTATTGGAGTTGAAACAATTCCAAGAGCTACATTCATCATTGAATATCACAGAGTATTCTGTAACATGGCAATTGCAGTGGTCCTCAAGGACATGGAATACAATTTCCCAAATTCATGTGAACGGTTCACAACTTGCATCCCAGCTCCCACATATTCGATTTCCAGGTTGCATTTTGACTATCTTGTTGCTGCAGTCCCTCAAAACCTGATATTCCCACCCAGCTGGACATCCCCACCCAGAATCACTTTGTAGCTCTGTAAGCTAAGGAGGCCTTGACTGTGCATAGGAACTGCTTAGCAATTGCTGAAACATTCCTCTGTTATCAATGCTGTTTTCAGCTCAAATCCAAATCACTGCCCCAGACAAGCTAATATGAAGGAATTTAACTCTGTCCTAGCTAAAACTATCAAAATATTTCACCATCCCCCCTAAAAAAGGAAGCACTCAACATTCACAAAACTTAAACTTTGCTGAGTTTACATTTGCTCTAGAGCACTTTACTGAGATTCAGTCTTATGAGATGCTAGTGTGTTGGAGAAGTGATTTATCTTCATTAATACGTAAGTATACTTTCAGGTATTATTATTTTTGATTTTTCTTCACAGTTCTCCTTAGAAAATTGCATTATTTTTGCTCTGAGTCAATCAAAACTGTGAATATGAATCACAGTGAAGTGCCACAAGCATTGTATTAGGAAGGATCATTGCCTTTCTGCAGTGCTACCTGTTCAACTCTCAAATTGTCAAATCCATCTATATGGTCTTTATTTACTTTTGTGGAGCAGTTAATAGTAGTGGTGATTACATCAAGGAAATAATTATACTCCATTAGGAATTATAATGTTTCTTCATATTTCTGTATTTCCCATTTGCAAATTGCTTCATTTATTTTGCTTTCTTTGGGAATATTAATATTCATGCCTTCTCTGCCAACTATAACACTAATAGCAATACTTCGATACTTCTGGATCCCACAGATTTACTATGTCTTTTTTTTTTTTCCTCTCTTACAAAACCTGTTCTTTATGCTATTTACCTTTTTTTTTCCCAGATCGTTATTAAAGATACAAAATAAAACAAGATCTTACACTGATATGCTAGACAATTAATTATAACTAATTTTCTGTCATTTATGTTCATCCTATGTGAAGGTTTCTGAGCAAGGCTTCAAGCCAGTTGTAACATCGCTTATTCAGAATATGTGGTCCTCCAGTCACAAATTTTCATATCAAAAGTGGCATTAAATTCAGGTATTTTTTATCTCCTTGAAGTATAAAATAATTTTCCTCACAATGCAGCCTCAGTGTAAAGACTGATTGACTGCAATTTAAATTATAATTTATTATGCTGAAGTGTCACAAGTTTGGATCTTCACTGTGCTTAATCATGAATAGTTTCTGTCTGTCCAAAGTGACTGTAATAAATTTTTGTGTTCTATTATATTAGAAGCACTCCAATCATCTCTTAATTTTGTCATTTTCATCTTACAAGGTGCTATCATTTTTGGCGGACATGAAATTTTATTTGGAAACATATACTTCTTATTGACTGATGCTTGATTATCACCTCTCATTCTAGAGTTTCAGGGACAAGTATTTAATGTAAAATCTGGGATTGCACATAGCATTTTTTTAAATCAGTGACTTCAGCAGTCATTGAACATATAACACATGATTTAGGTCATTTCCCAGTTATACTGGTTATACTAACCAAGTAATTTATCTAGTACATATTTTTGCAGAATCTGAGTTTAAAAAAGCACATCATCTAGCAATTCTTCGCTATATTTTTTTTTCCCCGTCCATCAATATTTTTCTCTTCAGGGATTCCAGCTGAAATTGTTAAGTTAAACTCTTGTGCTTGAAAAAAGAAATATTTCCTTCTCATTTGGAAAGGAGTTAGAAGAAATAATAACCGTTTACAGTATGGAAACCTGGCATACATATTTTGGTGTACAGAATTATTATCTCCCCAACTCTTCTCATCTCACAAGTGGGAGGATATACAGAAGAAAAGGGAAAAAACTGTTCAGGAACTCTTACAACATAGACAGAGACAAGATGGTTTGGGAAGAACATTGAAAACATCAGATAAGAAGATGGAAAAAAAGGTTCCTGAAGGAAAAAGTAGAGAGAAAGGGCATGGAAAGAGATTAATAGGTACAAGGGAGAGGGATTAGATGGGAAGGGAAACAGGCAGAGAGGATCTGGAAGGAGAGGAATGGGAGAAGAAGGAAGAAAGAAAAGGAAGGAGTAGCAGAAAAAAGGGGAGAAAGAGTGTGATATAGAGAGATGGAATGCACATGTGGAAGGAGGTAGCGGACAGAGGGAAGGGTGACTCATCACAGCTTTAGCAGAATTAAGTCTTGGAGGGAAAAATCCCAACTTTGAGGCAGCTTTTTTCAGTAATAGAGCTGGCTAAAATGTACTCTTTCTACTAGGGACTGTCCTGCTCCAAAATTTAATCATTCACTCTGGATTCAAGAAGAATAAGGTTTGTGTTCTTTCAGAATAATGAAGTTCAAAGAGAAATATTCCTGTGTGGGCATTGATTTATCTTTCTCAGTAAAATATGCCATACCTTCCACAGGTTTAGTAAGCAATTCAATCAAATGTGCATACACTTGAATTTTCTTTTTCCTTATCTCATCTCTGTACACCCCAGAGAAACTGCTCTGGTTTTGCTCATATACAGTAACTGATTCTTTCTGCTCCTTCCAAAGATTGTCAATGCTTTCTGGTGAAAAAAATAATATTACTACTTCCATTTATCATATGACCAAAATAAGCCATGAGGGTAGCAAAAGTATCTTCCTTTTCTATGAAAATCTTTATATATAGCTCAAGCACAAACTGGTTTTTCTGTTTTGTTTTTTTTTTCTAATATCCATATGCTTCAACAATTATTTCTGGTTTTGTCTCTTACTTAACCTTCAATATAACTGTTTCCCAAGTTCCTTTTTTCTATTATATGTTTTAGGGTATTACTCTATTTCCTGTTGAATTTTATTGTCTTCCATATTTCTCTGTAGACATTTTTTGCTTTATCTCTACATTTTGACTGATGTATGTATCTCCTAGTGTATTGTCAGCTTAGATTTTATTTTCCAGAAATTTTATGTTGCTTTGTGGTTCCCAAATGTCACCTAATGTTCTTAAAGCAATCCTAAATTACAAATACTTCCTTCCCTCATTTTCAACAGCTGTTATTTACATGAAAACTTTTCAGCCACTACTGACTTATTTAGATATAACTATGGCATCAATTCTTCGATTTCTGTTTCCAGTAAGAGAAGCAGGTTGCACTATACCTATTCTACTTATACACCATACTAATTTACTTTTCAAATCTAATCATTACTATATAATCTTTTCCCCTCCTAATTTGCCAGAGCTCACTTCATGGGAAACTTCATAGGAGAAATCTAATGTCAGTGCATTGCTGAACATTTTAAAACATAGTTACATTCTTGAATCACAGGTTTTCCACTGGACATCAAGGATGTTATTACCTATGTAAGTGTTTCTTATTACCTATGTAAATGTTTCAAGACAAGCTCATGGTTTCCGAGCTTTTACAAATCTTCCCAGTAGAGAAAATAATACAAAGCTGGTCTTGTGAGACAGAATTTTGGGAAAGTATGTCATGTTAGCTTCTCCATTCAGTGATTTACAGAAGAAAGGAATTGTAAATCTGCAGTATGGTCCCTCCCCTTAATTTCTTTTTTTTATTTGTCGGCACAATTTTCACCTTGGGGCAGTAATTGATAGAACTTTATCTGAAGATGAAGGAAAACATAGTTTTTACAAAACACTGAACACCAGATCTAAATGCAAACTACAAGGCAAACGCCGGTTGCAAAACCTTTGCCTGCTGATCACAACATGAGACACTGTAGCTTTCAGCAATGGCCTCTTCAAGGCAAGGTGGCTGGAGGGAAGATGATCTCATTTCAGATCATGGTGGTGTCATATAGGCTGGCCAAATGTCAGTACATGCTTCCATGCTTTTAAGTTCAAATATAGACAATATTAAGCCACATGGAAAGAGCATTTCCCAATTCTTTGGACTCTCCCTCCACCTCTGTACAAGAAATATTAACGTCAGAAGACAGCTAAAGCAGTCAGGATACCAATTCTTAAATTTTTGGCACTGTTTATAGAGATATTGGGTTGAGAGCAGGTACACTCCTTCATGTAATACATTGAATACTATTGTAAATGCTTTTTGGGGGTGAATTTTGTTTTGTTTCCCACCTCCTTGGAGGAAAATGTCTTACACACCTTTTCAAGACCTTCTTCCTTGAGGCTGATGACATCCAAATCAAAATCTGTCCTTAAGCCATTAGTTTTGTTGAAAGTTATCCTGCCTGTGAGGCCTTCCCAGTGGGCCTATGGAGAAAGAAAAAACAATTTCTAGAAATAAATCTTCCTCTTCTTTTTTTTTTTCCAGAAAGGACAAACTACTCCTGCCAAAACAGCATCATTAATTATTCACTTTATGTAAATAATTTACCTTATGGCTAATTTTTGGTTTTAAATATTTTGTATTTATTTTTTGCTAATGAAATGAATCTTTCAGTCTTCATAGACAATTTTTTAAACTCTCCATGGCAGGCAATAGACTCTTCTACTAAACAGATGTTTAGTTTTCATTCCTCCCTCATTCTTGCATGCATTTCCCCTTCTGCTTCCCTACACACCTCCCCCTTCCTGGTCCCCAAGCTTCTATGCTGGACTTCATTAGTTTTCTCAGGAAATTTCATTCAAATAAAACCTTACTTTTATAAGATGCTGATTCCCCTGAAATCACACTGAGACAGCAAAAATTGAGGTCAATGAGACAGCCTTCCTGAGCTTATTCCTCTCTTTTAATAAAGTCCAATAGCCTCTTTTTTATATAAATTAAAAATCTACCCTAGTTCTGAAACTATACAAAGTTGGAGAGGAAATGCGGGAAATAAAATTATCATCCTAGAAGGAACTAATATTGAAAAAAAAAAATACATTCCATTGCAAATAATTCTCCACATCATAATATTTTGTATATACAGATTGAAAAACACTGTATTAGGATTAACTGTATGAGAGATTTGAATAGTCTTCATTATTCACCTTTAGCACCTTAAATCTCCTAGCTAAATTTACTATCACTTTCATTATCTAAACAGCATCTTGGGTGATCAAGGAGACATATAGTAATTTACCATACAAAATTAATAAAAAAATAATTTAAACTAGGAAGTAAAATTAATTCCTGGCCCCTTTAAACTTATGCCAGTATTTAGTTGCTGAATTCTCATAATCAGTCTACAGTTTAGAGTTTCAGTCTACAGTTTAGAGTTTCAATTTATGGTCTGCAGTTTCAAGTGTCTTGGTTTTTATGCCACAAATGCTCCACACCCAATTATCTACAGACGTAAGTTTTATTCAGAATGCAATTATTTCACCTTTCCACATATTTTTTGTTCCGATACTTCATGAAAACCCACTTTCAAATAAAAATGCTGTATAGCTTCTTGAACTCCTTACACATAACAAGATGTGAGAGGACCATCTACTGGGGGAAAAAAATAAATAAAAAGGCAGGAGCCAAACGGAGTGAAATCAAAAGAAAACAGGAATTGGGAGAAAAGAAAGCAGAAGGGCAGGAACCTTTATTAGTAACTTACCTCCTTGATGAGACTCATGAAGCGGGTCCCAAAGCGCCATGGCTTGTGGCGGTTGCACTGCAGCGAGCTGACAGTCATCTGTGGGAACTGCTGGACAGCCACCGACACCACATGGACAGCATCATACATCAGCGCTGCATCCGTCTGAAATGAATGGCGACAGAACCGTGAGCACAAAGCAAACACATGGAACAGGTCAGCAGAGAGAGAAGGAATCAACAAATTAGCGCTGCTCATTCCGCTGAAAGGAAAAAATGGTCCAATTGCTCGTGCAGCACTGTAAAATGTAGCCTTATTACCAAGTCATATATAGGTTCAGTCAGGATCTTCAGTCAGTCTCAGCTTTTCTCTTTTTAATGCTGTAAAAAGGGCTCAAATAACTACTTTTCAGGATCATGGGAGTACACTAGCATCTGATGACTCATGTTATTTTAAAAGCAGTACATTAGGGAGCTATACAAATCACTGTGTGCCTGTTTGATTCAAGTTGGTTATTTTCACGAGTGACGCAAAAGAAAAAGGAAAACAAGTTGACAAAACCCTAGCTATAACAGCAAGTGTACAGGTTCAGGAAGTAATGTTTTATGTTTTGAAATTACAGACAAGATTCCATCCCAACAGTACTCAATTGATTCATTAATAATTTTTAATGTGCATCAGTTCAAATCCCTATGGCAGAACTAATAAGTATCTTCAATAAATCAGAGGTAGATTAGAATTACATCAAAATGCACATTAATTTTAATAGTTTTCATGTCCCATCCTAAATAAATAGACTTAGACATAGTGTTTGCTAAATAATGTTGTACTAGCAAAGGGCAGAGACAGCCTCTCAGCACACACTGTCATGCTGTACAAGAAAGTGATATCTCTCTCCTGTTATCCTTGATAAACAGAGGCCTGATAAGCCTTGGAACCAAAAGCTCAAGAGAACCTTAGATTCAGCTGGTGGAAACGAGTGCTATGCCATCTGCTCAGCATACCTTAGAGAAAAAGGACCTATTTCCCCTTCCCATTCACATAATTAGTGAGCTGTGAAATTAGTTCTTTAATGGATAGGAAACCTGGAGATTATTGCGCTTGTCACAATACAATACAATGCAATACAAAATGAGCTTATATAGCACCTTTCATGCAAAGGCATCCTGAGGCTCTTTACAATAAAACTAAACATAAATATGCAAAAATATTCTTCCATTATAGTGCATAAGCTACTGTTAAAGAGAAAAATATATGCTCACATTTAAATGGCTCTCCCAAGGACAGATTTCTGAATTCAAACACAATAAATCATAATTTTAAAATAGCCAGTATGAGAGGCTTCAGTGATCTCAGGCTCCAAGCATTTTATGCAGGGGATCCAAATCAGTCAGAAAATATTTTTGCTGCCAAATTGTTCATTATCTTCAAGGCATTAAAGTGCTTTTATGGCAAGCTGATGTTTGACAAGGAGGCAGTGAAACACCAAAAGTTGGAATGACATGCTGAGTAAGCGTCATGCAAAGTTTAATATTCTAGAAGCAAGACTTGGCAGTAGTTGAAGTCTAGACAACAGCTTTTTTAATAAACTACACAATAAGTACAACACATAAATCTGGCTCAGAAATGCAAACCGGATTTTAAATCAGTTTAACTTCTAAAACTGTAGTCCTTGCACCAATGAAGGAAAATTGAAACTGTTATGAGACTTTAGCAAAAATAACTCACAAAGAAGCTGTCAGAAATTCAACACCAGCACCAACTGATTAATTAGATGTAAATTTGGAAGCAGAACTGTTAAGACTCATCAGAAGGAAGCAAATGGACATTATACCAGATGCAGAAAAACTTGGCTTTCTGTCAAATTTTATAAGCCACTGAAGTAGAAATCTGTAGGATGACAAAAACATCCAAAGATGTCAGCGGCGCATTATAAGCTCCATCAGATATACATTGTGAGGCATTGGAACAGGTTGCTCAGAGATGTTGTGGACATTCCTATAACTGTGAGTGCTCAAACCTGGTTTGAACGGAGCTCTGAGCAACCTGGTCCATGACAGGGTTAGGATTAGATGATCTTCAAGGTTCATTCCAACCCCTTAACATTCTATGACTCTGAAAATATGTTGACAAAATCTATCCGTCAAAGACAAAGCAGATGAGGAAGAAAATGCCATAGTGTCACATCCATAACTAAGCTGACAGGCCCTGTCCTATCAGATGGATAAATCTGAATCTGCATCTACCATTTACTACTGTCCTTAATATAAAGTTACAAATATATCGGAAGTTAAGTATATCTAGATTTTCATGCAAAGACAAATATGTTGCTAAAATTATTTTTAAAAGTTTGAATAGTTCTTTAAATATTCCAGAAGAAAATGTCCTATTCAAACTAAAACAAAAGTAAAAAATTAACCTTGATATATAGTATTCTTATTCTCGAATCAGTTTTGTATTAAACTGAACTGGCTCATTAAAAATTTCAATGGAAGATATTGTACAGTTCACTTAATGCATAGCATGAGCCAAGCTCATTCTGATGATTAGTAAAGTATGTATATACTTCATTACATTTTAGTTCTTATGCTACCTTTACCTGAATATTATCCGAATAGTACTACTACAATAAGTAGAATACCTTATAATTTTCATATGCAGCTTATTATTCTCTTCAAGATCATGTTTGTCTTCCTATCTTTAGTCAGTAAACTTTTTTCCTTGTGAGATAAATCCAACTACATTTAAAAGGTCAAATTGTTCATAGGGTTTTGCTTAGTGTCTGATGGTCACTAATGTATTCTGAAAATTTAGTCCATTAATTAAAATAATTCTTATGTTCTTTCAGGTGTGACTTCCTTAGCTGCAACAAGAATGAAATGAAACTGCAAATGCTCACAAATGTATACCTGCATTTGTTTCCTAGGTGACCATGACAAAAGTATTCAATAAATGCATAGAAGTGAAAGAATACTTTGACATTTTATTGCCATAGTCCTTGAAAAGGTGTGAGCACATTAAAAAGCAATTCATATAAAGTCTTTAATCCATTGTGAAACTTATTTCATCATATATAATAAATACTTCGTTACTGACTGGATCTCAGATCATAGTATCATCTGAAGCAATCTTAATTCAGATTGACTGTGGTGACTGGATTAAGTGTTAACATGCCCATTTCATATTGCAACACACTTTTCTTGCTAAACTTGTATATATGGCACCTGGCCTTCCAAGACTTTAGAAAAGAATGAGATTCTTGCATTCCCATTTGGCAAAAGGAGTGTAAGTGCGCGAGGTGGAGCATGTTCCATAAGGAATAAATTTTCCACTGGGCTTTATAAATTGTATTTTATTTCTTAGACAAGAGTAATGCCCTGGATAGAACACTTGATGCAAAGTCAAGTTGTTGGATTTGGGTTTTTTTCAACTCCCAATATATCCAGTCTATTTGTAGACAGGTTTATGAAGGACAGAAATTACATATTAAAATATGAAGAGTGAGAACAGCAGCTGCTCATCTTTAATCTAAGAGCCAGAGCAAGTAGTAGAAACTGAAGGTACAATGAACAGGACAGCTTAAACAAATCTGCTCCCTCCCTAGCATAACCATTTTAGGGAAAAGGAACATTACTTAGGCATCAGTGCACAGTAAGGATTTACAGTGGAATACTTACTCGTTTCAAAGCCATCAAAAATGTCCTATAATCACACTAGCCAATGAAGCAGTACTTCTCCTTTGAAAATTAATTGCTCTTCTCTTTTATATTTAGTGGCAATTTAACACACAATGCATAATTATTATTTAGGAAACCTTGAATAAATGGCATATTTCATAAACAAACAAAACACTCCCATTTTTTTGTTCTACCACCTGCCTTTCATTTTTCCCTGTATTACTGTTATATTTTAGATTATTTCCATTGTGAGCAGAGTGGACAGAAATAGGCCTCTGCCCAAGGTTTTCTTTTTATTTTCATTTGAAGACTGATTTCGTTAGAGAAGCTGCCTCTGCTTCCTTTCTTCTGAACAACTTAAAAAAAAAACATGTGCAAGAAGTCTGACGACACTTAGAAGCCAAGAAGCAAAGACTACCTACAGTGCAGAAGAGGTCTCATTACTGACATTATTACCTTCCTTAAAGTTTGTCCTCTTTGATAAAAAAATCAGAAAGTTGAACTTAAAATTTACAGGACACAAACTACAGAAACAATGATAGGTTACATATAAAAATAAGATTATTTTTACTTATAAAAATCTGCAGTTTCTTTATTACAGATTCTACTAATGCTTCATCAGAAAATGTTAAGGGCTAGATCTTGTATTATGTTAGGACAACGTGATTTAAACCCACAAAACAGAGTAACAAGTAACATAATAACTTTTTCCTCCAAATTTTGGTATAATGTGGTGTCAGTGGTGGTAACATCACTCCACTAAATTCATTACATATTCTTGATCAGATGCCTCCAAACTCTACCATATTCAGATCTGCCCTACAAAGAGATTTTTCAAGAAAGGTCCAGAACAAGAGATTAATATCAAGGAAAATTTGTCTTTTCCAGGTGTGCTAAAGAACACAGAAATTAAGCGTGGATGAAAAATATTACAAAACAAACAAAAAAGCCCTTGGAAACTCAATAGGAGTTATTTTATCTTAGTGATAGAGCATTAAGTTGTATTAAAGTATCTTTAACAATCATTAGGAGAACTTCTGCATAAGCCCATCAACAAAAGACATTTCAGTTAGATGATGCCTGGCAAATGCAGCACCATGCACACAAATTCCAGAGACTAAACATACTACTACTACTACTCACAGAAAGCTCTCCCCCACTCAAGGCAATTATAACAAGTGAATGAAATTAAGAACAAATGGCTTGCAAAACTAGTTCCTCCCCTCCTCAGCTAATAAAATCTATTGCCCCTGAAATCATTTCACTTGATTCTCACTTGCTAACACATCCCACAAAACCATTTTGCTAAGTGAGATTTAATAAATCTCGCAGCCTGGGATTAAATTTTACTGTTTTATGAACTGTTAAATTGCTTTGTATGCTTATTAATGCTCATGTTTTCTTACTTCTTGACACATTCCTAACTCCACTCTGGAGTACAATTAAGAAAAGAGTACAGATATGTCTTTTCACCCCCAAAAATGCATTCCAATAGGGAACAAGATATGAGCACCAGCAAGCTATAAACAATGTTTATCTAGCATTCAAAAATATGTTAGCTTTTTTTCAAAATGCTCTAGTATTTTAAATAACACATAGTTGTTTAAATTATTTAACATTTGGTGGTCTAGTGAATTTTAACAGGGGATTGGTTAACAGAGATGTCTATGTGATTTTAAGTAGAGACAAAACGGATGTCAATTATTTTCCCCATCACCAAAATACTTAACATCCAAACAAAGCAAATTATTTATTTCATAGATTATCAAGAAAGACTTTACACTAACAAAATTCTTTATTTTTTTTTTTCTCTAGAAAAAGTGAACTGGTCAGGCAATGTTATGTTTTAAAGTGTAATTTTTTACTTACACAGAAAGGCAAAGGACAAGAAAGGATTTCTTCTTTTGCCGTAATGACTCCTAGTTTGATGTTAATTCGAAGAGAAATAGCAACGTGGAACATGAACAATGGCAATTTTTTTAGAAAATGCCAAGAGAAAAAAGGCATACGAAAAGATTTCCAAATGAAAATGATATGTTTTCCACACTTCTTGTCATTGCATTGTCATTATATAGGAAAGAATATACATTCTTTATTGACAGAATAAACATGTATTTCTTGGTATAAAAGTTTGAAGCGGTAGAACTTCTTTCATCTCTCAGAACATTACTCTTAGACAGTAATGTCATTTAATAGAATATTTAGGTGCTAAGAACCTGGCAGTATATGAAAATGAGTTAGGTGGGTAGCCACTTATTGCAGCTTGATTTTAAGTAATTGGAGATGAAACTTTCAGACAACTTGAAATTTTGTCCTAAACAGACGCATACAATCTGTTTAGCAAGTAGTTTAAACATGCTTCCCTGAAATAAGAACATCAGCAGTATTGACCTCTGATTGAAGACCAGAATTTCATTTTAGCAAATAAAATGTTAAAAATTTAGAATGCAACTTCAAGTGAATAGGAAAGTTTAGAGGTTTTTTTTTTTTTTTTCTGACAAGGACACCTTGTAATTCTTGTGAAGGAAGAGCTTAAATCTTAATAACGAGAGAAAATTTCATTTAAGGGAATAAGCAATGTTAAGGAAAATTCCCTGTCTGACCAGTCACTCATACCACCTGAGCTGGGACAGAAGCCCCTCTGCAGCCATGCCAGAAATCATTCAGCCTGTATGGTGATCTGCATTTATGTGGAATAATGGAATAAATACAAACAGAATGGGCGGGGGGGGGGGGGGGGGGGAGGGGGTGGAGAGGAGGGCTGGAGGGGTAAAAAAAAATTCTAATTATAATTTTTTGAAATTTATTTCTTACATATTCTATTTTCTGTGACTTTGCAAGATCCTGCAGATGTCTCATCGTGTCATAAACTCTACTAATTCAAGAATAAAATCACCTTCAGTGTATTGCTTGCAATAGCAAAAGTCAACTGACTGCATAAACCTTTGCAGAATATGCTTATAATATGCAATTAGGAACAAGATACTATGATGCTTTTATTTAAGATCCATACCTTTATATAGAAGTGTCTACATGTGCCTAAAAACAAATGTAACATTTCCAGGTGAAAGATATTCTGAAGTACTTTCTCAACCTTCCTTCTGAACTTTAGAAATGATGGTATCAGCTATAATTTATTTTTTGCAACAAAATACACCATCACACACTTATATACCTTAGGGACAGGTAGCAAAAATCTAATTACAGGGAACAACAGGTCATTATTTGGTCTTTGGTAGTCTATTCCCTTTCAACTGTTCTCAAGTTCAAAAAATCAATGACTATGATCACTGCAACTCCATCAACCACATCCACAATAAAGACCTGACTGCTACTTATATTAGCTCAGCATTCAAGACTTGTCACACCACATGAAAAGTCCTTCTTCATGAGCAATTCATAGCTAATTACAGAAAGATCCCACTCAGCATACACAGTGAATACCTTTGTACCCACATGCAACAACAAAGTACACCTGGCAATGGAAATGAGAAGTATAAAGCTAATATAACATGGAAATTAAATGTGAATCTGATCAAAAAATAGACAGAAAACCCCACACATTCTAAAGAATTAATCTCTAAATATTCTAATTGTGTACCCTGTAAAAATATTACAATGTTTGAGGACTTCGGAGGTTCCACATCTTCAAATTTGTTAGGTAAAATGAGAAAAATAAATGTATATTGATGATTTTGAATGCAGATAAAAGAGTTATGAGTATTCATAATAAATTTCCTATTCCTGCTTTAAATTTCTCTTCTTTTAGGAAGGACTAATGATTCAGACTTTAATATGTTCAGGAAAAAAAAAAGATATTATATGTACAGCATTACCAAGTTCATGTTTGCAGGACAAAACAAATTTTTAAGCAGTATAAAACAAAAGTAATCCATGAAAGAGTGTGTATTTATTTCAAAATAGAATTCTGTTTTATGTCAGTCTTTTATAATCCTTTTATTAATTTATGTCCTATGGCTCTGTTCTAAATAAGTAATGTTTTTTTTTCTTTTGAGCTAGCATCCCCTTAAAATCAGTAATACCTAAAGAAAAAGGTATTAAAAGACACACTGCTGGCCTGCAACTTAGAAAACCAATCTTTCTTTAGATTTTAAAAGTAGATATTTTATGTGGGGATTTTTCAGTCTTTTAGACTGTTTAAAGGTTTGGAATTTTTTGGTTTGGTTTTGTTTTGTTGGAGAAGCATATCTATTCTTAGATTCTTCATTTTTTTCATAAATCTTTGATCATCTTGTCTGCTATATGCATGATAGACTAAACAGATTACAGAAAATCAAATTATCTTGGAATATTACTTATTTTTTATTTGCCATTGTGCCTCCACCAACTGCCTTTCACTACATAATTACTTTTTAATTTCAATTAAGTTCTCCATTATTTAATACTTATTTCAGAAAAAAAACCCCTTTTTATCATGTTATGATGCTATTTCTAAAAATCAGATTCTCATAAATTGTTGGTTCCAGCTTCACAGAGCAAATACAGAATTAAATACATTGACATATCTGCATTAAACACATTTTGTTTCAATTAAAATCTGCTTGCAGTAAGGCAATTTATTCAGTGATTGAAAAGCTGCATTCTGATTTGTGACACTACTTTTCTGGGCTATCTTCTAAAACTGCCCTCATAAAAGCAGCTATCATTGACTATTATGCTAAGATATTAGCCCACAAAAATTTACATAATTTAAGAACAGCTTCAAACTGTGGTGGTTCTGGAAAAGATGAGTAACTTTTAATGGCATTCTCCACGACTAGTGAAGAGGAGTACCTTGAAAATTAAAGCTCATTTGAAATACTAGGTAGTTAGATATCCTTTAGTTAGATATCCTTGAATACCAAAGCACACAGACATCAGAAGTATATTAAAAATAAGGTTATACAAACAAAGTAAGATAAAGAAAAGTTGTTGTGTTGGGTTTATGTACATGACCTTTTCAAAACTGACCATTCATTTGTAGTAATTCGGTGCTAGAAGGAATATGAGCTTATTAATCAGAACTCAAATTGCTACTGTTATGATGTTAGACATAGATGCTTTTCTGGTGAATATAAGAACCAACTACAGTCTTCATAGCGATCAGATCTTTTTAAGATATATTTGAAACTTGATACCTTCAACAAAATGTGTAGTAATATCCAGAATTCAAATTCACACAGTGATCCATCCTGAAAATCTTGGAACTCTCCCTAAGCACAGTTCACTTTCAAAGGGATATTTATATCATGAAGCCAACTGATAGTATATAATTTTCATAATTACTAAACCAAAAATAGCAATTGAAAAAACTGAATATTCTTCCAGCTTTTTCAATACTCCATCAGGATTCCATCCATCAGGGTAACAGTCAAATTACTTCACGGCGTCTAATCTACATTTAAAAATAAAAATGTCCCCAAGCTTATGCAGAAGTTTTAAGATTTTTTTTTATGTCTCTGACTAATGTGGTGAGAATTGATTTTTCCTGAAACATACATGTACCTCTTAACTATGCTTAAGCAAGATTTAATATTTTTCATAAAATTTATGTTATTTTTCAGAACATTGTCCATGTCTGAAACTGCAGACTGTAAGAAACAAGAAAGAAGAGAAAGAAAATCAAAGAAATATAGAAGTACTGAAGCTCAGTATCACAAGGATTCCTAGTTTTCTCATTCATACTCACAAAAAACTCTCCTAACCAAATGACAGATAAGGTAATATATTAGTCATGTAATATATTAGTCTTGTTTCTAAAACTAAATGGAAGAGACTGATCAAGTATGGAAAATTTTCAGGAAATAATATAATATATTTATGATTCTTGGATGGTGAGCAAACTCAAAATATTTTGCTACAAAATTAAAACCATAAAGGATCACACTTCACCTAGATGCCTAATGTTATGGTCTTATCAAAACAAGCTGTTTTGCAAAGGCTCCTACAGAGAAATAAACCCAATCAGGTTAAAAATTTTATCATCTAATTTTCTTCACCTCCTATTTCCTATTTTTATGGACTGTGGAATGATGCATATTTATAGAAGGAAAATGGTTTCTCCAAGCTGTTAATCTAAGATGTTAACTTCTGCCCTTGATAAAAAAAAAATCTCCAGATATCATAGAGTGCAGTAAATGTCATGGTTGTTTAGAAAAACCTTTCCTGACTGGTCATGAATAGCTCAAGGCAGCAGGTTGCATACCAGTGGCATCTGCAAGACAGTAGTTTCTTCATTTTAACGTGATTATCTATTTCATCTCCTATTCTAATGAAATTGGGATAGTCCGAGTAATCTAAAGCTCAAAAAGGAGATATTTCAAAGTCTCAAAGTTATTAGCAGTTGATTTCTTTACAATTCTTAATCTAATATTTAATTAAAAGTGCAACAAAAAATTATCCAGTTATAAAACCCACAAAAACTCTTTGAGTTCCAAGGTGGTCCAACTATTTCCAATTTGTCAGAAAGAAAGCAATGTAAGATAATTATTTCTGCAGAGAATTATTTCTGCCTGAGTTCTTTATATTGAAATATTTGAGAAAAGCCAGTCTATCCACACGGTGCAGTAACTTAAGAACCTCAATCCCACAGAGCCCTACTTCAGCAAAAAGACTGACATAGGAACAGTGAAATTTGACAACAGAGCCATTAGTAGGAGAAGGCTGCCAAAGCATAGGTCGGAAGCACCTTTAAATCACTTCTCAATTCTCATAACCTCTTATTATGTTTTCCATAGAACTGCTGACTTTCTAAAAGATGTGGAAGAGTTTTCCTCTTGCTAGTGTATTTCCACAAAGAAGTTGAGGTGTAAGAGTCTGCTTCCATAAACATTTAGCTAAATTAATGTCATTGAAACCAAATGCTTTTAACAGGCTTGTTTTAATATTTTAAACAAGTATTAAATCCGTTTTATTTACTTCCCTTTCTCTATATGGCTTTTTCTATGTCTATTTTTGCTTTAGTCTGTCACCGAAACAAAAACAACACTTGCCCATTCATTTCCCTCTCATTAAGATTTGTTCTCACAATAATTTTTGAAGGCTTCATTACTGTGAAGTACTTGCCACAAATTTTACTTTTGAACAGCAGTAAGCTTTTGAAGTGACTCTCCTGATGTGCGACACCATAGAGCAGTGCTCTGGTGCACATCGTGAAGAGGTCTCACAAAGCATGGTCTCTCTTAAAATAAAATTCACTGAAAGATGTGATTCACGGCTGCACTTTATGTGCTCCATCTGCTAATTGGCTTTGTCCAAAGGAATGGACTAGCAAGAGTCTAAAGCAAAGTAGTTGGAAATAGAAGAATACAAAATAAGAAATGTGAGGTTTTTGGCACAGCTTTGCTTTGTGAGGCTGCCTCCAATGAGGCTACCTTTTCACTTGCTATTACAGCCACAACATGACTAAATTCCAGTGATCACTTGAGAAAATCTGGTGCCATCTTCAGGTTCATTCTCTTTTGTTATTATTCTGAAAATACTAGTCTTATCTTCACAGCAAATCTAAATCAAGTGTGGAAATCCTGACCCTGTTTACTCAAAGTTAAAAAAAAAAAAAAAAAACAAAAAAAAACCCCAAAAAAATCCCACCTCTGTCTGAATTTAGACGAAAGGAAGCTTTCTGCCCTGAAATGATGGTGGCTATTAATTTAAAGTAAAAGGAAATGAAAAATAATAAAGATTTCTCAACTCTACAAATATGAGGAATGGCACAGCAACATATATATCTGCAATTTATTTATAGAAGATAACAGCTTTTTATAGTGGTCAATAGAGGGTTGAAAGTCGTTTGTCAGACTGCACAAATGCATAAGAATTGAAGATGGGAATGGTTGCCTTTGGCTCTAACTGTTAAAA